>NC_143407.1:19977158-20277158 GCF_052110815.1 Crocodylus siamensis
CAGCCGGGCCCACTCTGCTGCGGGGTGACCAGCCCCTCTGGAGTCCTGCGTGCCGCAAGGGCAGGGCCTTCCTCCACGGGGGTCGGGTGCGAGGCCCTCCCCATGCAAGCGCGCCAGTCCCTCCACAGCTCACGCCAGACCCAGACTCACCGGGTGCAGGGTCCCTCCTCTCCTGGACTTGTCCAACGGAGGAGACAGATGGGAACCCCTTAATGGGGGGCAGTTTTGCTTTGGCCCACCCGGCTGCGCCCAGGCTGGCATCTGGTGCTGAGAGGACGCGAGGGCTGAGCATCAGGCTGGGTGGCGCTGAGCACCACTTTTAGGACGGGGAGCCCAGAGCCCACGTGAGCCCCACCTTGCAAGGCAGCAGAGGGCAGCAGGGCCATTGCCAGGAGGAAGGCTCGCAGGGCTGGGGCATGGGCAGGGGCTGCAGGGCCAGGACCCGGCTCAGGCTGACGAGCCCGTGGGGGCCAGTGTGTTCCCCTGCCCCAGGGAAGTTGCTGGTGAGGAGCAGGAGGTGACAGCTGGCGGGGAGGGCACGGGGCGGGGGCTGTCCAGATTGGACCTTGGACAGCTTGGGCTTGGCCTGCCAGCCAAACCCTGTTTGGGAGGGGAGGCCACACAGCCCTGTGGACTCTCGTGCTGCCCAGCCCCCGCTGCTCCCATGGCGGGGCACGTGCCCAGGGCTCACCCAGGTTGCTGGAGCGCAGGCGCACGGGGGGCAGCTTCTCCCGCCGGAGCATCTGCAAAGAAACACGGCCCTGAGCCTGACTGCCGAGAGCAGGGACGAGGCATGGGGCCGAGCGCTGGGCCCTTGCCCAACCTCAGCCCCTGCTCACAACTTGCCACATCTCCCAAAAGTCCCCGGGACGGAGCCGTGCCGTGTCCCCAGCGCCGCCCTCCCCCTCCCCCTCGCCCTGCCCCGGCTGAATGAGAAAGGGCACTCACGGCTGCAGCTGGCGCTCGCGTCCGACGCCCGGATAGGAAGATGGGCACAACCTAACTATCTAACTAATGGGCTAAGCTAACTAAGGAACTACCTAAACTAACAAACAAACAATCGAAGTAACTAAGGACTTAATGAACTAACTAACTAACTATGGAACTAGCTAACAAACTAAGAAACTATCTATCGAAGAAACAAACTAACTAACTACCTAATAAACTCAGAAAGTAACTCTCTAACCAACTAAGAATCTAACTAGCTACCCAACTAAGAAACGACCTCACGAACTAACAAACTACCTAACCAACTGCTAAACTCCGGAGCTAACTAAGCAAGAGAAACAAGGCACGAGGGAGGAGGAAAGGCGAGTGGCTCGGGCGAAGGGCGGGAGAGCACTGGCGGGAGCCGGTACCTGGGGATTGTGATGTCACTGGGCACAACAGCACGGTTGCCACGGCAACCAGGGGTCTCCGCCCCAGCTGGGCAAGGCGCTGAGTGCTGGGGCCGTGGGCGCCTTTGGCCTGGCCTGGCCGGGGGGTGCTCCCGGCCCGGGACGACCTGAGAGCCTGAACTCTTTGGGCGCGTTGTCCTTCCTTGTCCGTGTGGCCCAGGCAGCGACAGCCCTGGCTGGAGGGTCCCCGCAGTGACAGCCCGGGTCCAGGGGGTCCTGCTTAAACAGTGGCCAGATCTCAGCCCCTCTCCGATCACTGCCCCGTGGGGTCAGGGCTCATCAGGGCAGTGGCTGGGGTGGGCACACAGAGCCCCGCTCTACCTCAGCCCCTTTCCGTGCAGGGCGGGGTGACAGGATCCCGGGAAGAAGAGGCCGGCCGGAGCAAGGGTCAGCAGGCACCTACCTCCAGTGCGCTGTTGGGCCTGGTCCCGGTGCAGCACGTAGGCGGTGCCCTGTGCCGCACGTAGCAGTGAGACGTATAGAGCCATACATCCGTGCACACCGCCCCGCCCCACCCCACCCCCCGGTGACGCTCCCGTGCACACGCACGCAGCAGTGACACCCAGGTGCACACACCAACACTGTGGAAGAAGAATAGAGTACTTCTTCTGAGGCAAAGAACTCAGAAAGATCCCGACAGGGCAGAACGTTTTTGACACGGCAGATTGCCTTTTGAAGTCTCTGGATTTATTTTGCGAAACCCGTGCAGATGTTTGCACGCCTCTCAGTGCTAATTCTGCGAGGCTTTCTTCCCATGGCACATGTAAAAAGGCTGCGTGGCACCCAGGATGGCGCAGCACCCTGCTTGAAAAGAATTGCTCTAGAGACATATCACACAGACACAGCATTACACATTTCCTTTGATTCTTGCCCTGGCATGGATGATGGTTTTTCCTACTACATCTAGTTTTAGAGGAGACGTATCTTTTTGATCATTTTAGGAACAGGATGCCCAACGAAAAGGATCACCCAGAGACACCCCTTGGAAACGGCCAGTTCTTAGCTTTTCAGTCAAGAAAGGAGTGAAAGCTAAGAACTGGCCGTTTCCAAGGGGCGCCTTCACTCTGAAAATGTTGAGACCCACTGCTCTACAGGTTGAACCAAAGCACTTTGGCCCGTACGCTGAGAAGCTTCACAGCCTGAACTAAACGCCCCTGTTGTGTAACAGCTGGAAAAGGTCAGAACATTTTCATCAAAACACAGGTTTTCATCAGAAAAACAGAAGTTGCTCCAGTGGCCTGGAATGGTGTGCTAAAGAGTAGTGATTTGGAAGAAAATCCTAGCGGGGGAAAAATTCCTAAGAAAACCAATGGTTTCATTTGGTCCGACAATTCTGACCGTTGCCTTTCGAATGTTGTTTGTTTGTGTCAGGTTATCTTAGTCTTTGAATTTATATTGATTATTGATAGTGTATCACTGCTAGTGCAATTTTAGTTTCAGAAGCATTGATGCCAGCTGCTATCTTTGTACCTATTGAAGCATTTTGATGTACAAAACAAGATAATACCTGTCCCTGTTGCAATGAAATAGCTCGACCTGGATCTTAGTGCTGCGTGCTTAAAGCAACCAACACAAACCCATGCAGATCAAGCAGTACCCGCAATGACTGAACGGAAGTGATCTTTGGCTGGAAATGCAGACCTGCAACGTTTATTTCGTTATGCCTTAGATTGAGAAGGACTCCCAAGAAGGCACCCGTTGAGAGCCACTGACGATGTCATTGCACTAAATCATGAAGGAGGGATTTCAGGAGGCTTTTTGCTTCAGTGGGACAAGGTCTCTTTGTTTATAGTGTTGGGCCCCAGAGGTGTTCCAGGAGGAAGCACTCCCCCGGGTTGTCAAGAGTTAAGCAGAGGGCTGGGGCCTCCCCAACCCCAGGAAAGCCAGCCCCAGAGAGCTAGGTGGAACTAGAGCCGCCAGGCTACTTGGAGGGCTAGCAGGAAGGCAAAAGGGAAGAAGGAGCTGCAAGTTGGAGGCCACCTTGCCCGGAGCCCTGTGAACGAGTGTGGAGGGCGGCCTT
This sequence comes from Crocodylus siamensis, assembly GCF_052110815.1. NCBI lineage: Eukaryota > Metazoa > Chordata > Crocodylia > Crocodylidae > Crocodylus > Crocodylus siamensis. The sequence goes on from NC_143407.1 coordinate 19,980,576, forward strand.
GCTCCCTGCCACGCGCCATGCAGCCTTGAGAGAGGCCCAGGAAGATCCTGACCAGCTACTGCTACAGACTGAGTGACATTGAAAAGGCGGCAAAAGGGAGCCAGGTCAGGGTGACTGTGAAAGTCCTTGTGGCATCTGGGACAGCTTGTACTATGCACAAGGTGAAGCCTCTCACCCCAAAGGGTCTCTCTTTTTTTTCTTCCATAGGTTTTTCATAGGAAAAGTCTTTGCAAATGTTGGAGTTTTAAGTTGCGCTGATGACAAAATTATCCCTTTCCAAAGGTTCCCATGCTGGGCTTCACGCGTGAAATTGCAGTTTTTGTGCTAATGCCTATGGGTATAAATAAGTCCGACTTGTTTGTATGCTCTTATAAAACTGAGGTACCATTGGGGAGCCTAGGCCACCGCAGCTACACCCCACCCCCGCCACCACCTTCCAAGAAGGATTTTCTAAGTCATAGGTGTTGCAGAAATTGCTATGGTTTGTTTCTCGGGAGGCGAAGAACTCTCAGTCACAGACACACTCCATTAGCAACACAAAAGGTATATATTTGCAAATAGGGTTGGAGCGGAAACAAAGGATCACTCCAACCACTAAGGACAACTCTCAGCTGGCTTTTATCACCTCTCCCTTGAGAACGTGTGCAGAAGCAGGAACTCTTACATCTCATTTCCGGTTCATACAAACATATATGAAATGACGTCACGTCATCCGTCGCATGTGCATTATAATTAACTACTTAAGGATGCGGGGCGGATAGGCTTATATGCATTAGCTTATTGCGCCTGCTCAGAAAGTATTTTAGGTTACAAAAAGTTCAACCGTTTTCTGCCTCAAGGCCAGGACCATTAAAAGTTGCAATTTACTCTTGTCTGCATGAGAACGCTAAGGAGTATATGCTTTATTGTAACAAAGAGATAGTAAATTTGCAGGACAAAGAGAGAGTTATACCTTAATACAAAGAGCCCTTAGTAGCTTCTCCTCCAACCTCCCCCTCTCCCACCAGGGAGAGCTGACAGCTGTGCTGTTCTAACAACACTATCGATAATGCATTTTCAATAATATTTCTAACAATATCCCCCCTCAAGATGCTTTCTGCTCTTTACTTCATTTAGGCAAATCAAGATAATTATGAGGAATTTTTCTGAGGACCATGACTTTTGCTGCAGTCTGTGCTTTCAAAGGGACTGCTGCGACCTGCATTCCTTCTACTGTGGTGGTTATCAATCTAGTGAGACAAGGAATAAGGCAAGGGATAAAAATCAAACCAGTCAGAGCACACAAAAGCACAAATCCTACTTTTTTCCACCAGGGTCCTCCAAATAATTGAAACCACCAGTCCTTATTCCATGTGGTTTCCCACGTTTGTATTGGTACATGGGCTATTTTCCTAATCTCTTTGGCAATCTCTAAGACGGCTGTTCCGTTGTCGTCTATTTGGAGGCAACAATTAGAAAGGTTGAGTTTTCCACAGACTCCGCCATCCTCTGCAAGTAAATAGTCTAAGGCCATCCGATTTTGGTATATGGCTGCTCTCATCTGAGAACTCTGTCGGGCCAATAACTCGAGAGCAGTGGCAGTCTGGTTAGTAATTATTTCCAAGACTGCCTGCAACCTGATGATTCTATTTAGCATATATATTGGTGTCCGGTACCCCCAACTCCCATCATTAGCCTATGTAGCTGGTCCATAATACTCAATAATCCTCTGAGGAGGCCACTCATCCTCCTTCCACTTTTGGGAGCCACCCTGTGTCAAACTTACATCAATACTTCTCTTGGCCCTTTTCCAGTCATCATACAAAGAGACTCCCAGCTTATTTCCAACCTCAGACGGTAACAAAAAGAAAGCTGGTACAATTACTCCCATATAGCAAGTTCCTGTCCATCCTTGTGGTAGTATTGTATAGGCCCGTCGTCCACAAATCCAGTAGTATCCTTTTAAGGCCCTATTTTCTCTATTAGTGGCATTCAGAGGAGCCCAACCATAGGGCATCTCGGGAAACCCCAAACCTCCTTCTGGACCCAAAGGACCAGCGGCTGCGAGGCCTTCTTTCATGGAACATTCCCATAGTCCATCCTGGTGCTTGTCTGTACAATCTGTCCAATCATTACTTTGACTCATGGCACTCCAGTACTTACTAAACCACGCAATTGTGCCATTAGGATGCTGCCACTCTAGCCGATTATACCCTAGCCTGTTAGGATAATAAAGTTGTTCTAATTTTGTAAGGTTCATCCATCTTACTTTTAAGGTCCATATGTAACGGCTGTGTCCCAAACTTTTTCCTGTACCACTATTACTGATGCAATACTCTCCCAATGCCACTTGGGAAAGCTCCCAGCTGTGGTTCTCATCCCATTTTTGACTAGTACTCTTAATCTCTGCCTTACTACTTACTAGCCACTTTGGGGCTAAAGGAAAAGCCCTCCAAGGCCACTGGCCTCCGGCCTCTCGGAGCCCCCCACAGGCCCAGCAGTTGGTAAGATTAAAAGTACCTGCAATTCTTTCCATCAGGTCAACATACAAATTTGTCCCCGGGGAAACAATTGGGGAAAGCGGGGGCATGGGCCAGCGGCTAAGGCTACGCAATCCTGCTTCTTTTATTATGCAGATAACAACAAGGCACAATAAAATTCCCACCATATTTTCCCTTTTATGAGATCAAACACAGCCTAAATGTTTCCCTTTTACTTTCTTGTCTAATTTTCTGAGCTCTGATTAAGCCGTCTCAGGCGCACTTGGAGATCACCAGTAGGTTCACAGCTCCACTTGCTGGCTTCTTGTTCCAAAGACGACTCAGCTTCCGGAGTGAGCTCGTCTTGGGAGTTGATGTCCTCTGACGCTCATGGATGTCATTTCACACGGGTATGGTGTATCCAACGGTCATGGCCAGCAATCTTTACAGCGGTGTGGGTTGTTAGAAGTACCTGGAACGGGCCACTCCACCTCTCAGTCAAGGGTTCCTTTTTCCACCGCTGCACCAAGACCCAGTCTCCCGGGGAGAAGTCATGTACCGGTATGTCTAAAGGCAGACACTGAAAGGAGGCTGCATACCTGTGAAGAGAAGACAAGACAGACTGGAAAGCAATAACGTACATATGAAGCTCGCTATTACCTAATTCAAAAGTTACATTTTCTCGCATCCCAGGGGGTAAGACTCGAGGGGGCTTGCCAAACATAATTTCATATGGGGTCAATTTGAGGCCCCGTCGGGGAGTGTTTCGAATGCAAGTAAGAGCGAGCGGCAATGCTTGAGGCCACTTAAGGCGTGTCTCAATACAGATTTTGGTGAGCAGAGTCTTTAAAGTCCTATTCATGCGTTCCACTTGTCCTGAACTCTGTGGTCTCCATGGTGTGTGTAGTTTCCAAGTAACCTTGAGAGTTTGCGCAACTTCTTGAACCACTTTTCCCACGAAGTGTTGTCCTTGATCCGACTCAATGGACTGAGGCAGGGAATACCGTAGAATGATCTCCTGCAACAAATACTTCACTACTGTAGCCGCAGTGGCAGTCCTGGTGGGCCAGGCCTCGACCCACCCAGAGAGCTGGTCTACCATGACAAGTAAAAACCCGTGATGTCTGGACCGTGGGAGCTCGGCAAAATCAATCTGACATGCCTGTCCAGGGTATGCTGCCCAGGGTCTACCTCCCATTGGCACAGGGGGTTTCCTTCGAGGGTTTACTTTCTGGCATGTGATGCACTTGGTAGCAATGCGCTGAGCTTCTACATATAGCCCTGGGGCTACTGCTTGGCGGATCACTTGATCACCCATGGCCAAGCCTCCCATATGGGTTCTTGCATGGAGCTGTTGCAGCACCTCCCGAAGCAATGGCCTGGGTATCATGACTTTCCCTCCTGGTACTATCCACCACCCCTGGGAGTTCTTTTCTGCACAACCTTTCTGTGCAAATTTATCTTCCTCAGGGGAATACTGTGGGACTAAATCCTGGACGTATGGCCATATGGCATGGGACATGGCCTGCCTGGATACCTCCTCCGCTTCTCCCCCAATAAATGCGGCTTCCTTTGCTGCCGCATCAGCCTTTGCATTTCCAAGCTTATGCTTTTCCTCAGCAGCCTTCCCATGGGCCCGCACATGAATGACTGCTACCTCTTTAGGCTGGTGGAGTGCCTCTAGTAGCTTGATAATCTGGGGGCCATTAGCAATCTTATTCCCAGAGGCCGTAATGAAACCCCTTTCTTTCCACAATAGTCCGTGCGCATGGACTGTAGAAAAAGCATAGCGAGAGTCAGTGTATATATTAACCCGCTGGTCTGTCCCCAGCTGTAATGCTCGGGTGAGTGCAGTGAGTTCCGCGGCCTGTGCCGACCATGAGCTTGGCAATGACTCCCTCCATACTACCTTATCCAAGGTTACCACTGCACATCCTGTTCGTCTTTTTCCATCAATGACAGAGCTGGAGCCGTCTACGAAGTATTCAACATCTGGGTCCTCAGTTGGGTCCTCAGCAAGATCAGGTCGCACCTGCGTGGTTTGATTCAGGACCTCAAGGCAGTCATGCGTCGGTTTCCCTGACTCCGGCAGCAAGGTTGCAGGGTTCAAGGCTGTAGTATGTTTGAAAGTAAGTCCTGGATTAGAGAGCAAAAATATCTCATACTGTGATTGTCTGGAGGGGTTAAGAAATTTCCCTCCCTCAGTCCCTAGGATCTGGGGAACTCCATGAGGAGTGAGTATTTCCATATCCGCACCCATGATTATCTTCTGGGCTTCTTCAACAACCACTGCTGTGGCTGCCACAGCCTGAAGACAGGCTGGCCACCCGAGTGCAACTGGATCTAGAACCTTTGAGTAATATCCCACGGGTCTCCAGGTCGGGCCCGATGGCTGTGTCAGCACCCCTGATGCAACCCCTCAATTCTCATGAATGTACAGTTGATATGGCTTTTTACTATTTGGGATGGCCAGGGCAGGGGGCTGGATTAATGCTGCCTTCAGCAGATCAAAGGCATGCTGCATGTCTTTATTCCATTTCCATTTAGTGAGACTCTCCTTAGTCAGTGAGTCATACAGTGGTCTAGCCTTCCCACCATAATCTGGTATCCATAGTCAACAGAACCCAGTTAGCCCTAGGAATGCCCGCAGCTCCTTGGGTGACTTAGGTGGGGTTAGACCTTGGATTGCCTGTATGCGATCTGCACTCAGGGCTCTGACTCCTTTTGAGAGCTTATATCCCAAAAATGTGACTTCAGGCTGACATATTTGGGCTTTCTCTCTAGAGACTTTATACCCTTTTTCCCCCAGAGTGTTTAGCAGTGACCTGGTGGCTTCCTCGCAGAGCTGCAAGTTTGGGCTTGCAACTAGCAGGTCATCCACATACTGGAGGAGAGTCACTGCGGGGTGTGATCCCTTCCACTCCTCCAAGTCCTTCTGAAGGGCAAGTCCGAAAATATGGGGGGCTGCTACGAATCCTTGTGGGAGAACTGTCCACATGAGTTGGGCTTTATGGAAGGTGTCTGGATCCTCCCATTCAAAAGCAAACAATTTTTGACTCTCTCGGTGAAGGGGAATAGAGAAGAAAGCATCTTTCAAATCTAGCACTGAAAATATTTCAGCTTCCCCCGGTACTTGTGTCAAAATCGTGTGAGGGTTCGGGACTACAGGATGGTCTGAAAGGACCTTCTTATTTACTGCTCATAGGTCTTGGACCAGTCTGTATGAGACTCCATCTGCCTTCAGGACTCCAAGGATGGGGGTGTTATAGGGTGAGGACCCTTCCACTAGCCATCCGCACCTCTTATATTTCTCTATTAACGGCTTGAGTCCAGCTCTGGCCGCTCAGCTGAGTGGGTACTGCTTTACCCGAACGGGCCCCTCCCCATCCTTGAGTACGATCCTTACCAGGGAGACGGACTTAGCTCGCGCAGGGGTTCCATCAGCCCATACCGAGGGGTCTACTCCAGTCATGTGATCTTCTGGGCTTACTGCAGGGCGCCGGTCCTCCAGGAGAGCCATCTGATAGTTCGAGCTCTGCTTGACAGGTAGCTGGACCACCATCTGGTCGTCTCTGAAAAAGATCTCAGCTTGCAATTTTGTGAGTAAGTCCCGCCCAAGGAGTGCAACCGGGCAACTTGGAGAATACACAAAGGAGTGCTCGAGCAAATGGTCCCCCACTTTGGTGAGGAGTGGTTTACAAACAGGGAGTCGGGATTGCGTTCCCTCAATCCCTTCCACAAGAACATGCTGTTCACTAGTTCCTGCACAGGGGGGTTTTTCTGGAATCATTGAAAATGTAGCCCCAGTATCCACCAAGGCTTCAAAGTTTTTGCCACCAACCCTAATGGTTACCATGGGATCTTCTCGGGCTCCAACCCGAAGGGTAGTGGTCTTAGATCCCCGTCCCCTTCATTCTGAGTCCTCACCCTTGTCTTCTGCCCGCATGAGGTGACCTCTCGGTTCCCCCTCTCTCTTCTCCTTCAACTTCGGGCATTCCCTCTTCCAGTGTCCTTTCTCTTTGCAATAAGCACAAATGTCTGCTCCCACTCTTTCTCCTTTCCCCTTCTGTATCCCAGCCTTTCCAGGGTTACCTCCAGTTATAGCAGCTGCTAGTGCTGCCATCTGTCGCTGAGCCTTTTTATCCTCCTTGCGCTCCTGCACTTGCTCACGATTCCCATACACCTTATATGCAATTTCCACCAGCTCTGAAATCCATTTCCCACCACCTCCCTCAGTTTTCTGTAACTTCTTACGGATATCAGCAGCAGATTGACCAATAAACATAAGATTTACCATGCGTTGATTATCTGGGGCTTCTGGATCCAGATCCGAAAACCTGTGAAACGCCTCATACAGCCTCCCAAGGAAAGCTGAGGGATCCTCCTCTCTTCCCTGTCTCACTTCATACAACTTAGACAGATTAGTAACCCGAGGCACTGCCTTTCCCATTGCTTCCACTATAATTCCCAGATACCGTGCCCTCAGCTCTCTTCCCTCTGCAGTATGATTATCCCATCTCGGCTCTTCAACAGGGCAGGTATCACGCAGAGTACGACCAGCAGCGCCCTCTGACTCAACTCTGGCTGCCGCAATACGTTCTGCTGTTCCTACCACTAATCTCCTCTCCTCCGGGGTTAGGAGGGTCTGGAGCATCATCTGGACATCAGCCCAAGTGGGTCGATGAGTCTGCCCAATAGATCGAAACAGGTCCCTCATCTTTTCAGGGTCTTCACGAAAAGAGGGGCTCTCATTCTTCCAGTTAAATAAATCTGAAGTGCTAAATGGGGTGTAGACAAAAGTTGCATTGCCTCCTTCCCCAATAACCTCTCGCATCGGGCAGTTCAGCACCAGCTGTGACTCTACAGGCTTGCGCAAATAATAGCCCTTATTCCCCGATTCAGGTGGGGCACTTGACTGAGGCTCACGCTCTAAATCATTAGGTATGCTTTGATACGTCGGTGGTGGTCTCCCTAAGGGAGGGGGCGGTGGTGCAGAGGGAGTGGATCCCGAGGAGGTGTCTGACTCATCTTCGCTACCTGACACGGCAACCGGAGCGCGGGTCCGATGCTCAGCCAATTCAGAATCTCCCCCCCTCATCAGACTCACGGAGTACAGGCGGCCCCTCTCGAGTCTTTCCCTTAACAACCATCACATGAGACTTTACTAAGTAATTCTTAATCCAAGGTGGCTGATTTTGAACCACCCACAACCAACAATCAATATAAGGAAACTGATTCCAATACCCGTTCTGCATAACAATTTCATGGATAGCTATCACATCTTTTAGCACAAAGGATCCTTTCGGGGTCCAGTGGACCCCAAATGTTGGCCACTCGACTTGACAAAACTTAATTAAATCACCCGTCCGAAGAGTGCTGATGTGGCACCCAGCACCACACACACAAGCCCTCCACCCACCGAGCCAGGGCAGCACCCGGCCCCCTCCAGTGCAGGGCCTTCCCCTGGGTGCACACAGGCGCACACACACTCCCCCTCTCCCTGGGCAGGGGCATGCGCAGGGGCTCACCTCCGTGGGGCTGTCCTCCACGGACCGGCCCTGCTCCCTCTGTGCCTGGAGGGCCAGCACCAGGGCGCGATTCTCCCGTTGCAGCTCCTCCACTTGAGTCTGCACCAGAATCAGCCCAGCCCGTCAGACCATGCCCACGGCTGCACCGAGGGTGCGTTGCTTTTCTGGCTTGGAAAGATGCGCGGTATTTCGCATCGATCCTGTCCCTACCTATGAGGCGATTTCTGCAAAACCTCTTATTATGTGTTGCGTCCCGAGCTAATTTACAGCTTCATTTGCTGTATGAAAGAGAGCGGAAGGCTGGAAAACTTCATGGCAAAGCTGAAGGTGTTGTCTGCAACCGCTCTCTGGAGTTCCTCCCATGACTGTCCGTGCTGCTGCTGCTGTTTGCGCTGCACTCAAGCTGTTGTCTGTTACTAAAGCAGCAACTCCCGTGACCCCTTCTCGGCCCATCCCCAGGCCTATACTGCAGTCTTGGACCCCCTTGATCCCCCTTGTATGTGTTGATGCGGGCAGTCACACCTTACACTTCTTAAAATCCTGCCCTTTATTGGCTTGCATCATCGGTGGTTCCAGGAGTTTTTAAAAGGCGGACGGGGGGTGGGGCGGGCCAAAGTAAAAACGGGCACGTCAGGGGTGGCTGCAGCCCCTGCTCCTAGCCTTTCCCCCACTCCAGGGTGGATGGTCCATAACACAGGAGCAGCATGCAGGGATTTTTTAAAGTTCCCAGATCAGGTACGAAGCTCCCCGTCCCCAACCCTCAGGATCCCCTCTCTTGCCCTGTGTGCTCAGCAGGACCTCCCCTCCCCTCCCCTTCCACTCTCACTTCTGCTTTGGGGCACAGGAATGGGAGACCCATGTGCCATTGCTGCTTCTGCCTGCTCCCGCCGCAGGGGCTGCAGGGAATGGCTGCAAAGGGAGCCAGGCGACACTGTAGACACCGGTGCCAATGGCTGGGTTTGCCCTCCCTATGCCTGCTCCCCAACCGGTGGGGAATATCTGGGTGGGCCAGCAAGGCAGGGGAGCCCACATGCTACCACTGCTACTGCTGTGCCCACCTGAGCTCAGCTCCCATTCCCCACGGCCCTAGCTGGAGCAGGATAGAAGCACATCTGAGGCTCCTGCAGCCCTGGGGCAGCCAGGGACAGAGATGGGCTGGCTCTCCCCTTCTCTGTGTTCCTGTGTGGAAGTAGAGAGGGGCTTGTGATCTCATCTCAAACTTACGCTGGCCAAAACCCTGTTGCTTGTTGCTCTGGCTACATGGAGCTCCTCCTTGGCCCCTCTCTGGCCTCCTCACTTCGAGTTTGCATCAGGACCTTCAGAACGGAGCTGATCTAGTCATCTACCGCAACGTGGACGCCAGCTATCGCTCCCCTTGAAAACCTCTACCTTAAACCTCCTTGCCATCTCCTCCCCCTCTACTCTGCACAGACCTTCCTTAACTGCTCAATACTGAGAATTTAGACTGAAATAGCACGTGCTTGACTAGAGCTAAGCTAAGAGGAGAAGCAACTCAGAAAATGGGGACGGGCGGGGGGGGGGGCGCAATGCTAGAGTTCAAAAGATTTTAGAAAGGAACCTAGGTTAAGGTACGTCAATTTTGGGTCACTTAGAGCTACTTTGATGATTTCGTGCCAGGCAAACCGCATCTAACAATAAAACTGGGTTTATGTTAGTGGTTGCAAAGAGATCTCTACTTGACAACAAAAAGGTGCATTTCAGTCCCATGTTAGAATAATGCAGCTTCATCTTACTGAGTAGATAACGTATTAGGTATATCCAAACATCTACTAACCTTATTTGAGATCTTTTAATTTCGTAAGTTTTTACACTCTGGCAAAGGAATCAAGCACAGAACTCAGCTCCACCCCGGGATTTTTACTGAGCTGCTCATTTGCAGATGAACCAAGCTTAGGGATATTTTCAGACGTAGCTTTTGAAATCTAGGGAAAAAGTTCCTTTTCCTTGGCAGGCTGCTCATCTCGAGATGTTTTTAACACTTTAGGACTCCATATAGATCTAAGGTTAATATTCTTCTATTTTAGAGTTGAGTAATTATTTTGATAATGAGCGTGATATTATTTTTAATCATTACCTGTATCGTCATCGTTTATTCAGTGCTAAAATCCTATTAAAATATCCTTCACCGTGTTTCTTGGAGTGTTTGGTTTTCCTGGGACAGGCTTTTTGAATCTTCCTTATCCCTATGACTTAGAAAATCCTTCTGGCAAGGTGGTGGGGGCGGGGGTGGGGTGTAGGTGCGGTGGCCTAGGCTCCCCAACGGTACCTCAGTTTTATAAGAGCATACAAACAAGTCGGACTTATTTATACCCATAGGCATTAGCACAAAAACTGCAATTTCACGCGTGAAGCCCAGCATGGGAACCTTTGGAAAGGGATAATTTTGTCATCAGCGCAACTTAAAACTCCAACATTTGCAAAGACTTTTCCTATGAAAAACCTATGGAAGAAAAAAAAGAGAGACCCTTTGGGGTGAGAGGCTTCACCTTGTGCATAGTACAAGCTGTCCCAGATGCCACAAGGACTTTCACAGTCACCCTGACCTGGCTCCCTTTTGCCGCCTTTTCAATGTCACTCAGTCTGTAGCAGTAGCTGGTCAGGATCTCCCTGGGCCTCTCTCAAGGCTGCATGGCGCGTGGCAGGGAGCAAGGCCGCCCTCCACACTCGTTCACAGGGCTCCGGGCAAGGTGGCCTCCAACTTGCAGCTCCTTCTTCCCTTTTGCCTTCCTGCTAGCCCTCCAAGTAGCCTGGCGGCTCTAGTTCCACCTAGCTCTCTGGGGCTGGCTTTCCTGGGGTTGGGGAGGCCCCAGCCCTCTGCTTAACTCTTGACAACCCGGGGGAGTGCTTCCTCCTGGAACACCTCTGGGGCCCAACACTATAAACAAAGAGACCTTGTCCCACTGAAGCAAAAAGCCTCCTGAAATCCCTCCTTCATGATTTAGTGCAATGACATCGTCAGTGGCTCTCAACGGGTGCCTTCTTGGGAGTCCTTCTCAATCTAAGGCATAACGAAATAAACGTTGCAGGTCTGCATTTCCAGCCAAAGATCACTTCCGTTCAGTCATTGCGGGTACTGCTTGATCTGCATGGGTTTGTGTTGGTTGCTTTAAGCACGCAGCACTAAGATCCAGGTCGAGCTATTTCATTGCAACAGGGACAGGTATTATCTTGTTTTGTACATCAAAATGCTTCAATAGGTACAAAGATAGCAGCTGGCATCAATGCTTCTGAAACTAAAATTGCACTAGCAGTGATACACTATCAATAATCAATATAAATTCAAAGACTAAGATAACCTGACACAAACAAACAACATTCGAAAGGCAACGGTCAGAATTGTCGGACCAAATGAAACCATTGGTTTTCTTAGGAATTTTTCCCCCGCTAGGATTTTCTTCCAAATCACTACTCTTTAGCACACCATTCCAGGCCACTGGAGCAACTTCTGTTTTTCTGATGAAAACCTGTGTTTTGATGAAAATGTTCTGACCTTTTCCAGCTGTTACACAACAGGGGCGTTTAGTTCAGGCTGTGAAGCTTCTCAGCGTACGGGCCAAAGTGCTTTGGTTCAACCTGTAGAGCAGTGGGTCTCAACATTTTCAGAGTGAAGGCGCCCCTTGGAAACGGCCAGTTCTTAGCTTTCACTCCTTTCTTGACTGAAAAGCTAAGAACTGGCCGTTTCCAAGGGGTGTCTCTGGGTGATCCTTTTCGTTGGGCATCCTGTTCCTAAAATGATCAAAAAGATACGTCTCCTCTAAAACTAGATGTAGTAGGAAAAACCATCATCCATGCCAGGGCAAGAATCAAAGGAAATGTGTAATGCTGTGTCTGTGTGATATGTCTCTAGAGCAATTCTTTTCAAGCAGGGTGCTGCGCCATCCTGGGTGCCACGCAGCCTTTTTACATGTGCCATGGGAAGAAAGCCTCGCAGAATTAGCACTGAGAGGCGTGCAAACATCTGCACGGGTTTCGCAAAATAAATCCAGAGACTTCAAAAGGCAATCTGCCGTGTCAAAAACGTTCTGCCCTGTCGGGATCTTTCTGAGTTCTTTGCCTCAGAAGAAGTACTCTATTCTTCTTCCACAGTGTTGGTGTGTGCACCTGGGTGTCACTGCTGCGTGCGTGTGCACGGGAGCGTCACCGGGGGGTGGGGTGGGGCGGGGCGGTGTGCACGGATGTATGGCTCTATACGTCTCACTGCTACGTGCGGCACAGGGCACCGCCTACGTGCTGCACCGGGACCAGGCCCAACAGCGCACTGGAGGTAGGTGCCTGCTGACCCTTGCTCCGGCCGGCCTCTTCTTCCCGGGATCCTGTCACCCCGCCCTGCACGGAAAGGGGCTGAGGTAGAGCGGGGCTCTGTGTGCCCACCCCAGCCACTGCCCTGATGAGCCCTGACCCCACGGGGCAGTGATCGGAGAGGGGCTGAGATCTGGCCACTGTTTAAGCAGGACCCCCTGGACCCGGGCTGTCACTGCGGGGACCCTCCAGCCAGGGCTGTCGCTGCCTGGGCCACACGGACAAGGAAGGACAACGCGCCCAAAGAGTTCAGGCTCTCAGGTCGTCCCGGGCCGGGAGCACCCCCCGGCCAGGCCAGGCCAAAGGCGCCCACGGCCCCAGCACTCAGCGCCTTGCCCAGCTGGGGCGGAGACCCCTGGTTGCCGTGGCAACCGTGCTGTTGTGCCCAGTGACATCACAATCCCCAGGTACCGGCTCCCGCCAGTGCTCTCCCGCCCTTCGCCCGAGCCACTCGCCTTTCCTCCTCCCTCGTGCCTTGTTTCTCTTGCTTAGTTAGCTCCGGAGTTTAGCAGTTGGTTAGGTAGTTTGTTAGTTCGTGAGGTCGTTTCTTAGTTGGGTAGCTAGTTAGATTCTTAGTTGGTTAGAGAGTTACTTTCTGAGTTTATTAGGTAGTTAGTTAGTTTGTTTCTTCGATAGATAGTTTCTTAGTTTGTTAGCTAGTTCCATAGTTAGTTAGTTAGTTCATTAAGTCCTTAGTTACTTCGATTGTTTGTTTGTTAGTTTAGGTAGTTCCTTAGTTAGCTTAGCCCATTAGTTAGATAGTTAGGTTGTGCCCATCTTCCTATCCGGGCGTCGGACGCGAGCGCCAGCTGCAGCCGTGAGTGCCCTTTCTCATTCAGCCGGGGCAGGGCGAGGGGGAGGGGGAGGGCGGCGCTGGGGACACGGCACGGCTCCGTCCCGGGGACTTTTGGGAGATGTGGCAAGTTGTGAGCAGGGGCTGAGGTTGGGCAAGGGCCCAGCGCTCGGCCCCATGCCTCGTCCCTGCTCTCGGCAGTCAGGCTCAGGGCCGTGTTTCTTTGCAGATGCTCCGGCGGGAGAAGCTGCCCCCCGTGCGCCTGCGCTCCAGCAACCTGGGTGAGCCCTGGGCACGTGCCCCGCCATGGGAGCAGCGGGGGCTGGGCAGCACGAGAGTCCACAGGGCTGTGTGGCCTCCCCTCCCAAACAGGGTTTGGCTGGCAGGCCAAGCCCAAGCTGTCCAAGGTCCAATCTGGACAGCCCCCGCCCCGTGCCCTCCCCGCCAGCTGTCACCTCCTGCTCCTCACCAGCAACTTCCCTGGGGCAGGGGAACACACTGGCCCCCACGGGCTCGTCAGCCTGAGCCGGGTCCTGGCCCTGCAGCCCCTGCCCATGCCCCAGCCCTGCGAGCCTTCCTCCTGGCAATGGCCCTGCTGCCCTCTGCTGCCTTGCAAGGTGGGGCTCACGTGGGCTCTGGGCTCCCCGTCCTAAAAGTGGTGCTCAGCGCCACCCAGCCTGATGCTCAGCCCTCGCGTCCTCTCAGCACCAGATGCCAGCCTGGGCGCAGCCGGGTGGGCCAAAGCAAAACTGCCCCCCATTAAGGGGTTCCCATCTGTCTCCTCCGTTGGACAAGTCCAGGAGAGGAGGGACCCTGCACCCGGTGAGTCTGGGTCTGGCGTGAGCTGTGGAGGGACTGGCGCGCTTGCATGGGGAGGGCCTCGCACCCGACCCCCGTGGAGGAAGGCCCTGCCCTTGCGGCACGCAGGACTCCAGAGGGGCTGGTCACCCCGCAGCAGAGTGGGCCCGGCTGACGCGCGGCCCCTTGTCTCCCCGCAGGCCCGGGAGCAGTGCCGGGGGCAAGCGAGGTGAGGGGCCAGACGTGGGCGCGCCCCCCTGCTGCCGTGAGTGTTTCCCCTGCCCGGGGAGCGGGCCGGGCGGATCTGGGGGTGGGGGTCTCTCGCCACGTGCCCCCTGCCCCTCCCAGCCCCACGCAGCACATGAGACCCCAGGGACAGTCTCCATCTCCCGCCAACTCCAGGGGCCCTCCAAGAATAAGGGAGGGTCGTGGGCTCATCCCCCAATCACAGGGACAGTCCTTCCCAAATCCAAGTGTCTGATGGGACCTGGGACCTTGAGCTGGGAGGTGGGGACTCACCTGAGACAGCTGGTAACAACCAAGGCCTGGCATCCCCGGACCCAGCTCTAGGAGCCCCGCCCGGCACCGGGCCCCGGGGGGCTGCCAAGCCTGCATCATGGGGAGATGGGACCTCGCTGCCCAAGCGAGCCCATCGCCCCAGACGCTCTTTCTTTCTCAGGAGGAGAAACCCCGAGGCGGGTCCCGCCACCAGCAGGTGAGCGGGTCCCAGGCGGGGCGCAGGGCTGTGAGGGAGACCAAGCGGGCTGGCCGATGGCTGCACGGAGGGCTGGACCAGAGGGACAAGCCTGGGGCTGGCCTGGGCTGGGCTGGGGGGTGGAGGGCGAAGGCAGGGCCAGAGAGACAGATGGGGCAAGAGGTGGCTCCGTGCGCAGGCAGACGGGCAGGGGCGGGAGGCCTCTCTGACTCGCACGGTCTCCTTTGCTGCAGCTGGAGCTGAAGGCGCTAAGGGCCCGCCTGGCTCAACAGGAGCAGGACGCAGCTGTCCTCCTGTCCCGGTAGGTGTGGGGCTGGGAGGGAGCGGGTTGTTCCCGGGCTGCGGCGCAGGGCTCGGGGCTGAAGCCCAGGGCCCCGCCCTGCTTCTGCGCGAGACTCTCCTTGGCGAAGGGCTGTTTTGTGGCATGGCGCCGTCAGTCTCCCTGAGCCCGCAAATGTGTTTTGTCTCCACAGTGCTCGGCAAAGGGAAGAGCAGCTCCTGGTGAGTTCACGGGGCGGGGGCCGAGGCCGGCAGGGCCGTGGGGCAGGGGAGGGAGCAGGCTGAGGCCCAGCTTAGCCAGGCAGGCGAAATCCCAGAGGACGTGAAAGTGGGGAACAGAGTCCTGGCACCTTGCGTGTGGGGACAGGTGGGGCCTGACGGGTGCCTCGGGAGGTACCGCTGTTGGGTGCACAGGCCCGATACGCTCGGTGCAGCCGTGGGCATGGTCTGACGGGCTGGGCTGATTCTGGTGCAGACTCAAGTGGAGGAGCTGCAACGGGAGAATCGCGCCCTGGTGCTGGCCCTCCAGGCACAGAGGGAGCAGGGCCGGTCCGTGGAGGACAGCCCCACGGAGGTGAGCCCCTGCGCATGCCCCTGCCCAGGGAGAGGGAGAGTGTGTGTGCGCCTGTGTGCACCCAGGGGAAGGCCCTGCACTGGAGGGGGCCGGGTGCTGCCCTGGCTCGGTGGGTGGAGGGCTTGTGTGTGTGGTGCTGGGCGCCACGTCAGCACTGTCAGACGGGTGGGCTGACATGTCTGTGCTGCACTGACCTGCCCTGCTTCGTGGGTGGCTGTCCCCGCCTGCCATACTCCGCCAGGTGCCAGCACTGGGCCAGGGGCTTCGATTTTGTCCTCACCGCCACTTTCTCGTTCCATTTGCAACAGCCTCCCGTGGAGGGGGTGGCGGAGGAGCGCCCGCCTCCTACCGCAGAGGCCAGCACCCAGGCAGAGGGCCCCCGCCACGAGCACGCTGGTACCCAGACCAGGGCCCTCTGCCTGGCCGACGCGGGCTGCCAGGCGGAACCCCTGGCCAGGACAGCGGCGAGCACACAAACAGAGGCTCGCCGCTGTCCAAACGGCGCAGGACACAGGGAGAGGTGTGGTGCTTTTTGTACTCTTAGTGTGTGGGGGCACTGGGGGTGTCGCGCGCAGCGTTCCCGCTGCAGGGCAGGCTGGCGGGACTGGCAGCAGGGGTGTTTGCAGGTCGGGGAGTTCTTCCCTCAAAGGGCCTGTTGGGCTTGAATTCAGTCAAGGATGCATCTCCGACCAGTGGCTTCTTGTGCAAGCAGGAGGAAACGCCCCGCCCAGGGGGTTGAGGCCGGCACGCAGGCCAGCGTCCCCCCCACCACGGAGGCCAGCACCCAGGCAGAGGGCCCCCAAAATCAGGACGCCTCCACCCAGACCAGGGCCCTCTGCCTGGTAGATGCGGGCTGCGACCCCCCGCCCCCGTGGCCCAAAGCCTTCCAGGGTCCAAAGGCGACAGGGCAGGGGGAAAGGTATGATGATCTTCCTAGTTGTTTTGGGTTTCTTCTAAAGCAAGGGTTCGTCTTCCAAGACAAATCAGCCAGATCCACGACTCAGTGCAGAACCATAAGTGGCCCTCCAGCTGGCAAAGGTGATGCTTTTCCTAGCCTTAGGTTATGAGCGGAGGGTCAGTGAGGGGAGCTGAAGGAGGGCTGGAGCCAGGAGCCCGTTCCTGGTCCTGCGAAGGGTCTCCCAGGTTGGAAGAAGGCCGGGGTGGGGGCGCCCTGGGTGTCTCGGTGGGGCAGGGGCGCTGCAGGCCTGGGCTCTCTGTGCTGGGAGCCGCCCCTGCTGTGCGCGTGCAGACGGCAGCCAGGAAGCAGACCTAGGCGCAGGCGGCGCAGAGGGAGGAAGGGAGCTGGGTCTGGCAGGGCGCCCAGGACCGGTCCCTGCTACCAAGGCAGGCATGGAGAGAGGGGAGGCCTGGGCACGGGGTGGTGGCAGTGGCCGGAGCCTGGGGGCTTGGGGTGAATGTGAGGTGACCAGTGTCTCTGCCTCCCACCCCCAGGCCTGACACGGCGGCAGAGGGGAGGAGGAGAAGGTCGGGGGCAGCAAGGAGGTGAGTGTCCCCCCTGCACCCCAGCCAGCCCCAGGCCTGGGGGGCTGCCCCTCCGCCAGCCCACACCGTCCCGCCTCTCTGCCGGGGCCGTAGTGCCCTGCAGGGACCGGCTATGTCCTGGGTTGGCCCCTCGTTGCCCACCTCTGGGCCCGAGGACCCTGTTGCCAGGGCTTCACCCTGGGAATCACAGCTTCTGGCCCAGGCCGGGCCTGCTGGGACAGAAAGCCCCACTGAGCCACGTGTGAGAGCCACGTCCCGCTCCCTGCTGGGGAGACTCTCCTCTACCCCGGGCGTGTTCCCGGGGGTGAGCGGAGGGGCCCACGCTGAGCGTGCCCCGACTCTGCCCTTCTGCCGCAGGTTCCAGCTCGCCTGGCTGCTCCCGTGCTGCTTCACCCTGAGGAGGTGACGACCTGCACTCCTCCCCTCCCCGTCCACCCCGTCGTCCCCTCCCTCCAGCCTCCCCTGCCCCATCTGGGAAGCACCCACAGGATGACCGCCTTGGTGCCTCTGCCGGTCTGAGCGTGTAAGTGGCTACTCACTCCTTGTCGGTTTCTGCAGCCTCTTCTCTTGTCTCCTTGTCTTGGGCCCGCGCACGCCAAGAGAGGGGCCTGGTAAGTCCGAATGTTGAGACTGCCCCCTCACTCTCATGTCACCTTGTCACAGGCCCCCGCCCGACTCACCTGGGCACTGCCACTCAGGTGGCCCGGCTACGTTCTAGGATCCAGTGCCACGGCGAAGAGCGGAGCCTCGCCCATTGGCAAAGGGCTTGCCTGCAACGGGCTGAAAGCGGGCTTGGAGAGGGAGGCACGCCCGGGAGCTTCCCCTGAGACACTGTCAACTTTTGTAGACGCTATCCTCGCAGCCAGGAGGGACCCGGTGGTTTTCCCTAATGTCTATGAAATCTATGAAACTGGAGGTGGGGGGCAGGGGGGTCTACAGCAGCACCGGATGGCTTGCGAGCACACGTACATGTACCCCAGAGGGCAGGACCAGCCTCTTCTGCCCCTCCCACTCTACTCTGACCCACTCACAGCGCAATAGGGAGTTTTGGTGAGATGTTGGGGAGGAGCAGGGGAAGTGGCGGTGCTGACCTGGCCCACAGCTGCTGATCCCAACTCCTTAAGTGGCCCTCAGGCCCAAAGAATTGCCCACCTCTGGGCTAAGGTGCCAAGACTCCCGGAGAAAATGTCTACAGAAGATAGGGAGCCTTAGGAAGTGTTGGACTTCCCTCTTGTGGGGTGACTCACTCGATGACTGCAATTAACCAGAGGGGTCCAGAATGCGACACAGATGTCCGAGAGCATGGCAAAACAGATGAAGAAGGATCGCAACGAAATATCCCCCGCCAACAATTAAGAGAGTCGGTAGATGAAGCAGAATATGGCCACTGCTTGCCAGGTTCCTACAGCAGAGAGTATAATTTGAATCAGAGGCAAATAGCACATTCCGGGGTTGCTAAGTGTCCCCAATATTTAAAAAAATGGTTACTCAGGGAAAGACATTGCTATGTTATGCTGTAGCGTGAGAGAGAAGGACAATTCTGCCACCCTTCACGAGAAACAAAATGAGGCATTTCAGGCTAGAGGCATCTTTCACAACAGCAGAAGCCATGGTGGGAAATGCCATTGCTCTTGACAGCATGCGTTGCTTTTCTGGCTTGGAAAGATGCGCCGTATTTGGCATCGATCCTGTCCCTACCTATGAGGCGATTTCTGAAAACCTCTTATTATGTGTTGCGTCCCGAGCTAATTTACAGCTTCATTTGCTGTATGAAAGAGAGCGGAAGGCTGGAAAACTTCATGGCAAAGCTGAAGGTGTTGTCTGCAACCGCTCTCTGGAGTTCCTCCCATGACTGTCCGTGCTGCTGCTGCTGTTTGCGCTGCACTCAAGCTGTTGTCTGTTACTAAAGCAGCAACTCCCGTGACCCCTTCTCGGCCCATCCCCAGGCCTATACTGCAGTCTTGGACCCCCTTGATCCCCCTTGTATGTGTTGATGCG
Source organism: Crocodylus siamensis (assembly GCF_052110815.1). Classification (NCBI taxonomy): domain Eukaryota; kingdom Metazoa; phylum Chordata; order Crocodylia; family Crocodylidae; genus Crocodylus; species Crocodylus siamensis. The sequence continues at coordinate 19,999,543 of NC_143407.1, forward strand.
GGCAGTCACACCTTACACTTCTTAAAATCCTGCCCTTTATTGGCTTCCATCATCGGTGGTTCCAGGAGTTTTTAAAAGGCGGACGGGGGGTGGGGCGGGCCAAAGTAAAAACGGGCACGTCAGGGGTGGCTGCAGCCCCTGCTCCTAGCCTTTCCCCCACTCCAGGGTGGATGGTCCATAACACAGGAGCAGCATGCAGGGATTTTTTAAAGTTCCCAGATCAGGTACGAAGCTCCCCGTCCCCAACCCTCAGGATCCCCTCTCTTGCCCTGTGTGCTCAGCAGGACCTCCCCTCCCCTCCCCTTCCACTCTCACTTCTGCTTTGGGGCACAGGAATGGGAGACCCATGTGCCATTGCTGCTTCTGCCTGCTCCCGCCGCAGGGGCTGCAGGGAATGGCTGCAAAGGGAGCCAGGCGACACTGTAGACACCGGTGCCAATGGCTGGGTTTGCCCTCCCTATGCCTGCTCCCCAACCGGTGGGGAATATCTGGGTGGGCCAGCAAGGCAGGGGAGCCCACATGCTACCACTGCTACTGCTGTGCCCACCTGAGCTCAGCTCCCATTCCCCACGGCCCTAGCTGGAGCAGGATAGAAGCACATCTGAGGCTCCTGCAGCCCTGGGGCAGCCAGGGACAGAGATGGGCTGGCTCTCCCCTTCTCTGTGTTCCTGTGTGGAAGTAGAGAGGGGCTTGTGATCTCATCTCAAACTTACGCTGGCCAAAACCCTGTTGCTTGTTGCTCTGGCTACATGGAGCTCCTCCTTGGCCCCTCTCTGGCCTCCTCACTTCGAGTTTGCATCAGGACCTTCAGAACGGAGCTGATCTAGTCATCTACCGCAACGTGGACGCCAGCTATCGCTCCCCTTGAAAACCTCTACCTTAAACCTCCTTGCCATCTCCTCCCCCTCTACTCTGCACAGACCTTCCTTAACTGCTCAATACTGAGAATTTAGACTGAAATAGCACGTGCTTGACTAGAGCTAAGCTAAGAGGAGAAGCAACTCAGAAAATGGGGACGGGCGGGGGGGGGGGGGCAATGCTAGAGTTCAAAAGATTTTAGAAAGGAACCTAGGTTAAGGTACGTCAATTTTGGGTCACTTAGAGCTACTTTGATGATTTCGTGCCAGGCAAACCGCATCTAACAATAAAACTGGGTTTATGTTAGTGGTTGCAAAGAGATCTCTACTTGACAACAAAAAGGTGCATTTCAGTCCCATGTTAGAATAATGCAGCTTCATCTTACTGAGTAGATAACGTATTAGGTATATCCAAACATCTACTAACCTTATTTGAGATCTTTTAATTTCGTAAGTTTTTACACTCTGGCAAAGGAATCAAGCACAGAACTCAGCTCCACCCCGGGATTTTTACTGAGCTGCTCATTTGCAGATGAACCAAGCTTAGGGATATTTTCAGACGTAGCTTTTGAAATCTAGGGAAAAAGTTCCTTTTCCTTGGCAGGCTGCTCATCTCGAGATGTTTTTAACACTTTAGGACTCCATATAGATCTAAGGTTAATATTCTTCTATTTTAGAGTTGAGTAATTATTTTGATAATGAGCGTGATATTATTTTTAATCATTACCTGTATCGTCATCGTTTATTCAGTGCTAAAATCCTATTAAAATATCCTTCACCGTGTTTCTTGGAGTGTTTGGTTTTCCTGGGACAGGCTTTTTGAATCTTCCTTATCCCTATGACTTAGAAAATCCTTCTGGCAAGGTGGTGGGGGCGGGGGTGGGGTGTAGGTGCGGTGGCCTAGGCTCCCCAACGGTACCTCAGTTTTATAAGAGCATACAAACAAGTCGGACTTATTTATACCCATAGGCATTAGCACAAAAACTGCAATTTCACGCGTGAAGCCCAGCATGGGAACCTTTGGAAAGGGATAATTTTGTCATCAGCGCAACTTAAAACTCCAACATTTGCAAAGACTTTTCCTATGAAAAACCTATGGAAGAAAAAAAAGAGAGACCCTTTGGGGTGAGAGGCTTCACCTTGTGCATAGTACAAGCTGTCCCAGATGCCACAAGGACTTTCACAGTCACCCTGACCTGGCTCCCTTTTGCCGCCTTTTCAATGTCACTCAGTCTGTAGCAGTAGCTGGTCAGGATCTCCCTGGGCCTCTCTCAAGGCTGCATGGCGCGTGGCAGGGAGCAAGGCCGCCCTCCACACTCGTTCACAGGGCTCCGGGCAAGGTGGCCTCCAACTTGCAGCTCCTTCTTCCCTTTTGCCTTCCTGCTAGCCCTCCAAGTAGCCTGGCGGCTCTAGTTCCACCTAGCTCTCTGGGGCTGGCTTTCCTGGGGTTGGGGAGGCCCCAGCCCTCTGCTTAACTCTTGACAACCCGGGGGAGTGCTTCCTCCTGGAACACCTCTGGGGCCCAACACTATAAACAAAGAGACCTTGTCCCACTGAAGCAAAAAGCCTCCTGAAATCCCTCCTTCATGATTTAGTGCAATGACATCGTCAGTGGCTCTCAACGGGTGCCTTCTTGGGAGTCCTTCTCAATCTAAGGCATAACGAAATAAACGTTGCAGGTCTGCATTTCCAGCCAAAGATCACTTCCGTTCAGTCATTGCGGGTACTGCTTGATCTGCATGGGTTTGTGTTGGTTGCTTTAAGCACGCAGCACTAAGATCCAGGTCGAGCTATTTCATTGCAACAGGGACAGGTATTATCTTGTTTTGTACATCAAAATGCTTCAATAGGTACAAAGATAGCAGCTGGCATCAATGCTTCTGAAACTAAAATTGCACTAGCAGTGATACACTATCAATAATCAATATAAATTCAAAGACTAAGATAACCTGACACAAACAAACAACATTCGAAAGGCAACGGTCAGAATTGTCGGACCAAATGAAACCATTGGTTTTCTTAGGAATTTTTCCCCCGCTAGGATTTTCTTCCAAATCACTACTCTTTAGCACACCATTCCAGGCCACTGGAGCAACTTCTGTTTTTCTGATGAAAACCTGTGTTTTGATGAAAATGTTCTGACCTTTTCCAGCTGTTACACAACAGGGGCGTTTAGTTCAGGCTGTGAAGCTTCTCAGCGTACGGGCCAAAGTGCTTTGGTTCAACCTGTAGAGCAGTGGGTCTCAACATTTTCAGAGTGAAGGCGCCCCTTGGAAACGGCCAGTTCTTAGCTTTCACTCCTTTCTTGACTGAAAAGCTAAGAACTGGCCGTTTCCAAGGGGTGTCTCTGGGTGATCCTTTTCGTTGGGCATCCTGTTCCTAAAATGATCAAAAAGATACGTCTCCTCTAAAACTAGATGTAGTAGGAAAAACCATCATCCATGCCAGGGCAAGAATCAAAGGAAATGTGTAATGCTGTGTCTGTGTGATATGTCTCTAGAGCAATTCTTTTCAAGCAGGGTGCTGCGCCATCCTGGGTGCCACGCAGCCTTTTTACATGTGCCATGGGAAGAAAGCCTCGCAGAATTAGCACTGAGAGGCGTGCAAACATCTGCACGGGTTTCGCAAAATAAATCCAGAGACTTCAAAAGGCAATCTGCCGTGTCAAAAACGTTCTGCCCTGTCGGGATCTTTCTGAGTTCTTTGCCTCAGAAGAAGTACTCTATTCTTCTTCCACAGTGTTGGTGTGTGCACCTGGGTGTCACTGCTGCGCGTGTGTGCACGGGAGCGTCACCGGGGGGTGGGGTGGGGCGGGGCGGTGTGCACGGATGTATGGCTCTATACGTCTCACTGCTACGTGCGGCACAGGGCACCGCCTACGTGCTGCACCGGGACCAGGCCCAACAGCGCACTGGAGGTAGGTGCCTGCTGACCCTTGCTCCGGCCGGCCTCTTCTTCCCGGGATCCTGTCACCCCGCCCTGCACGGAAAGGGGCTGAGGTAGAGCGGGGCTCTGTGTGCCCACCCCAGCCACTGCCCTGATGAGCCCTGACCCCACGGGGCAGTGATCGGAGAGGGGCTGAGATCTGGCCACTGTTTAAGCAGGACCCCCTGGACCCGGGCTGTCACTGCGGGGACCCTCCAGCCAGGGCTGTCGCTGCCTGGGCCACACGGACAAGGAAGGACAACGCGCCCAAAGAGTTCAGGCTCTCAGGTCGTCCCGGGCCGGGAGCACCCCCCGGCCAGGCCAGGCCAAAGGCGCCCACGGCCCCAGCACTCAGCGCCTTGCCCAGCTGGGGCGGAGACCCCTGGTTGCCGTGGCAACCGTGCTGTTGTGCCCAGTGACATCACAATCCCCAGGTACCGGCTCCCGCCAGTGCTCTCCCGCCCTTCGCCCGAGCCACTCGCCTTTCCTCCTCCCTCGTGCCTTGTTTCTCTTGCTTAGTTAGCTCCGGAGTTTAGCAGTTGGTTAGGTAGTTTGTTAGTTCGTGAGGTCGTTTCTTAGTTGGGTAGCTAGTTAGATTCTTAGTTGGTTAGAGAGTTACTTTCTGAGTTTATTAGGTAGTTAGTTAGTTTGTTTCTTCGATAGATAGTTTCTTAGTTTGTTAGCTAGTTCCATAGTTAGTTAGTTAGTTCATTAAGTCCTTAGTTACTTCGATTGTTTGTTTGTTAGTTTAGGTAGTTCCTTAGTTAGCTTAGCCCATTAGTTAGATAGTTAGGTTGTGCCCATCTTCCTATCCGGGCGTCGGACGCGAGCGCCAGCTGCAGCCGTGAGTGCCCTTTCTCATTCAGCCGGGGCAGGGCGAGGGGGAGGGGGAGGGCGGCGCTGGGGACACGGCACGGCTCCGTCCCGGGGACTTTTGGGAGATGTGGCAAGTTGTGAGCAGGGGCTGAGGTTGGGCAAGGGCCCAGCGCTCGGCCCCATGCCTCGTCCCTGCTCTCGGCAGTCAGGCTCAGGGCCGTGTTTCTTTGCAGATGCTCCGGCGGGAGAAGCTGCCCCCCGTGCGCCTGCGCTCCAGCAACCTGGGTGAGCCCTGGGCACGTGCCCCGCCATGGGAGCAGCGGGGGCTGGGCAGCACGAGAGTCCACAGGGCTGTGTGGCCTCCCCTCCCAAACAGGGTTTGGCTGGCAGGCCAAGCCCAAGCTGTCCAAGGTCCAATCTGGACAGCCCCCGCCCCGTGCCCTCCCCGCCAGCTGTCACCTCCTGCTCCTCACCAGCAACTTCCCTGGGGCAGGGGAACACACTGGCCCCCACGGGCTCGTCAGCCTGAGCCGGGTCCTGGCCCTGCAGCCCCTGCCCATGCCCCAGCCCTGCGAGCCTTCCTCCTGGCAATGGCCCTGCTGCCCTCTGCTGCCTTGCAAGGTGGGGCTCACGTGGGCTCTGGGCTCCCCGTCCTAAAAGTGGTGCTCAGCGCCACCCAGCCTGATGCTCAGCCCTCGCGTCCTCTCAGCACCAGATGCCAGCCTGGGCGCAGCCGGGTGGGCCAAAGCAAAACTGCCCCCCATTAAGGGGTTCCCATCTGTCTCCTCCGTTGGACAAGTCCAGGAGAGGAGGGACCCTGCACCCGGTGAGTCTGGGTCTGGCGTGAGCTGTGGAGGGACTGGCGCGCTTGCATGGGGAGGGCCTCGCACCCGACCCCCGTGGAGGAAGGCCCTGCCCTTGCGGCACGCAGGACTCCAGAGGGGCTGGTCACCCCGCAGCAGAGTGGGCCCGGCTGACGCGCGGCCCCTTGTCTCCCCGCAGGCCCGGGAGCAGTGCCGGGGGCAAGCGAGGTGAGGGGCCAGACGTGGGCGCGCCCCCCTGCTGCCGTGAGTGTTTCCCCTGCCCGGGGAGCGGGCCGGGCGGATCTGGGGGTGGGGGTCTCTCGCCACGTGCCCCCTGCCCCTCCCAGCCCCACGCAGCACATGAGACCCCAGGGACAGTCTCCATCTCCCGCCAACTCCAGGGGCCCTCCAAGAATAAGGGAGGGTCGTGGGCTCATCCCCCAATCACAGGGACAGTCCTTCCCAAATCCAAGTGTCTGATGGGACCTGGGACCTTGAGCTGGGAGGTGGGGACTCACCTGAGACAGCTGGTAACAACCAAGGCCTGGCATCCCCGGACCCAGCTCTAGGAGCCCCGCCCGGCACCGGGCCCCGGGGGGCTGCCAAGCCTGCATCATGGGGAGATGGGACCTCGCTGCCCAAGCGAGCCCATCGCCCCAGACGCTCTTTCTTTCTCAGGAGGAGAAACCCCGAGGCGGGTCCCGCCACCAGCAGGTGAGCGGGTCCCAGGCGGGGCGCAGGGCTGTGAGGGAGACCAAGCGGGCTGGCCGATGGCTGCACGGAGGGCTGGACCAGAGGGACAAGCCTGGGGCTGGCCTGGGCTGGGCTGGGGGGTGGAGGGCGAAGGCAGGGCCAGAGAGACAGATGGGGCAAGAGGTGGCTCCGTGCGCAGGCAGACGGGCAGGGGCGGGAGGCCTCTCTGACTCGCACGGTCTCCTTTGCTGCAGCTGGAGCTGAAGGCGCTAAGGGCCCGCCTGGCTCAACAGGAGCAGGACGCAGCTGTCCTCCTGTCCCGGTAGGTGTGGGGCTGGGAGGGAGCGGGTTGTTCCCGGGCTGCGGCGCAGGGCTCGGGGCTGAAGCCCAGGGCCCCGCCCTGCTTCTGCGCGAGACTCTCCTTGGCGAAGGGCTGTTTTGTGGCATGGCGCCGTCAGTCTCCCTGAGCCCGCAAATGTGTTTTGTCTCCACAGTGCTCGGCAAAGGGAAGAGCAGCTCCTGGTGAGTTCACGGGGCGGGGGCCGAGGCCGGCAGGGCCGTGGGGCAGGGGAGGGAGCAGGCTGAGGCCCAGCTTAGCCAGGCAGGCGAAATCCCAGAGGACGTGAAAGTGGGGAACAGAGTCCTGGCACCTTGCGTGTGGGGACAGGTGGGGCCTGACGGGTGCCTCGGGAGGTACCGCTGTTGGGTGCACAGGCCCGATACGCTCGGTGCAGCCGTGGGCATGGTCTGACGGGCTGGGCTGATTCTGGTGCAGACTCAAGTGGAGGAGCTGCAACGGGAGAATCGCGCCCTGGTGCTGGCCCTCCAGGCACAGAGGGAGCAGGGCCGGTCCGTGGAGGACAGCCCCACGGAGGTGAGCCCCTGCGCATGCCCCTGCCCAGGGAGAGGGAGAGTGTGTGTGCGCCTGTGTGCACCCAGGGGAAGGCCCTGCACTGGAGGGGGCCGGGTGCTGCCCTGGCTCGGTGGGTGGAGGGCTTGTGTGTGTGGTGCTGGGCGCCACGTCAGCACTGTCAGACGGGTGGGCTGACATGTCTGTGCTGCACTGACCTGCCCTGCTTCGTGGGTGGCTGTCCCCGCCTGCCATACTCCGCCAGGTGCCAGCACTGGGCCAGGGGCTTCGATTTTGTCCTCACCGCCACTTTCTCGTTCCATTTGCAACAGCCTCCCGTGGAGGGGGTGGCGGAGGAGCGCCCGCCTCCTACCGCAGAGGCCAGCACCCAGGCAGAGGGCCCCCGCCACGAGCACGCTGGTACCCAGACCAGGGCCCTCTGCCTGGCCGACGCGGGCTGCCAGGCGGAACCCCTGGCCAGGACAGCGGCGAGCACACAAACAGAGGCTCGCCGCTGTCCAAACGGCGCAGGACACAGGGAGAGGTGTGGTGCTTTTTGTACTCTTAGTGTGTGGGGGCACTGGGGGTGTCGCGCGCAGCGTTCCCGCTGCAGGGCAGGCTGGCGGGACTGGCAGCAGGGGTGTTTGCAGGTCGGGGAGTTCTTCCCTCAAAGGGCCTGTTGGGCTTGAATTCAGTCAAGGATGCATCTCCGACCAGTGGCTTCTTGTGCAAGCAGGAGGAAACGCCCCGCCCAGGGGGTTGAGGCCGGCACGCAGGCCAGCGTCCCCCCCACCACGGAGGCCAGCACCCAGGCAGAGGGCCCCCAAAATCAGGACGCCTCCACCCAGACCAGGGCCCTCTGCCTGGTAGATGCGGGCTGCGACCCCCCGCCCCCGTGGCCCAAAGCCTTCCAGGGTCCAAAGGCGACAGGGCAGGGGGAAAGGTATGATGATCTTCCTAGTTGTTTTGGGTTTCTTCTAAAGCAAGGGTTCGTCTTCCAAGACAAATCAGCCAGATCCACGACTCAGTGCAGAACCATAAGTGGCCCTCCAGCTGGCAAAGGTGATGCTTTTCCTAGCCTTAGGTTATGAGCGGAGGGTCAGTGAGGGGAGCTGAAGGAGGGCTGGAGCCAGGAGCCCGTTCCTGGTCCTGCGAAGGGTCTCCCAGGTTGGAAGAAGGCCGGGGTGGGGGCGCCCTGGGTGTCTCGGTGGGGCAGGGGCGCTGCAGGCCTGGGCTCTCTGTGCTGGGAGCCGCCCCTGCTGTGCGCGTGCAGACGGCAGCCAGGAAGCAGACCTAGGCGCAGGCGGCGCAGAGGGAGGAAGGGAGCTGGGTCTGGCAGGGCGCCCAGGACCGGTCCCTGCTACCAAGGCAGGCATGGAGAGAGGGGAGGCCTGGGCACGGGGTGGTGGCAGTGGCCGGAGCCTGGGGGCTTGGGGTGAATGTGAGGTGACCAGTGTCTCTGCCTCCCACCCCCAGGCCTGACACGGCGGCAGAGGGGAGGAGGAGAAGGTCGGGGGCAGCAAGGAGGTGAGTGTCCCCCCTGCACCCCAGCCAGCCCCAGGCCTGGGGGGCTGCCCCTCCGCCAGCCCACACCGTCCCGCCTCTCTGCCGGGGCCGTAGTGCCCTGCAGGGACCGGCTATGTCCTGGGTTGGCCCCTCGTTGCCCACCTCTGGGCCCGAGGACCCTGTTGCCAGGGCTTCACCCTGGGAATCACAGCTTCTGGCCCAGGCCGGGCCTGCTGGGACAGAAAGCCCCACTGAGCCACGTGTGAGAGCCACGTCCCGCTCCCTGCTGGGGAGACTCTCCTCTACCCCGGGCGTGTTCCCGGGGGTGAGCGGAGGGGCCCACGCTGAGCGTGCCCCGACTCTGCCCTTCTGCCGCAGGTTCCAGCTCGCCTGGCTGCTCCCGTGCTGCTTCACCCTGAGGAGGTGACGACCTGCACTCCTCCCCTCCCCGTCCACCCCGTCGTCCCCTCCCTCCAGCCTCCCCTGCCCCATCTGGGAAGCACCCACAGGATGACCGCCTTGGTGCCTCTGCCGGTCTGAGCGTGTAAGTGGCTACTCACTCCTTGTCGGTTTCTGCAGCCTCTTCTCTTGTCTCCTTGTCTTGGGCCCGCGCACGCCAAGAGAGGGGCCTGGTAAGTCCGAATGTTGAGACTGCCCCCTCACTCTCATGTCACCTTGTCACAGGCCCCCGCCCGACTCACCTGGGCACTGCCACTCAGGTGGCCCGGCTACGTTCTAGGATCCAGTGCCACGGCGAAGAGCGGAGCCTCGCCCATTGGCAAAGGGCTTGCCTGCAACGGGCTGAAAGCGGGCTTGGAGAGGGAGGCACGCCCGGGAGCTTCCCCTGAGACACTGTCAACTTTTGTAGACGCTATCCTCGCAGCCAGGAGGGACCCGGTGGTTTTCCCTAATGTCTATGAAATCTATGAAACTGGAGGTGGGGGGCAGGGGGGTCTACAGCAGCACCGGATGGCTTGCGAGCACACGTACATGTACCCCAGAGGGCAGGACCAGCCTCTTCTGCCCCTCCCACTCTACTCCGACCCACTCACAGCGCAATAGGGAGTTTTGGTGAGATGTTGGGGAGGAGCAGGGGAAGTGGCGGTGCTGACCTGGCCCACAGCTGCTGATCCCAACTCCTTAAGTGGCCCTCAGGCCCAAAGAATTGCCCACCTCTGGGCTAAGGTGCCAAGACTCCCGGAGAAAATGTCTACAGAAGATAGGGAGCCTTAGGAAGTGTTGGACTTCCCTCTTGTGGGGTGACTCACTCGATGACTGCAATTAACCAGAGGGGTCCAGAATGCGACACAGATGTCCGAGAGCATGGCAAAACAGATGAAGAAGGATCGCAACGAAATATCCCCCGCCAACAATTAAGAGAGTCGGTAGATGAAGCAGAATATGGCCACTGCTTGCCAGGTTCCTACAGCAGAGAGTATAATTTGAATCAGAGGCAAATAGCACATTCCGGGGTTGCTAAGTGTCCCCAATATTTAAAAAAATGGTTACTCAGGGAAAGACATTGCTATGTTATGCTGTAGCGTGAGAGAGAAGGACAATTCTGCCACCCTTCACGAGAAACAAAATGAGGCATTTCAGGCTAGAGGCATCTTTCACAACAGCAGAAGCCATGGTGGGAAATGCCATTGCTCTTGACAGCATGCGTTGCTTTTCTGGCTTGGAAAGATGCGCCGTATTTGGCATCGATCCTGTCCCTACCTATGAGGCGATTTCTGAAAACCTCTTATTATGTGTTGCGTCCCGAGCTAATTTACAGCTTCATTTGCTGTATGAAAGAGAGCGGAACTTTTCAGGGTCTTCACGAAAAGAGGGGCTCTCATTCTTCCAGTTAAATAAATCTGAAGTGCTAAATGGGGTGTAGACAAAAGTTGCATTGCCTCCTTCCCCAATAACCTCTCGCATCGGGCAGTTCAGCACCAGCTGTGACTCTACAGGCTTGCGCAAATAATAGCCCTTATTCCCCGATTCAGGTGGGGCACTTGACTGAGGCTCACGCTCTAAATCATTAGGTATGCTTTGATACGTCGGTGGTGGTCTCCCTAAGGGAGGGGGCGGTGGTGCAGAGGGAGTGGATCCCGAGGAGGTGTCTGACTCATCTTCGCTACCTGACACGGCAACCGGAGCGCGGGTCCGATGCTCAGCCAATTCAGAATCTCCCCCCCTCATCAGACTCACGGAGTACAGGCGGCCCCTCTCGAGTCTTTCCCTTAACAACCATCACATGAGACTTTACTAAGTAATTCTTAATCCAAGGTGGCTGATTTTGAACCACCCACAACCAACAAGGCTGGAAAACTTCATGGCAAAGCTGAAGGTGTTGTCTGCAACCGCTCTCTGGAGTTCCTCCCATGACTGTCCGTGCTGCTGCTGCTGTTTGCGCTGCACTCAAGCTGTTGTCTGTTACTAAAGCAGCAACTCCCGTGACCCCTTCTCGGCCCATCCCCAGGCCTATACTGCAGTCTTGGACCCCCTTGATCCCCCTTGTATGTGTTGATGCGGGCAGTCACACCTTACACTTCTTAAAATCCTGCCCTTTATTGGCTTCCATCATCGGTGGTTCCAGGAGTTTTTAAAAGGCGGACGGGGGGTGGGGCGGGCCAAAGTAAAAACGGGCACGTCAGGGGTGGCTGCAGCCCCTGCTCCTAGCCTTTCCCCCACTCCAGGGTGGATGGTCCATAACACAGGAGCAGCATGCAGGGATTTTTTAAAGTTCCCAGATCAGGTACGAAGCTCCCCGTCCCCAACCCTCAGGATCCCCTCTCTTGCCCTGTGTGCTCAGCAGGACCTCCCCTCCCCTCCCCTTCCACTCTCACTTCTGCTTTGGGGCACAGGAATGGGAGACCCATGTGCCATTGCTGCTTCTGCCTGCTCCCGCCGCAGGGGCTGCAGGGAATGGCTGCAAAGGGAGCCAGGCGACACTGTAGACACCGGTGCCAATGGCTGGGTTTGCCCTCCCTATGCCTGCTCCCCAACCGGTGGGGAATATCTGGGTGGGCCAGCAAGGCAGGGGAGCCCACATGCTACCACTGCTACTGCTGTGCCCACCTGAGCTCAGCTCCCATTCCCCACGGCCCTAGCTGGAGCAGGATAGAAGCACATCTGAGGCTCCTGCAGCCCTGGGGCAGCCAGGGACAGAGATGGGCTGGCTCTCCCCTTCTCTGTGTTCCTGTGTGGAAGTAGAGAGGGGCTTGTGATCTCATCTCAAACTTACGCTGGCCAAAACCCTGTTGCTTGTTGCTCTGGCTACATGGAGCTCCTCCTTGGCCCCTCTCTGGCCTCCTCACTTCGAGTTTGCATCAGGACCTTCAGAACGGAGCTGATCTAGTCATCTACCGCAACGTGGACGCCAGCTATCGCTCCCCTTGAAAACCTCTACCTTAAACCTCCTTGCCATCTCCTCCCCCTCTACTCTGCACAGACCTTCCTTAACTGCTCAATACTGAGAATTTAGACTGAAATAGCACGTGCTTGACTAGAGCTAAGCTAAGAGGAGAAGCAACTCAGAAAATGGGGACGGGCGGGGGGGGGGGCGCAATGCTAGAGTTCAAAAGATTTTAGAAAGGAACCTAGGTTAAGGTACGTCAATTTTGGGTCACTTAGAGCTACTTTGATGATTTCGTGCCAGGCAAACCGCATCTAACAATAAAACTGGGTTTATGTTAGTGGTTGCAAAGAGATCTCTACTTGACAACAAAAAGGTGCATTTCAGTCCCATGTTAGAATAATGCAGCTTCATCTTACTGAGTAGATAACGTATTAGGTATATCCAAACATCTACTAACCTTATTTGAGATCTTTTAATTTCGTAAGTTTTTACACTCTGGCAAAGGAATCAAGCACAGAACTCAGCTCCACCCCGGGATTTTTACTGAGCTGCTCATTTGCAGATGAACCAAGCTTAGGGATATTTTCAGACGTAGCTTTTGAAATCTAGGGAAAAAGTTCCTTTTCCTTGGCAGGCTGCTCATCTCGAGATGTTTTTAACACTTTAGGACTCCATATAGATCTAAGGTTAATATTCTTCTATTTTAGAGTTGAGTAATTATTTTGATAATGAGCGTGATATTATTTTTAATCATTACCTGTATCGTCATCGTTTATTCAGTGCTAAAATCCTATTAAAATATCCTTCACCGTGTTTCTTGGAGTGTTTGGTTTTCCTGGGACAGGCTTTTTGAATCTTCCTTATCCCTATGACTTAGAAAATCCTTCTGGCAAGGTGGTGGGGGCGGGGGTGGGGTGTAGGTGCGGTGGCCTAGGCTCCCCAACGGTACCTCAGTTTTATAAGAGCATACAAACAAGTCGGACTTATTTATACCCATAGGCATTAGCACAAAAACTGCAATTTCACGCGTGAAGCCCAGCATGGGAACCTTTGGAAAGGGATAATTTTGTCATCAGCGCAACTTAAAACTCCAACATTTGCAAAGACTTTTCCTATGAAAAACCTATGGAAGAAAAAAAAGAGAGACCCTTTGGGGTGAGAGGCTTCACCTTGTGCATAGTACAAGCTGTCCCAGATGCCACAAGGACTTTCACAGTCACCCTGACCTGGCTCCCTTTTGCCGCCTTTTCAATGTCACTCAGTCTGTAGCAGTAGCTGGTCAGGATCTCCCTGGGCCTCTCTCAAGGCTGCATGGCGCGTGGCAGGGAGCAAGGCCGCCCTCCACACTCGTTCACAGGGCTCCGGGCAAGGTGGCCTCCAACTTGCAGCTCCTTCTTCCCTTTTGCCTTCCTGCTAGCCCTCCAAGTAGCCTGGCGGCTCTAGTTCCACCTAGCTCTCTGGGGCTGGCTTTCCTGGGGTTGGGGAGGCCCCAGCCCTCTGCTTAACTCTTGACAACCCGGGGGAGTGCTTCCTCCTGGAACACCTCTGGGGCCCAACACTATAAACAAAGAGACCTTGTCCCACTGAAGCAAAAAGCCTCCTGAAATCCCTCCTTCATGATTTAGTGCAATGACATCGTCAGTGGCTCTCAACGGGTGCCTTCTTGGGAGTCCTTCTCAATCTAAGGCATAACGAAATAAACGTTGCAGGTCTGCATTTCCAGCCAAAGATCACTTCCGTTCAGTCATTGCGGGTACTGCTTGATCTGCATGGGTTTGTGTTGGTTGCTTTAAGCACGCAGCACTAAGATCCAGGTCGAGCTATTTCATTGCAACAGGGACAGGTATTATCTTGTTTTGTACATCAAAATGCTTCAATAGGTACAAAGATAGCAGCTGGCATCAATGCTTCTGAAACTAAAATTGCACTAGCAGTGATACACTATCAATAATCAATATAAATTCAAAGACTAAGATAACCTGACACAAACAAACAACATTCGAAAGGCAACGGTCAGAATTGTCGGACCAAATGAAACCATTGGTTTTCTTAGGAATTTTTCCCCCGCTAGGATTTTCTTCCAAATCACTACTCTTTAGCACACCATTCCAGGCCACTGGAGCAACTTCTGTTTTTCTGATGAAAACCTGTGTTTTGATGAAAATGTTCTGACCTTTTCCAGCTGTTACACAACAGGGGCGTTTAGTTCAGGCTGTGAAGCTTCTCAGCGTACGGGCCAAAGTGCTTTGGTTCAACCTGTAGAGCAGTGGGTCTCAACATTTTCAGAGTGAAGGCGCCCCTTGGAAACGGCCAGTTCTTAGCTTTCACTCCTTTCTTGACTGAAAAGCTAAGAACTGGCCGTTTCCAAGGGGTGTCTCTGGGTGATCCTTTTCGTTGGGCATCCTGTTCCTAAAATGATCAAAAAGATACGTCTCCTCTAAAACTAGATGTAGTAGGAAAAACCATCATCCATGCCAGGGCAAGAATCAAAGGAAATGTGTAATGCTGTGTCTGTGTGATATGTCTCTAGAGCAATTCTTTTCAAGCAGGGTGCTGCGCCATCCTGGGTGCCACGCAGCCTTTTTACATGTGCCATGGGAAGAAAGCCTCGCAGAATTAGCACTGAGAGGCGTGCAAACATCTGCACGGGTTTCGCAAAATAAATCCAGAGACTTCAAAAGGCAATCTGCCGTGTCAAAAACGTTCTGCCCTGTCGGGATCTTTCTGAGTTCTTTGCCTCAGAAGAAGTACTCTATTCTTCTTCCACAGTGTTGGTGTGTGCACCTGGGTGTCACTGCTGCGTGCGTGTGCACGGGAGCGTCACCGGGGGGTGGGGTGGGGCGGGGCGGTGTGCACGGATGTATGGCTCTATACGTCTCACTGCTACGTGCGGCACAGGGCACCGCCTACGTGCTGCACCGGGACCAGGCCCAACAGCGCACTGGAGGTAGGTGCCTGCTGACCCTTGCTCCGGCCGGCCTCTTCTTCCCGGGATCCTGTCACCCCGCCCTGCACGGAAAGGGGCTGAGGTAGAGCGGGGCTCTGTGTGCCCACCCCAGCCACTGCCCTGATGAGCCCTGACCCCACGGGGCAGTGATCGGAGAGGGGCTGAGATCTGGCCACTGTTTAAGCAGGACCCCCTGGACCCGGGCTGTCACTGCGGGGACCCTCCAGCCAGGGCTGTCGCTGCCTGGGCCACACGGACAAGGAAGGACAACGCGCCCAAAGAGTTCAGGCTCTCAGGTCGTCCCGGGCCGGGAGCACCCCCCGGCCAGGCCAGGCCAAAGGCGCCCACGGCCCCAGCACTCAGCGCCTTGCCCAGCTGGGGCGGAGACCCCTGGTTGCCGTGGCAACCGTGCTGTTGTGCCCAGTGACATCACAATCCCCAGGTACCGGCTCCCGCCAGTGCTCTCCCGCCCTTCGCCCGAGCCACTCGCCTTTCCTCCTCCCTCGTGCCTTGTTTCTCTTGCTTAGTTAGCTCCGGAGTTTAGCAGTTGGTTAGGTAGTTTGTTAGTTCGTGAGGTCGTTTCTTAGTTGGGTAGCTAGTTAGATTCTTAGTTGGTTAGAGAGTTACTTTCTGAGTTTATTAGGTAGTTAGTTAGTTTGTTTCTTCGATAGATAGTTTCTTAGTTTGTTAGCTAGTTCCATAGTTAGTTAGTTAGTTCATTAAGTCCTTAGTTACTTCGATTGTTTGTTTGTTAGTTTAGGTAGTTCCTTAGTTAGCTTAGCCCATTAGTTAGATAGTTAGGTTGTGCCCATCTTCCTATCCGGGCGTCGGACGCGAGCGCCAGCTGCAGCCGTGAGTGCCCTTTCTCATTCAGCCGGGGCAGGGCGAGGGGGAGGGGGAGGGCGGCGCTGGGGACACGGCACGGCTCCGTCCCGGGGACTTTTGGGAGATGTGGCAAGTTGTGAGCAGGGGCTGAGGTTGGGCAAGGGCCCAGCGCTCGGCCCCATGCCTCGTCCCTGCTCTCGGCAGTCAGGCTCAGGGCCGTGTTTCTTTGCAGATGCTCCGGCGGGAGAAGCTGCCCCCCGTGCGCCTGCGCTCCAGCAACCTGGGTGAGCCCTGGGCACGTGCCCCGCCATGGGAGCAGCGGGGGCTGGGCAGCACGAGAGTCCACAGGGCTGTGTGGCCTCCCCTCCCAAACAGGGTTTGGCTGGCAGGCCAAGCCCAAGCTGTCCAAGGTCCAATCTGGACAGCCCCCGCCCCGTGCCCTCCCCGCCAGCTGTCACCTCCTGCTCCTCACCAGCAACTTCCCTGGGGCAGGGGAACACACTGGCCCCCACGGGCTCGTCAGCCTGAGCCGGGTCCTGGCCCTGCAGCCCCTGCCCATGCCCCAGCCCTGCGAGCCTTCCTCCTGGCAATGGCCCTGCTGCCCTCTGCTGCCTTGCAAGGTGGGGCTCACGTGGGCTCTGGGCTCCCCGTCCTAAAAGTGGTGCTCAGCGCCACCCAGCCTGATGCTCAGCCCTCGCGTCCTCTCAGCACCAGATGCCAGCCTGGGCGCAGCCGGGTGGGCCAAAGCAAAACTGCCCCCCATTAAGGGGTTCCCATCTGTCTCCTCCGTTGGACAAGTCCAGGAGAGGAGGGACCCTGCACCCGGTGAGTCTGGGTCTGGCGTGAGCTGTGGAGGGACTGGCGCGCTTGCATGGGGAGGGCCTCGCACCCGACCCCCGTGGAGGAAGGCCCTGCCCTTGCGGCACGCAGGACTCCAGAGGGGCTGGTCACCCCGCAGCAGAGTGGGCCCGGCTGACGCGCGGCCCCTTGTCTCCCCGCAGGCCCGGGAGCAGTGCCGGGGGCAAGCGAGGTGAGGGGCCAGACGTGGGCGCGCCCCCCTGCTGCCGTGAGTGTTTCCCCTGCCCGGGGAGCGGGCCGGGCGGATCTGGGGGTGGGGGTCTCTCGCCACGTGCCCCCTGCCCCTCCCAGCCCCACGCAGCACATGAGACCCCAGGGACAGTCTCCATCTCCCGCCAACTCCAGGGGCCCTCCAAGAATAAGGGAGGGTCGTGGGCTCATCCCCCAATCACAGGGACAGTCCTTCCCAAATCCAAGTGTCTGATGGGACCTGGGACCTTGAGCTGGGAGGTGGGGACTCACCTGAGACAGCTGGTAACAACCAAGGCCTGGCATCCCCGGACCCAGCTCTAGGAGCCCCGCCCGGCACCGGGCCCCGGGGGGCTGCCAAGCCTGCATCATGGGGAGATGGGACCTCGCTGCCCAAGCGAGCCCATCGCCCCAGACGCTCTTTCTTTCTCAGGAGGAGAAACCCCGAGGCGGGTCCCGCCACCAGCAGGTGAGCGGGTCCCAGGCGGGGCGCAGGGCTGTGAGGGAGACCAAGCGGGCTGGCCGATGGCTGCACGGAGGGCTGGACCAGAGGGACAAGCCTGGGGCTGGCCTGGGCTGGGCTGGGGGGTGGAGGGCGAAGGCAGGGCCAGAGAGACAGATGGGGCAAGAGGTGGCTCCGTGCGCAGGCAGACGGGCAGGGGCGGGAGGCCTCTCTGACTCGCACGGTCTCCTTTGCTGCAGCTGGAGCTGAAGGCGCTAAGGGCCCGCCTGGCTCAACAGGAGCAGGACGCAGCTGTCCTCCTGTCCCGGTAGGTGTGGGGCTGGGAGGGAGCGGGTTGTTCCCGGGCTGCGGCGCAGGGCTCGGGGCTGAAGCCCAGGGCCCCGCCCTGCTTCTGCGCGAGACTCTCCTTGGCGAAGGGCTGTTTTGTGGCATGGCGCCGTCAGTCTCCCTGAGCCCGCAAATGTGTTTTGTCTCCACAGTGCTCGGCAAAGGGAAGAGCAGCTCCTGGTGAGTTCACGGGGCGGGGGCCGAGGCCGGCAGGGCCGTGGGGCAGGGGAGGGAGCAGGCTGAGGCCCAGCTTAGCCAGGCAGGCGAAATCCCAGAGGACGTGAAAGTGGGGAACAGAGTCCTGGCACCTTGCGTGTGGGGACAGGTGGGGCCTGACGGGTGCCTCGGGAGGTACCGCTGTTGGGTGCACAGGCCCGATACGCTCGGTGCAGCCGTGGGCATGGTCTGACGGGCTGGGCTGATTCTGGTGCAGACTCAAGTGGAGGAGCTGCAACGGGAGAATCGCGCCCTGGTGCTGGCCCTCCAGGCACAGAGGGAGCAGGGCCGGTCCGTGGAGGACAGCCCCACGGAGGTGAGCCCCTGCGCATGCCCCTGCCCAGGGAGAGGGAGAGTGTGTGTGCGCCTGTGTGCACCCAGGGGAAGGCCCTGCACTGGAGGGGGCCGGGTGCTGCCCTGGCTCGGTGGGTGGAGGGCTTGTGTGTGTGGTGCTGGGCGCCACGTCAGCACTGTCAGACGGGTGGGCTGACATGTCTGTGCTGCACTGACCTGCCCTGCTTCGTGGGTGGCTGTCCCCGCCTGCCATACTCCGCCAGGTGCCAGCACTGGGCCAGGGGCTTCGATTTTGTCCTCACCGCCACTTTCTCGTTCCATTTGCAACAGCCTCCCGTGGAGGGGGTGGCGGAGGAGCGCCCGCCTCCTACCGCAGAGGCCAGCACCCAGGCAGAGGGCCCCCGCCACGAGCACGCTGGTACCCAGACCAGGGCCCTCTGCCTGGCCGACGCGGGCTGCCAGGCGGAACCCCTGGCCAGGACAGCGGCGAGCACACAAACAGAGGCTCGCCGCTGTCCGAACGGCGCAGGACACAGGGAGAGGTGTGGTGCTTTTTGTACTCTTAGTGTGTGGGGGCACTGGGGGTGTCGCGCGCAGCGTTCCCGCTGCAGGGCAGGCTGGCGGGGCTGGCAGCAGGGGTGTTTGCAGGTCGGGGAGTTCTTCCCTCAAAGGGCCTGTTGGGCTTGAATTCAGTCAAGGATGCATCTCCGACCAGTGGCTTCTTGTGCGAGCAGGAGGAAACGCCCCGCCCAGGGGGTTGAGGCCGGCACGCAGGCCAGCGTCCCCCCCACCACGGAGGCCAGCACCCAGGCAGGGGGCCCCCAAAATCAGGACGCCTTCACCCAGACCAGGGCCCTCTGCCTGGTAGATGCGGGCTGCGACCCCCCGCCCCCGTGGCCCAAAGCCTTCCAGGGTCCAAAGGCGACAGGGCAGGGGGAAAGGTATGATGATCTTCCTAGTTGTTTTGGGTTTCTTCTAAAGCAAGGGTTCGTCTTCCAAGACAAATCAGCCAGATCCACGACTCAGTGCAGAACCATAAGTGGCCCTCCAGCTGGCAAAGGTGATGCTTTTCCTAGCCTTAGGTTATGAGCGGAGGGTCAGTGAGGGGAGCTGAAGGAGGGCTGGAGCCAGGAGCCCGTTCCTGGTCCTGCGAAGGGTCTCCCAGGTTGGAAGAAGGCCGGGGTGGGGGCGCCCTGGGTGTCTCGGTGGGGCAGGGGCGCTGCAGGCCTGGGCTCTCTGTGCTGGGAGCCGCCCCTGCTGTGCGCGTGCAGACGGCAGCCAGGAAGCAGACCTAGGCGCAGGCGGCGCAGAGGGAGGAAGGGAGCTGGGTCTGGCAGGGCGCCCAGGACCGGTCCCTGCTACCAAGGCAGGCATGGAGAGAGGGGAGGCCTGGGCACGGGGTGGTGGCAGTGGCCGGAGCCTGGGGGCTTGGGGTGAATGTGAGGTGACCAGTGTCTCTGCCTCCCACCCCCAGGCCTGACACGGCGGCAGAGGGGAGGAGGAGAAGGTCGGGGGCAGCAAGGAGGTGAGTGTCCCCCCTGCACCCCAGCCAGCCCCAGGCCTGGGGGGCTGCCCCTCCGCCAGCCCACACCGTCCCGCCTCTCTGCCGGGGCCGTAGTGCCCTGCAGGGACCGGCTATGTCCTGGGTTGGCCCCTCGTTGCCCACCTCTGGGCCCGAGGACCCTGTTGCCAGGGCTTCACCCTGGGAATCACAGCTTCTGGCCCAGGCCGGGCCTGCTGGGACAGAAAGCCCCACTGAACCACGTGTGAGAGCCACGTCCTGCTCCCTGCTGGGGAGACTCTCCTCTACCCCGGGCGTGTTCCCGGGGGTGAGCGGAGGGGCCCACGCTGAGCGTGCCCCGACTCTGCCCTTCTGCCGCAGGTTCCAGCTCGCCTGGCTGCTCCCGTGCTGCTTCACCCTGAGGAGGTGACGACCTGCACTCCTCCCCTCCCCGTCCACCCCGTCGTCCCCTCCCTCCAGCCTCTCCTGCCCCGACTTGTTTGTATGCTCTTATAAAACTGAGGTACCATTGGGGAGCCTAGGCCACCGCAGCTATACCCATCGCCCCCCCACACACAGCCTGCAAGAAGGATTTTCTAAGTCATAGGGACGAAGGAAGATTCAAAAAGCCTGTCCCAGGAAAACCAAACACGCCAAGAAACACGGTGAAGGATATTTTAATAGGATTTTAGCACTGAATAAACGATGACAATACAGGTAATGATTAAAAATAATATCACGCTCATTATCAAAATAATTACTCAACTCTAAAATAGAAGAATATTAACCTTAGATCTATATGGAGTCCTAAAGTGTTAAAAACATCTCGAGATGAGCAGCCTGCCAAGGAAAAGGAACTTTTTCCCTAGATTTCAAAAGCTACGTCTGAAAATATCCCTAAGCTTGGTTCATCTGCAAATGAGCAGCTCAGTAAAAATCCCGGGGTGGAGCTGAGTTCTGTGCTTGATTCCTTTGCCAGAGTGTAAAAACTTACGAAATTAAAAGATCTCAAATAAGGTTAGTAGATGTTTGGATATACCTAATACGTTATCTACTCAGTAAGATGAAGCTGCATTATTCTAACATGGGACTGAAATGCACCTTTTTGTTGTCAAGTAGAGATCTCTTTGCAACCACTAACATAAACCCAGTTTTATTGTTAGATGCGGTTTGCCTGGCACGAAATCATCAAAGTAGCTCTAAGTGACCCAAAATTGACGTACCTTAACCTAGGTTCCTTTCTAAAATCTTTTGAACTCTAGCATTGCGCCCCCCCCCCCCGCCCGTCCCCATTTTCTGAGTTGCTTCTCCTCTTAGCTTAGCTCTAGTCAAGCACGTGCTATTTCAGTCTAAATTCTCAGTATTGAGCAGTTAAGGAAGGTCTGTGCAGAGTAGAGGGGGAGGAGATGGCAAGGAGGTTTAAGGTAGAGGTTTTCAAGGGGAGCGATAGCTGGCGTCCACGTTGCGGTAGATGACTAGATCAGCTCCGTTCTGAAGGTCCTGATGCAAACTCGAAGTGAGGAGGCCAGAGAGGGGCCAAGGAGGAGCTCCATGTAGCCAGAGCAACAAGCAACAGGGTTTTGGCCAGCGTAAGTTTGAGATGAGATCACAAGCCCCTCTCTACTTCCACACAGGAACACAGAGAAGGGGAGAGCCAGCCCATCTCTGTCCCTGGCTGCCCCAGGGCTGCAGGAGCCTCAGATGTGCTTCTATCCTGCTCCAGCTAGGGCCGTGGGGAATGGGAGCTGAGCTCAGGTGGGCACAGCAGTAGCAGTGGTAGCATGTGGGCTCCCCTGCCTTGCTGGCCCACCCAGATATTCCCCACCGGTTGGGGAGCAGGCATAGGGAGGGCAAACCCAGCCATTGGCACCGGTGTCTACAGTGTCGCCTGGCTCCCTTTGCAGCCATTCCCTGCAGCCCCTGGAGCGGGAGCAGGCAGAAGCAGCTATGGCACATGGGTCTCCCATTCCTGTGCCCCAAAGCAGAAGTGAGAGTGGAAGGGGAGGGGAGGTCCTGCTGAGCACACAGGGCAAGAGAGGGGATCCTGAGTGTTGGGGACGGGGAGCTTCGTACCTGATCTGGGAACTTTAAAAAATGCCTGGATGCTGCTCCTGTGGTCTGAACTGTGCAGTCAGCCTGGGCATTGGACTGTGGGTACCCGGGGCTAGAATGGGTGATGGTTATGCCCCAGTCGGTCACAAATGGCTTCATCGTGTGACTTGCCACTCCAGCTGGCACCCCTGACAGAGGGCGTGGGGTGGGCAGGCCAGGGTGCCTGGATGGTGGTTCCAAGTCCAGCAGTGGTGACAATACTCGCAGTGGCTGCTGGAAGGAGCCACCGCTGCCAGGGACCGGCAGAAAGTGAAGTCGAACTGCTGAACCACTCCAACCCTTCTGCGAGCTCGGGGTGGTGTGACTGGCCACATGTGCCACAGCTGGGGCTGCCCTCTGCTCCTGGGCTAGACAGGGCTGAGGGCTCCACTGTGGGCCAGGATTATATCCCTTGGTGGGCTGAATCCGGGCCGTGAGCCATATTTTGCCCACTGCTGATTTACAGCCTCAGGGTTAAAGCTGACAGTTTGTGATTGGAATACATAGTAGTAGTCTTTTCTCCCCTTCCCTTCCCAATCATCCAGCCTCTCTTAATTTCCAAAAACTTTTGAAACATGCTCACTCCACTGTACCTGCAAAAAGATGATTTTGCAGCTCTTCCAAACAGATGAGGCCTTGCTTTGAATAGATTGGTTTGGCCAGCAGTGGTGCACCTGACACACTTACCTGAGTCATGAAGTCTGTAGTCAATTTGGAAAGATCTCGGAAAAACAATTAAAATTCATGTTAAGACTCACTTCTCATTGCCCCAGTCCAATCACCACTGGAAGGTCAAATGCCCAAATCCTAGTCCTGAATATTTCAGATAAGAATCCTGTCTCTGGCAACAGAAGCCAAGGTTCACGCCTCCCAAGGGAATACTGTAACCACTAGACTACACAGGCAGGCTGCCTTTGGTTTTTTTTTTGGCCCCTTGACTCTTGGCTGCCTATTGGTCCAGCTTCATCAATCCTAGAGGTTCTCAACCTTTTTTGTATCAGGACCCATTTGTAAACACTGATGGCCTGTCCTGACCTAGTGTCCTTCCCCCTAACCCACTGCCCTCTGCTGCCAGTCCACAGTGTATGGGGCAAGGGGTGGGTATATGGGGCTGTAGCAGGGCAGTAAGGTGCCTGCTACTTGTAGAGCAGAGATAACTACGTAGGTGCCGGTTGCTGGGGCAACCAGAGGGAGCTAGTGACCCACACCTGCCAGCGGTCAGCTGACTGGAAGGGACAGGGCCTGGCTCACATTTAAACCCCAGGGCTGAGGCCAGGCGAGCAGTTCCCTGCTGGCAACCAAGGGGAAAGGAGCTCTGCGTACACGAGCAAAGGGGAGAGGCCTGACTACATGAGAGGCTCCTGATACTGGTGGGAGATAAGAGCACCCTTGGGATGGCTTGAATGATGTTTTAGCCAAGAGGCGTGAATTTATGTTATAGCCCAGAGGCTTGTGTTTTGTTTGCTGTATAACTGGAGGTTTGGGTGAGGCTATTAGGGGATGGAGGAGGCCTCATTTTTGGGGACACACTTCAGAGTGGGAACCCTGGTGCCAAGGAGGGCGCAGCTTTTTTAGGGCACAGATCCCGGCGCCAGTGGGGGTGCAGCTTTTTTAGGGCATAGACCCAGCGCCAGTGGGGGTGCAGCTTTTTTAGGGCACAGACCCCAGTGTCAGTGAGGTGCAGAGTGAGACAGGGCAGTGGAGAGCTTGAGAGCCAGGAAGGGGGCAGTTTGGGACGATCTTAAAAAAGCCAGGGAGGCCTGGTGCACCTAGAGGTGCAGGTGTATATATTTTGGTTTTTTTGTGTTTTTGTTTGGACTGGTGGGGTCGCACCCTGGTGTTGGACTTGCAACCCCCTTGCTGTGGGGCTGGTGCCCGTGCCTCTGAGCCAGGGAGTGCCATGCTCCAGAAGGGAGTAGAAAAGCAGGCCACGAGCCTCCAGACACTAGAAAGAGAAGCTAGAGCCTCAGAGTCAAACCCTGTTTGGTGGGTTTGGATGGGAAGGCCTAGCTAGAGAAAAAAGGGATCAGGCCCTCCTAAGAGAGACCCCAACATACCCAATAGAATAGGCAGTCTCCCGCTCACATAATAATTTCCATCAAGACGTGGCAGACAAAATTAGGGTGGGACAGAAGAATTCCAAGAGGGCTCCAAGGGCGCCCCACATAAAGCGTGGATGACCAAGAAGATGGTGCTGGGAAGGGAGACCTGTTACAGGGGCATTGAAGAGCCCAAACAGCCCCTCATAGGCTGGAACTCTGCCAGCCTGCAAGGAAAAAGCCATGGTTTCCCACACTTTTCTCCTTGAAAAGAGATCCATTTTTAAAGTTTGTTTGTGACCCTTTCATATATTTTTGTGACTCAGGTTGAGAAACAGTGATCTATCCTATTCTGTAGTCCAGGGGTGAGGGCATTCTCTAGGGAACTGGATTCAAATCCTCTAGGGGTAAAGAAGGCCTAGAACTCAGGTCCTGACTTCTTGGGTAAATACTCTAAATACTAGGGTATTGGGCACCATCTGTAACCTGGTAGTTAGAATGCAGTGAGGTTAATTTTAGATCTGAACTGAATACCTTGTAGTTGATTTTAGATGTAGGTTTTTTATAACTCTGACTAACTTCTGGAGCCTCTCTGATGCTGCAGGCAGAGTTCATACACCTCCTGCAAGTGCTAGAAAAATCTTAAGTGGAAGTGAGGCTTGCAAGTGTCTGCTTCAGGTCAGGTCTCAGCAGGCTCACTGGCCTGAGTAAAGACACTTTGGGAACTTTGCCCTCCAAAATGGAAATGTATAAGGCATATGAGCACATAATGAGTGTTGTGCATGCTGGCACAAGGTGACTTTGAATCACTGCTTGGGATGTAGGTGGGCAAAGCATCTCTTATGTGTATAATGAGACATTCTGAATCCAACCTTGGATGTAGTCCTCTTCACTTGACTGTAAATACATCTCAAGGCCTTTGTGTGCCTCCTCTCTTAGGGTTCCTATACATGTGCAGAGAGCCTGCTCCAACGCATTGAAGGAGACTCGATTAATCGAGACATTAATAGAGTCTGCTAGAGCATGGAAATTAATGAGCTCCAGCAGACTCTAGCATCATGTATCAGCATCTCCGTGCTGAAAAATGGCAGTGGGGCACTTTGAACTAAAGCTCGTTCAATGAGCTTTAGTTCAAAGTGCCCTGCCACCATTTTTTAGTGTGGAAATACTGATACACGTGACACTTGGGCACTTTTAATTAGCACAGCTTGCTAATTAAAGCACCCTCCCATGTCTTCCAGAGCACATGTAAAAATGCCCTTAGTGCCTGAACTAAAATCAGTAGGAAGATCCCCATTGATTCCAATGGCATCTGGATCATAGATTACTTAAAAATGTCCCACAGGTTGGGTTGTGGAAAGAAAATCCTACCACTTGGAAAGACATGAAGTCAAACTCATCATGCCTGGAAGTTGTTTGCCTTCCTGTTTACTTGTACCTAAGCTGAAATACTGTGGGGCCCATACCACTGTATTCTCCTAAATCCACAACCCAGGTCCCTAATACTGCTCATACAGCTTGGCCTTTTTATGTTGCTACTCCTTTTTTTTTTTTTCCTATTTAATTCAGGTTCTTAATCAGTCCTCACCCACAATGTTTGTCAGTGCTTCATACATGTAAAGCCCTGCACATATCCTGGGCAGGATGAAGGCAGAGGGGTTTTTTTAGAGCTCTTTATATTATCGTTTCAACAACAGACATCTGGAAGGCAGATCACCACCCTAGAAGCACAAAAACCAAAGATCAGGAGGAATTAGCTATGAGACTTCTCTTCTTTCATAAGACCTGGGTCAGCAGCCACCATCACATCTGTCCATTCCGTGACTGTCAGTCTCTTGACAAGCTGGCCCTTCATAATCCATGAATCAGGGTTGAATGAAAACACGACACAACAAAACAGCTCATTTTTCACAGCAGAAACATAACCATATTTTTTCTAGATGCATCATATACATCCAAGATTTTGATTTCATATTTCACTTTTCCCCCTGCTTTGCAGAAATGATAGGTAAATTCTCGATGCCATGAATTACTTCCATACGTAACTTGTCTTTGACATCCAACCACTGTCCTCTTATCATCCACTCCAATAATTAAATAGCCTTGTGTGTTTGCAAATGTAGGTACATAATTTGGAAGAGTGCTTTTAACATATTTCAAGACATTCTTTGTCACAAAGCCTTTAAATACAACATGCGTAGACTCAGTGAATGGCAGGGTCCCTCTGTGCAGCAGTTTGTCTCTTTCAAAAGAAATTAGCAGTAGCTTCAAGTATGTCATTTTCCTCCTGCACATTAAGTTCCAATGTTGCTTGAGTGCTGCTCTATTGGGCTCTCTTGGCTGTTGGACCTGTCTTTTCTTCGTATCTTTGCCTAGAATCAGCTTTCCTCTCCTCAAGAAATTCAAAAGCTTCATCTGGTTTCAGGCTAGCAACAGAGGTGAGAGATTTTTGACACAATCCAGAATTTAGGGAGCAAATATGTTGCTTCAAGAGAGCTGGGGCAGATGACAACTTCTCTCTGCTCCGAGATTTCAAAATCAGAAATTTGCTGTTTTGCTGTATATCGTTAAAATACTTTGTCAAATCTGGAGAATTAATAACGTGGTTCCTAAAGGAGGTCTCCATATCCAGTCCAATGCCATAATTTTTGTAGTTGTAATCCTCATTTTCAATCTCTAGTGTTATCACACCACCTCCAGAATTCAATAGTGCACACGCTGCTGGGATAAGGACACTGTTTTGTGCCCTTATATGATCACCTGCCATTTTTTTTCTCTTCTCACCCAGAGTTACTTTTCCTACATCTACAACCACATCAGGATAGTCTGTATCATAAATAAGCAACGATTTCTCCTTCTGGGTCATCCTGCTTCTTCAACAGCCAGAACTTTCAGAAACCTTTGGAAACAAATGGCTATAATCAATACACATAAGCTGTTCTGCAATAATGGCACATGTAAACAACCTTACCCTGTGGTAAATGAAATTTAAATGTGGTAGCTTAGCTCTCAGTGAAGGAGGAGATATCACTGGATTACTTAGCCCTATCTCAGGGGTGCCCAACACCATGGGCTGTGGGCCAGTGCCAGACAGTTAAGGGTTGGCTGCCGGTCTGCAAGAGGGTTGGCTGCCAGACCAGAAGTGACCACAGACCGGCAAACTGCAGACTGGAAATGACCAGCATACTGCAGACAGGTAGCCAACCCTTTTTTATACTGAGCCACTTCTGGTCTGGGGTTTGCCGGTCCTTAGCATAAAAAGGTTAGGAATCCCTGTCCTATCTCTCCAGAACACAAACTCTGACTTCTGAAAATAAAATAATACCAATCTGAAGTACATGCCAACATAACTCTAACTCTGCACCTTGGGGTGGGCAATGTGCACTGGAAATGATCTGCATGCACTCCAGCAGTATTCAGTGTGTTAATTGTAACTGCTTTGGCAGTGCTGTAATTATAATGTGGAGTGCGATGGGAAAACTGTCTTCTGGGTTGGGAAGGGGGGGGACCTTCTCCCCTTAATCCCTGTGATCAAAGGAAAGGGGTGTATGCATACGAGTGACCCAACATGCATCCTTTCACCACTCCATTGTATGGTTGGAGTGGCCAATTTGTGGTAGGTGTGTCCTATGTGGCATGGACAGCCTCTATGCAGAGCATGCATCAGGGTGGGGATAGGCAGCACAAGGGCAGGTAGGGCAGGAAGCAGAAGGCAGAGCTGCAGAGGTGACACTAGGTTAGGGTGACACTGTTTGGATCTTGGGGAGTTCTGGATTTGCAGCTGAATAAAGGCTTTTTTCTGTGTCTCAGCAAAGCTGCAAACCACAAGGAAGCTTCATATTAAAAGTAACACTGCAGACACTTAGGCAAGCAGTTTTCTAACAATGTCGTAGTGTTATGAGTTCATGGTGTAAGGAAACTAGATGCAGCCTACCAGCTATTGTCAGGAGATAAAGCCAACGCAAGACCTTGAAGATGAAGGAGTCCACAAGAAACAGCGATTAACTGAGAGAAGCTGAGTTCACGGTCTTACACATGTGCTCATAGCAAAAAGGTATGTAAATGAATGAAATACATAGGCACTCTTATGCTAATGAAGCAAACAGTAAACAGAGGCAGAGCTTGGGAGACAAGGAGATATGGGTAGAACAAAGGAGGGGGGAAGGTGGAGTAAATGTTAATGAGTATGAACCAAGGTGTATAAACGTGAAAAGAATGAATGTTCACTGCAGCTCCCCGCTATTTTTTGGCAGCTCGCCCGAACCTGCCTCCATTCTGAATAAAGCTGTTGTTGTGCAATGTGTGTTGGTGTTTGCTCCTTGCTTGCTCTCTGAGCAACTGGATCCACCCTGTCTTCACTAACACCTAACGTAGCTGATATGTCCTCCATCGGAGGTCTATATTGAGCAGATTCTTTTTGGTGTTGGGTGGTGGAACCGGAGCTTGCTCCATCCACTCCATGCATTGACCTGGTATTACAGTGCTTCCAGGACCGCTGCAAAAAAACAGAAGGAAAAAAAAAAAGTCTCCCTAACCGTTGGGCACAGCATGGAATCGGGGTCTCACAGGAACAGGGAGCACAAGGCAGGAAGCAGAAGGCAGAGCAGCAGATCAGGCACAGAAGGGGATTGGAGCAGCATGTGGGGCTCATTTTTGGCATGCCTGCCAAAAAAGTTGGCCTCTGTGGTATGGGGTGTGCCAGTGGCTGGCTACCGTGAGGACTGTCAGTAATTACAGGGAGAAGGGTGCGACAAGTGGGTTTAGCCAAAGGTATGTGAAAACCTAGTGCCAGGTGCTATCTTGTACCCCAGGGTGAAGCAATGGTGCAGTTTCGCAGGTACTGGTATCGGCAGGGTGTAGACAGGTCCTACTTAACACGGCTCAAAAACAGGCAAGAATGGGGGGCCCTTGGGCCCTTCCCTCATCTGAAAAACGAGGGGCTGGCAGCCGCCCACCCCGGCTCTGCCCTCGCATGTGCTGCGCTGGGGACGACTGTGCTCTCGGCGCGGCTCCGTTTTCTCCAATGACCTTTGGAGTTTCCTTCCCAGGGTAACAGAGCAAAGGGCAAGCGAGGCACGACTCCGCTCCCCGGGGGCTGCCCAGCCCGTCGCCCTCCGGGGAAGCTCGAGCCGCGCGGGCGGATGCCACGGCGGAGCGCCCCAAGGCGCGAGCCCGGAGCACGGGGGCTCCGCAGCCGCTGCCCCGGGGCTGGAGATTGCCCCGGCATCCCCGCGCCAACACGCGGCAGGCGGCGCCTCGCCCGAGCAGCGCCGCGGGCACCCGCGGGGACCGGCGCCGCAGGACAGGCCGCTTCCCACAAGGAGCAGCGCCCGCACCCGGGGCGCTGCTAGGGGAAGGGGACGCCCCGGCCCCGGCCCCGGCCCACCTCGCCCGCGGCGCCGCCGCCCCCCGCCTCTGTGGTTCCTCCCGCCACCAGGGGGGGCCGTGCAGTCACAGAGCTGACAGCGTGCGCGCGCAACGCCGCCACAGTATTGCAACCACGCGCTTGGCTCAGCCTGGCGTTCCGGCGCCGTCAGGTGATCCGTGCGGGGCGCCGCGATTGGCTGCTGCGGGGAGGGGGCGGGCCAACCGGCGGCTGAGCTTGGCGCGGGGGCAGTGTCGGGGTGGCTGCTGCGGCCTGAGGTCGGGCCGGGCTGGGGCGGCGCGCTCTTTGTCTCGGCCCCCGCCGGGCCGAGGAACCTCCGCGGGTTCCCGCGCTCCGCTTGGGCTTGTGGCGTTGCGCGAGGCGCTGGCCGTAGCGAGCCCAGCCGTGCCCCGCCCAGATGGCCGCAAACGCCCTTACGCGGCGTCTTGAGTTTTACGCGGGGCCTGCGGCGTCCCCGAGCGCGGTCCCCGTCGCGGCCGTCCGGACACGCGGGGAAGCAGTAATACCACGAGCGGAAACGTCCTTCCAGCGCGACGGTGGCTCGAGCCGGGACCTCGCATCTTGTCAGCTCCCTACAGCGAGTAGGCCGTAGCCGCCAGGGACTCGAGCCTCCCCTCTTGGAAACTGCCAGCTCTTAGTAGTACTCGCTTGTGTTTTGACTACAGAAAAACAAAAGAGGTTTTTTTTTTTCTGTTGCAAAGAACTGAGAAAAGTCGGACCAGGTCAGAATCTTTTTAAGGCGATGGATTTCTTTTTGACATCTCCGGGTTTGTCTTGAGAGTCATATTTGTGCACCTAGCAGTGCTCACATTGTGTGGCACCATAGTGCTCTGGTTGGGATCTCAAGGCACCCTTAAGGTGCTGCACAACCTGTTGGGAATTGCTGCTGCAGGGGAAAGAGCTGCCTTTACTAATGAAGTGCCACATGGATCACGGGTCTGTGGTGTAGGTGTAGGAAGATGTACCAAGGCATAGGCAGACTTTGCTAGTATTTCATTTTTTATTGTTTGTAAATCTGGTCATTCCTGCCTTGCCTGTGCAGGGAAAGCATCAACAGGTTGTTAAATGTTTTAGGCACTCTTGTAAACAAAATTATTACTGTGGGGAAAGTATACAGGTCCCCAAATGAATTATAGTTTCATAGCTGTTAGGGACTGGGAAGGAAAAAAATTGTGGAAAGCGGCTTCTCAGGGGACAGGAATAGGATTGTTCCAGTCCTAGAGTTAAGAGTCCATTCAGATAATGGTATTTTTTTGCCTGTAGAAGTAATTTATCTATTAGACGTAAATAAGATGTGCCTAAAGCAATGATGAGTGAAGTATAGTTTGACCTGGTATTACCAAGATGTCATGTCTTGGTTCTGACCAGGGTATGATCATATAATCTTCTCTCTGAGCTCATTCAGGCTATAGTCTCATTTGCTTCTAAATGTTTTTTATATATCCCTTTAATCTCTCTGACCAATGTATCTAAACAGCCATCGAGCAATATGGTGGAAACCATTAGTGGAAAAAATAGGAAGAATTCTATTTTAAGTTCTTGTATAAACATTTATTCAAAAGCTACATTGGTACTGTCAATAATGTTAGGGCCACTGTATCTTCACTTAACAATCCATTATTTCTGAGGCTACTAGAGGTTCCTAGTTGTTCTTTTTGTCATAGAGGGCGATGTATCAAACCTCAACTATTCTGCTGTTCCATTTAATCTATTTGTAAGAAACCCATTCATAATGGAAATAGACCAAGTTGTTTGAGAGACCTTGGAGGTCTCTAAACTACATTCTTATCTGGTTCTTTTTTTTTTTCTTCCCAGGTTTGGCTGACAGCTTCACATCCACTTATCTCTCTTTTGTACCTTATGGAAGATCATGGAATAATTGAAGCCTGAAAAATATATAATATAGGAAAAACCACAGGAGTTTTATTACCTTTACATTGGTATTATTGGTGTGTTTCTGAGCAACAGGGATTAGTATTTTTCACCAGTGCAATAAATGAACACATGCCATGAAGTATAAGAGGAAGCATTACTAGGAAACAGAGTAGTGTGGATTTGTGTATGCTCTGTACTCTTTCTGCTGACAAGCTATTCACTTTGCACAGTAGTGAGCTGCTCAAAAAAACCCTGTACCTAGGGTTTGGAGGGGGGTTCTCTTTTGTTTTGCCTTGTGGGCGTGAGTGAAGATGGCAAAGCATGTGTCAAAGAAGAGGAAAATTAAGGAAGAAAATAATAGATTTCCAGAACATTGGGAAGTGGATTATACTGAACAGCTATCAAGTGCTGCAGCTTCTTACGCAGTAACTTTGCAGTTAGCCAAAGCAAAGAAACCGTACAGTGATGGGGATCTAGTGAAAAAATGTGCAATTGAAATGGCCAGGGCATTTGGGGATGAGAACATGGTGAAAAACTTTGAAACAGTTTCACTCTCTCATCAGACAGTAGCCCAAAGAATTGAAGATATGAGTAATCAGGTATGTGAAAAGTTATTATACAATGTCAAAAAGTGTCGCTATTTTTCCTTATCGTTAGCAGAGATTACTGACCAAACTGATACAAGTCAGCTTCTCATATTTATCAGAACTGTGGAGGAAGATTTCTCAGTGAAGGAGGAGTTGCTGTCTCTTGTCTCATTACATGACACTACAAAGGGAACAGATATATTTGAAGCTCTTCAGAACAGCGTGAGTGAATATGGCGGTTTTGAGAAATGTACCTGTATTGCCACAGATGGTGGTAGGACTGTTATCGGTTCTGAATTTGGATTATCAGATCTGCTGAAGAAGTCTGGTGTTACATGCCCCATGATTCACTGTGTGATTCACCAAGAATCTTTGTGTGGGAAATGGGTGAAACAAGCTGAGGCTATGAAAGTTGTTGTGAAGGTTACCAGTCTTATTTGTGGTGGAAATAAATCTTTGTTACACAGTAAATTCCACTCATTTTTGGAAGAAATGCAATTGGTGTATGGAGATTTACCTCTGGATTCCGAAATACGTTGGCTAAGTGCTGGTAAGGTTCTCATAAAGTTCTTTGCTCTCAGAAAAGAAATTCCAGTGTTCCTAAAAGAACAAGTGAAAACTGACACCACAGAGCTTGAAGAAAGATTTTTGTCGCCCCAGTTTCTGGCCGAATTAGCTTTTTTGACAGATACTACCACTCACTTAAATGAATTAAATTTAAAGTTGCAGAGTAAGAATAATACAATATCAGACCTCTTTGGATGTGTGAATGGGTTTCGTAGAAAGCTAAAACTGTTCAAGGTTGGTCTCGAAAAGGGTGATCTTATACATTTCCCATCTTGCAAGGAACTGGAGAAAGAAATGGAAAATTTTGAAGGTGTAAACTTTTTGGAATTCTCATCCAATGTAGATGCTATGGTGACAGAATTTGACAATCGCTTTACCGAACTGGAGTTACTGAAAAACACACTGATGCTTTTCAACAACCCGCTTGGATCTGTGCTTGAAAATCAGTCTTCCAACATACAGCTTGAACTGTGTGATCTACAAGCTGACCCATTCTTAGCTGGGAGACGAGAAATAGGCCAGGACTTCTTTAAACTTATACCAGAGAATCGCTTTCCACATTTAAGGGATCTTGGTTTAAAGATTGTATCAATGTTTGGCAGTACGTACCTATGCGAAAGTGCCTTTTCTACAATGAAGTCTATAAAATCTCAGTATCCATGTTCGCTTACAGATGAGGCCCTCACTCGCTCACTTCGACTGGCCTTAACTGAGGAGTCAGTTGATATAGGTCCTCTTGTGCAGAAGATGGAGGATCCACAGTTTTCACACTGAAAAGTTAACTTTTTTTTTACCGTGTTACTTGTAGGCAAATGTATCAGTGTCATTTAAATATGTAGATGTTTTGCTTATGTCCTGCCTTTGTACTACAAGTGTGTGTGTATATAGTATTAAGAATTACTTCCATTTCATCCACTCAGAAAAAGTGTAGCCCAAAAGAAAGATGTAAAGAGAAATACTAACCCCCAGTTGAACGTCCCTGCCAAAAGCCACATAGCAATTTCACAAGTACAGTAAGAGCTGAGTTATTTGGTACCTTTATAAGCCAGCAAACTCCGTTAACCGGCATGCTGGCTTGTAAGGGAACTATGGCACTTCTGGTTTCACGGAGGGCTCACAGCCCAGAGGAAAGCAGCCTGTGCTACCAAGTCCACATGGCCTGGGGCATAGCAGCATGCACAGGTCCCCCCCTCCCTGTCCCTCAGGGCCCACGGGAGGGGTAGCAACACCCAAGATGCAGCAGCCTGAACAGGCAAAGACACCAGTTTGAGCCGCTCAGTTAACTGGCAAATTTTGTTATCCAGCCTCCATTCCTTGTGGTTGCTGGATAACAAAGCTTTTACTGTACTTGAATTGTTGCAGTTTCATTAGAAAAAAAAGATCCAGGGACAGAGCAAGATGTATGTACTTTTACTTAAAGTAGCCAGTCTATTTCCACTCTTTACTTTAAAGTGGATAAATCTTAGATCACCTCTATAATGAGTCACTGATTTAAAATTAATCTAAGTCCATAAGACCAAGCATACTGCTAATGACAAACATAATTAACGTAATTATGATGGTACATGTCAGTGACTGAATTGTCCTTGATATTTGGCCCATGGGCTATGACAGGCAGATAGAAGCCATTTTCACCTCTGCTACAAATGAAAGACCAGCACTATTGGAAAACAAAAGGTCCTGGAAAAAATAAAATATCATCCTCAAACTCTTCAGTATACTCTAGACCCAGGCCTATAGTCACTGTGTATATAAGGACTTACATTGAAATCATTGGGACTATCCAAAAAAGGTTTGTGCTGTCAGGTTTCCTTAAGTATCAGTTTTTCAGAGGGAGGATAAAAAATCTGTTGAAATAAAAGTGATAGAATGGAGACATGAATTAATGCCACATATAAAACTGTAATAAGCTTGTATTAAAAGCCTTTTCAAATGTTGATCATCTTGTGTTGAATCTGACGTTTTTATAAGGTATTTTTGCATTAAAAGATGGAGACATGAGGGAGGGTATAGCAGCTCTGGGCTAATTTAAAGAGGCTGCATTCCCAACTTCCCTGCTGCTGTTATCCCTGGCCTTTCTGCTCTCTCACCTGCTAGCAGTGCCTGCTTGTCCTTTCTCCTGTAATCATTGCTCCCCACTGCTGTTTGGCATACCTTTCAGCTGCACCCAGTAAACAGGTTATGTTGGATGGGGAGGGTGGGGTGGGGAGAATGAAGCATAAATGGTTGGGGCAGTAGCAGAAGACTGGCACTAAAAGATTGCCAACCCTTGTCTTAGATTAAGACCAAGCCCCTTGTTACCCTCTAAAACCACATATTGACAGCAAGGAGTTTAACTGGCGTTTCTACAATTTAGTCTAATGCCACACTAGCTGGGATAGCTTACTGCTGCCCCTAGAGCACTTTCAATAGAAAATCACCATTGTCCTTAGACATTTGTTCCTTAAAATTGGTCAAAACTCTAAAGCAGGGATTAACTTTAAAGCATAATATCCACCTTCACTGCATTCCCTAGCTTCATGTAGCAAATCCTTCAATATGATGAAATAGGTGTAACTTGCTAAATGAGGTTATGCTACAGGTGTGGCTGGTTTAAATTGGGTCTGGCCAGTTGTAACTTGATGCTTTGGTTCCTTATTAATATGAAGACATTCTCTTCAGCTTATTTCTAGTATGCAAGGTTTTATGCACAGGATCTTCATCCACTGTGCCTATATACATCTTAAGATGAAGGTAGCTGTGGCCTCAGCTAATTCATACAAATATGGTACTTAGATGAGTTTATCAAATATAATCAACAGAAATTTACCAGATACCAAGTGCCTGATTCCAAGAGTCCTAATAGCCAAGAAGAACAGGAGAGATGCAGCTTTTTTTTTTTTACTGCAAGAACTGTTACTAAGGATTCTTATAAACTGAACGGGCACCATTCCTGCTTTAATGGAATTTGCTGCCTATACTTAATAAGCCTAATTCAGACAGCGAATCCTCTCCTCAGTTCATGCTTGTATCGGTTGCTTTGTAAATCTCATTTCCAAAGGCAAAAAGCTTAAATTTATAAATGGTTGATAGGCACTCCGAACACTTATCAATACTAAAATGAGTAGCCTGGTAACATGACGAAGCTTAAGAGCAGAAGAATTAGCAGAGGAGAAGTATCTCTAGGCCTGCACCTATGTACACCTATGTGATGCTGTCTGCTCAGGGTACCAAAATTGCTGGTTAAGACCCTGAGTTTAAGGAAGGCTCAAGAAGCCCTGCAATGAGTGATTAAACAGTTTATCTAGAGGCTAAGATTTTTCCCCCTATCTCCTGCCCAGTACCTTCAGTGGCTAATTACTGCCTTTAAGCAGGATTTATACCTCTTCCAGATTTTGATAGTCTCTTTAATCTTTCCTAAATGCACACTTTGTTATCCATTTGGGCATTCCATGTTATTTAGTGTAACTTTACAACTTCAGTATTCAAAGCACTGGTAACCCTAATTACAGCATATAATTGTAGCTGAACCTGACAATCTTGTTGTAATGTGTTCAAACTGGATGAAGCCAAGGCTTGTTAAAATTTGGGCAAGGCAGCAAAAACTACTACTGGCATTAAAGTCCAAATGTGCCATAGTGCCCAGTTATACTAGTCATAAGCTGGCACTGTACATTTTCCTGTCTTGCGTGACGGTCTTCTGTGTTGGCACAAAGATCGTATTCAGGGTGTAAGAGAGCCTAGATTATATAAGACCCGAGCTGTATGTCAGGTAGAGGCAGAGTGCAGTCCTTTCAGCTTTCAGGGGAATACAGTTTGACAAGGTGCTGCAGCTCTGTTGCATAGCCAGTAATTGGGCATCTCTGGTGATTCTTTACGTAGTTATAAACACAGCGGTAACAGAACACAAAGCCCGATGTGGACAAAACGGTGTCATTGGTTCGGATCTTGTGGCAGAGTGGACACACTGTCTTCAGTTTTGGTAAGAGGGGTGAGCCCGTGCTGTGGTCAAGGTGTATGGGGGGTGGAGGAGTAGGGAGTACAGTCAGAGATTTGATGGTCTCCTGGTTTTCAGATGAGTACCACCAGTCCAGAAACTGCAGGAAGAACACACCCACAGAGAGACCAGTGGACAGAGAGAAGGCAATACCTCCAAATGCTTTCTTCACTGC
The DNA here is from genome assembly GCF_052110815.1 of Crocodylus siamensis. NCBI lineage: Eukaryota > Metazoa > Chordata > Crocodylia > Crocodylidae > Crocodylus > Crocodylus siamensis. The sequence goes on from NC_143407.1 coordinate 20,035,655, forward strand.
CGCATGCACTTGTTCCTTGATGCTATATCAGGGAGATGAGGTATGGATAGTTAGTACAACACATTTGTCCACCTGGAAACCAACAGTGCTAACAGACAGAATTGGATGCTATGTAGTAGAGGTTCAGGGCATCCCCAAGTGGCAATGGGCTTAAACTACAGCAAAACAGATACTGATTAAACTTCATTTAAAAAAAAAACCCCTACTTGTAAAAGCAGAGAGAGCAAACAAGTTGTCTAGGGAAGCTGTACAATCTCCTTCACTGGAAACTTACAAGAAAAGGTTCAGTAGGCAACTGGGATGGTTCGGCAAGAGTGAATCCTGCAACTGGACAATGGTTGGACTGGATGACCCCTGAGGTGCCTTCCAACCCTCTGTGATTGAATTTAACTTTTTAAAAATTCCGTTACATATGTATCACATGTTTACAAAGCTATTTAGAATCAGCCAGATTCTTAATGCAAATAAGTCTAGGAAGGTATAACTTGGCCTGCCTGAGGAATATAGCAATTCTTAACACTTTGAAAAATTTAGATCTAGGTTTACTGCATTTCTGAGGTAGAAGAGCTTAGGACAAGAGACAACAGGACCTTCACCCAGGGTCTGTTTCAGAAGGCTCAGGTTAGCAGTACCCAAAATTCATTGCTGTCTGAATAAGGCAAGTTGCTCATCTGAACAGATAACTGATGCCATCAATCTCCCTTGGTACCAGCCTCAGAAATGCTCAGAGTGCTGAATAGGTTAGAGACCAACTATCCTTGCATGTTTCCAGCCAGGCAGCTCTGCAATTAACTTCAACAAGAAGTCAAGGAAACTATTTCATTTATATTTAAAGTGCATTATGACCTTCCCTCTTAATCTCTAACACTGATAGTTTCATTTCACAGAACAATCTGTGAAAAGAAAGAACCTGGAACATTCCCACAAAGCACTGCAAAAGCTCTATGTTGAATGTGTTAGACCAGGAGTGTTTAAACTCCAGCACACAGGCCAAACGTGGCCATGGAGCCATGGCATCTGGCCCATGGGGACTCCCTATGGGTTGGCAAATTTGGTGGTGAGGGAGCAGTGGCAAATAATACTATTACCCCTCCCCTGCTGCCAAATTCCCAAGCCCTGTGGACCAAATTGGTGTTGGCCATGCTCCCCCCCCGGGCCAGACTGGGGCTGAGCCACACCTATGGGCCCAGATCAAGGCTGGGCTGTAACCCCCTTCTCCCTGCCATACACAGCTGGACCAGGCCCTGCCTTGCCTGTCCCACACACTGGATTGGGCCCATTTGCTGGAGCACTGTCTGTCTAGCCTGCAGGGCAAAAAAGCTGGGTACCACTGTGTAAGATTTCTCCAGTCTATAACTTACCTGTGGCTTGCAGTAGCTGCAGCCAGTTTCTCCTCCAAGGCCTGGATGTCATCCACTGTCAGTCTTACCAGACGTACACCAGCCAGCCTTAGCAGCGGCGAATGGTGTTGAGCCTTACCAAGGATATAACAGAGCTGCTGGATGAGAAACCAGCCCTCCCAGGCCATGTTTACAAATGGGTAGGCTGCTAGAAAGGCCCTATAAAAGCGCTTCCAGGCAGAGGATGGAGGGTGGATGGAATATTCATCTTCTTCTCTTAAGCTGGAGACCAGTTTCTCCAACTTCCCTTTCAAGTAAGGAATGAGAACGAGCAGGAGGAGAGACTTCCAGTGTTCCTGCTTCGGAAGTCCAGCACTTGCCAGCCGGCATGGCCCCTTGCTGTGTCCCAACACTGTCCTCTTTAAGCTATAGAAGTTTTCAGAAAAAGAAGCACTGCACTTGGACAGATAATGCTGCTGGAGCAGTAGGTCTAGGAGTGCATAGAGCTCATCAAACCAAGTCCAGAGGCAGCCATAACGGCCAGGATTGGATTCAGCAAGAACCTAGTACAAGGCACACAAAGCAGAAAAGGTGTCAAAGAGCGGCTCATTAAATTAAAGCTGCCATAGGCCACACATCCATGTTATGAAACAATTCAAAAACAAAAGACCAGAGGCATGATTACAGCAGGGCAGTGTGAGCATCATACCTGACCCTAGCATGTCAGCTGGTTATTAAATAAGCCAGAGGTGAATCTTGGCTTCCAGGGATGAAAAGCTTCCAAGCTGATGGCTGCATACACTTCCAAGGCTTCCAGGAATAACAGTGCTTCCTCCCACAACAGGGATGTGAATACATGGTGTGCAAGTGTTTCACCTGCACAAAAAGGAGCTTATTCAAGAGATACCTTGCGACTCCCTGCATGGAACTAAGTAGCATTAGCAGGAGCAGTATCCCTGGCAGAAAAACCTAAAACATGTGCACTCATCCCTTCATGAACTAGGGGCCTGCACACAAGACCAGGCTCTGCTCAGTTCTGGCTCTGTCTCAGACTTGCTCAAAAAAAAGATTAAGTTACCAGGCCTTTCTGAGTTTCCTCCTCTGGAGACTGTTTCCCTGCCTCACTGCAGGGAAGAGGATGGGTTAACAGAGGGGTGGGCAATTATTTTGGCCTGCAAGCCACATGGGGAGTTTTGATGAGTTGTTGGCCAGGTCAGCATCCTGCCCCCTGACACCCCCCAACTCACTCTCCAAGGTGCTGATCCCATTGGCGTGGCCGTGTGCCCTGCCCACATGGGTCCAAGCTGCCACTTTGGTTTGTGTCCCACAGGCTGCTGCTGCTTAGTTGCGGATCCCAGCCCTGCTGCCCATCCCGCTCCCAGATGCTGTTTCCTGCCCATCTATGGCCCAATCCCAGCCAACTGCACAGCAGAGCCCCACTCCACCGCCTGCACAATCCTGCGATAGGCACTGCTCCCTCCCTGCATGCAGAACTAGCACTCATTGCAGCTGCATGCAGGCAGTCGATTGTGGCTCTGCTCTGTGCTTGGACAGGTGGACAGGATGGGGTTGCAGATGGGCAGGGAGCAAGTGGCTGGGATCCCTGGCTAAGTGGCAGCTGCCCGCAAAACCCAAACAGTAAGCAGAAGCTTTGTGGCTGACTGGACCATGCAATGGGAGCATGCAGAATGCAAGGAACTCCTGCCAGTAGTCCCAGCAGGGGCTTGACTTTCTGTGGCTGCCCCGACTCCTGGCACTACACGGAGCTGAGCATTAGCCCAGTTCAAATGGTGCTGCAAGAGAGACCTAAGCAGATGGCATTTGCAGCCCATCGTGTGGCTGAAAGGAGCCAGGGATGGCAGCAAAGGGAGTGGAAGTGGAAAACTTGGCAGAGGGTTGCGGCTTGGAAGCTCCTGCCAAGGTGGGGAGCAGGGGAGGGCCTAGGCTGGGCTGGGCAGGGCTGTGCGGGGCACATCGGGTGGCGAGTGCCGGGTGGGAGTTGCACCATGGCAGCCGTGCTGGACACCTGGCATGATAGGGTTTCTGTAAATGCAGGTGGTCGCTGCTGGGCTCCTGTCCCGAGGTGTCTGGTGCAGGGCTCTGCCCTGCAGCCCGTGTTGGGCACTGATGCTCCTCCGGTCGTTGGGGCAGGTGGGCAAGAGTGGGGGCCTTGGTGCTCAAAGCCAGCAGCTTCCCCGCTCTCGTCCCAGCTAGGGCAGCGGGACCGAGGGAGCCGGCCCCGGGCTATATTTTGCCGGCCCTGGCTGAGCACCCCCACGCTGCGTGCCACCCGCCCCGGGCTGCCAGGGAGCCGCCCCTCCACCTGCGCGGGGGCTGCAGGGTCCTGGCCCCGGCGCACCTTGGCCATGTGGCGCAGCGCGGGCCGCAGAGCCGCCATCAGGCTGTCCTGAGCCACCGCCTCGAAGATAGACGGAGCCTCCTCGCCGCCGCCCGCCGCCGTCAAGTGCGCGCCGTGCTCCGCCATGGCGGCCCCGCCCGGGCTGCCGCGGGCACGGATGCGCGTGGGCCCCCGCCGGGCCGGGGTTGCGCGGGGACAGGCGGGGCCTCGCTACCACCCGCCTGACGAGGAGGGGGAGGGAGCACCGGCGGCGGCGCAAGCAGTACCCGGAAGTAGAGCCGGAGGCGGCGCTCTGCCCCCAGCCGCTCTCTATGGTCTCGGCGGCGCGGACGCTCTGGGCGGCGAGTCTCAGTCGTCGGAGCCGCTCGGTGCCGCGTCCGCTTCCGCTTGTCTCCGCCGCCGCCGCAGTCCGGTGAGCAGGGGCTCCGGCACCGCCCCCACGCTCGGGCCACCGCCTGCCCCGAGCGCCGCGGGCCCGGGCCGGCCCGGTCTGGGCGGGGGGAGTGGGGCGGGTGCTGCGGGGGCGGCCCCCCTCCCAGCTGCGGCGGTTCCTAGCACTCCCGCGGATCCCGCCGGGGTCGCCCCACTGTGGCCCCCGCACTGCCCCGGGCGGAGGCGCGGCCGGGACCCGGGAGCAGTCGTGGGCGAGAGCTGGGCGGGCCCAGGAGGCTCCGGGCCCTGTTTGCGGCTTCCCGGCTGAGGCAGGGCGGGGCTGGGCCTGCCCCCCCGGTGTCAATCTTTGCTGAGGAGAGCACCTCTCTTCCTAGCCTTAACATCTGCCTCTTCCCGAAGTTTTGCCTCCTGCAGAAGAAACCCGGATTTACCTTGCAGCGCTCGGGAAGAGCTGCCTCTTGCGAGTCCCAGCTCCTGTCTCCGGGCCGGCTGGGCCTCAGCCGAGCTTCTCTGTACTCTTGTTTGCTTAGGAAATCAGATGATACGAAATAGCCAGGGAAATTGCCTTTGACAGTGAGTATGGGGCAAGCTCCAACCCAGAAGGCAGCAAAATGCCTGTTCACCTCAGGGACGGGCAGCCTTAGACCAGGTTGCACTTGGATGGTGGTAGCTGTGCTGCTAACTAAAATAACAGTCAAATCTTGTTTGGATCTGCTAACGCTGTTGTGAAGGCACACATTGTGATTACAATTAAATAAGGGCAAGCTAATTTAATGACTGGTAATGACGCTTGTAGGTATGTGAGCAAAAATAATAAGGGAGTGAAGTGTTTATCTTGAAGGCATAAAGGCCTCCTTGCACGTTTAGCAAGGAATTTTCCTCTGGCATTGCACAGTCAGGTGGGTGCGTGTCTTGGGTGTCTGGCTTTTCTCTGAAGTACCAGGGGTTGGCTGCTGTTCAATGCCAGACTTGATCAGCCAGCGTTTCTGGCCCACACTGCCAAATCTTGCATGTAATATAATGAAACTGAAGCATGGGAAGAAATTTATATTACATCTCTTTTGGATGGTGTTAGGCCTTGTGGCCTAGTATATAGCAAAACATCTGAGTCCTCTTTCAACTGGGTTAAAACCGTAAGCAATGTGTCAGCAAGAAGATTGCAGTTGAAAGTAGGCTGGGCTTGTTTGATAATTAAAAAAGACTGGGGCAGCTTCCTCTCTTGGAACACTTATGGTTTTGCTTGAAGGGATTGTTGCCAAGATTGGTAAGCTTGAGGGGTTTACATTTGATTTGATCTGGGCAATGTTATATTTCCATGTTTTTTCTAGGTGTTTCCAGGCTTCATGAATCAAAATACTCTGTCCTGCAGTAGACTTGCACTTGGTGTTGTGTTTGGCTCAGCTGGAACAGACCTGGAGTGAAAGTAAACTGCTCTGATCACTGTCATCCTGTCCTAACTGTTGGGTTAAGGACAGGTAACCCAAAAGGTACAGTAATCCAAAAGGTACAGTACAAGCACAATCTTTAAGGAGTATGGAGAGATAGAGGCTAATGTTTGCCTTTCCCACACTTAGGCATTTAGACATCACAGTCTCGTGCCCAGAGTGCTCCCTTGAGATCAGACTGAAACTAACCAAGACTTGCTTATTGCTTCTTAGCTGCTACTTCTGTTAACTTTACAGCTGAACCAGAAGCAGCAGCATTAGTCTGATCTTAAGGGTGGGAGAAAAGAAACAATCTTTGAGAAGAAGAGATGCACTACGATGCAGGGTGTGTCTAGGGCAGTGGTATTCAATCTTTTTAGATTCAAGGTATCCCTTGAAATTTGGGGCACCTCTCAGAAAATGCCAGCTCTTACCTTCACTTGTTTCTTGATGGGAAAAGTAGTAGAGCAATTTTTTTGCACTAGAAGAACTCAGAAGACCACAACATGTCAGAATGGTTTTGATTTTATGGGTTCCTATTTGAAATCTTGTGAATTGTACAGGTGTGTTTACACCTAACAGTGCTAATAGTGTAGTGTGCTGTGCAGTATCCTAAAAAGAATCTAATGGCACCCCAGGGTGCCACAGTACCCTGTTTGAGAATCACCAATCTATGATTTGGAAGATGAGGTCCACAAGTGATGCATGGGGCTGCGTTGCTGTTCCACGCCAAATGTGTTTCCTTGATTTCTGGTGCTGCAGTGTCTCGGTGCTCCATGGAAGCAAAGCAACCAGACCTTAGGGGAAAGAGATCTCATTCATTTACTAGCCAATACTTTAAGCCAACAAAAGGGGAAACGGATGCAATATCTTACTGTAGGTTTTTAATTTGTCCCTCTTTAGCTAGGCAGAGTCATTGAGAAAGTAGGGCTATCCGAAGAGATGCCTTTAACCCAGAGAAAAGAAAGAAGAGTGAAATAGGGGTGAGACACCAATACAGCAAGAGAGAAACAAAGGGAGGAGAGAAGTGTGCAGAAAGTAAGAATGAAGATCAGGCAAAAATTGAAAAAAAGTGATTATGGCATTGTGGGGATAGATTGGATTTCAGGTTTTTGGTTGTTACCCTGATGCAATAAATAATCAAAAGCAGTAAGATCTCTTTCTCCAGCGGTCATTTCTTTTTCAGCCCATGGTTGCAAGTTTGAGAGAGTCAGTTTCCTCATCCAGCTGGCAGCAGTTCCATTTAAGAACAGTTCAAAATGGGTCTGCATTCATGGGAAGTTGGGGCAGCCCATCTGATCTCTATATTTCATTGTTAATCGACTCAGCTTGGTGGAAGAAAAAAAAAGTGAACATCAAAGTCATTCTGAAAGTCCTACAGCAGTAAATGAATGTGTGCTCCTACAGTCTAGTCTTTATGATCAGCCTATCCACAGTAGCCGCTGGATGTGAGAGCACAGCATTACAGCAGAGGTTCCCAATCTGTGATGCAGGTACCACTAGTGATACACAAACAATCCGTAAGTGGTACACGTTAACAGATTTATTATAATTAATTTATATGACAGAAATTTATTGGTGGTACTTAAGGTTGAACTGAAAAACTTGTTGATGGTAAGGCTGTATCATTTTAAATTGGTGGTGCTCAATCTATCAGAGTTCAGGAACTGCTGTACTACAGGTCAAGGTGTCTGTGATAGTGGGGGTGAAAAATGTTGGTGTAGAGAGTGATGGAGAGATTTCAGTTTCAAGCGTCCGTAAGGTTACTGTAGAGCCATTCATTTTTCTTAATGTTGGGGGATTGCCAGTGTCGTCATGATTCAGAAAACTAAGTGATCAAACAGCCTTGTGGTGTGTATAGAAACAGTGTTTTTACAGTCCTTTCTGTGGTGCTGCAACTCCTGAATATACCTGTAGAGGGAGTCTTACAATTTGTTTCTGTAGATTATTTTCATTGTTTGAAAAGAGTTGTGAAACCTGGGTTTCTTTCTTTTAGGAATCAAAGCCTTCTTTGATACGGTCTTTTTTTCAATACAGAATATATATATATTCTGAAGAGAGAGAGAGAGAGATGTATCTATATAAAAATATTCTGTGATGTCATTAGTTGGTACAGTGTGAAGATTGTGAAACTTCTGGGGAATACATTTGCAGAGCAGCCGTCTTGTCTGATATGTACTCTGGCTAAATTATGGTTCTTTGAATGCGGGGCTCACATATTGGGGAACAGCGGCTACAACGTTTGTCCAAATGTTCCTTGTTCTTGCAGGTGTTCTAAGGAATTGGAACCATGACAGACTCCAAGTATTTCACAACTAATAAAAAAGGTGAGCTTTAAACTATTCCAGTGTACTGGAGGCTCCTGGGGACAGTGAGTGCCTATTTTAAAATGATGTTTTTAACTCCATACAATAGAGTTTGTGCTTTCCTATGTGCTGTGTCCCCATTTCTCCTCTTAGTCATCCAGAAGGTCTTCAAAAGTAGGCCATAAAACAGTTCCCTAACACCCAGCCCCCTCCCACACAATGTCGAAAGACAGGATTGATGAATTGAACATGCTTGCAGTATGCAAACAAGGCAACCTCAAGTACCTTTTCTGGCTCTGTATTACTTTCTGGAAGGTCAAAAATGGAACTTTGGGATTTGAAACATTCAATAGCCTTTTAGACATAGAGGTAGAGATTTATATACAGGGCGAAGTGGTCAGGACTACAGGCAGTGCATTTAAAAGTGGACCTAACTAGAAGCATGCTTGGGTTAGCTAGAAGGGAAAAGCAGAGTTTAAGAATGCAGACTTGTCTGTGTAGTAGTAGCCATTTGGAGTGTGGGGAAAGTTGGGCCACAAGTCTCAGATATTATGTGTTGTTAAAATATTGTGGGTCTCTTCTTGCTGCCCCCTGCCAGTCCTGGTGAAATCTACCAAATCTACTCATGTACTTTTCTCACCTTTGTCCTTCACATGACTTCCTCTTGGGTTTATAGTAACTATGATGACTGCCTAGTGATATACTATAAAATGTGTTGAAAAGGGAGGTTTTTTCTGGATAACTTGATTCATGGGCATAAAAAAGGAATAATGCGCACATCAGGGTAGCTGTGGACTTCCTCCATCTTTGTGAAGTTATTTTTTCTTAGTTTAACTTCTGGCATAAAGGACTAATGGAAATTGTGGAATGTTCATGCCAAACCCACTGAACTTGGCCTTTTCCAGTCACAGTGGGCCTGTCGAACTAATCCTACATTTGATGCTGCCAAGATCAAAGTCCTGATTGAGGGGAGAATGTTGGTTTGATTATGTCGTCCATAGCCCCTCTACAGTGCCAGAGTAGCGAGATATTTCTGTTGACCAGTTACTAGTAACTGTGTGATGACATTGATGTCATTATGCTTCAGATTCAACACACCCTTGGATCTAATGGAGTTCACGTCTTTCTGAGAAACAACAGCACTCTCAACTTACTTCCCTTTGACTGAATCTTCAGGGTCTCACTGAGATGATTATACGAGGCATCAAAACTGTACATCCTCACTCAGCGCAAAGGGAAAATGCTAGTGGTGCATACCGGTTCAGTGAGACTCCTGGGCAGGATCTCAGCCTATTTATGATCCGGATGTCTTTTTCAGGTCACTGGCAATATAACCAGACACCCCGGCATTCCTCAGAACAATAATTTCATTCTTTTTCAGGAGCCCTGCTAGTGAATGGTACCAAGGAAGAGAATGTACCTCACTGTAAAATACTGTGTTCATTTATAGCCCTGTAGAAGTAATTCATAACAACTCAACAACCATCTAGCAGCTAGTTTTGCTGCTACTGTTTTCTATAGAAACAGTGGCTTGTATTACCTGGGCCGATCGGCCAGTAAAGCAAGAGGGCCAGCATCTTTGCAGCGCTTTCCTTTTCGATTTCCTGGCCTTGCCTAATTTAAAATTCTTGGCACCCAGTACATTCATGACTCAGATGGAACAAACTGCTGGGCCTGAGAATCTGAGGCAATGCTTAATGAGAAGATCAGGATTTATGCACCTCTCTTCTCTCAGCAGCCCTGACTGCTGCACCCTGTTTCCAGACATGCCAGCCCACTAGGCTTTCTTAAAATTGCTTTTTGGAATAGAACATTTTTAAGGATACTTATTGCATCTTTATTTTAAAACAGCTGGCAAAAAATCCCAAGCAGGCTTCTTTATCCAGTCTGTGGTTTCATTCGCCCCTGCTGGCTTATAAACTTGATCTACAGTAGTCCCTGACACTAACAAATCCATTTCCTTGTGTATTCTTTATTGTTTTCAACTCCCTTTTCCTGTTTTGTTTGCCTTTAGAGAATTGTGCTCGCTTCTTTCACCTGTAGTTTGGCATGGTGGAATCAACAATAACACACCATACCCCCAGGGGACTGTTGTCATATGCTGACTTATCTGTTCCTTTTCCTGTTTAAATGGTGATCAGGAAAAGCTGAAAAACTAGGGTTGGAAATGCTTCTTTGGTTTCAGAGCTGCCCACGTGGATCCAAGAGTCTTATCCACATACCTACTAGAGGCCCAAAGAATATCTTCTCTGTTGGCTGTTTCTGTATCTCTGCTAATTGTTAAGGGAATAGGTACCTGTCACATTATTCAGCCTTCATATTGCGGTTGTAGGTTCTGTAGAAGGCTCCCATGATAGATGGGACCATACCTTATCAGTGGTATATGGGAAACAATGGTTCAGATCTTGCAGTGTAGCCTTGAAAGAGATATTTTTTCCCCAAAAGCTCATCTCTGAAGTTAGCCTTGACTTCTGCCATTCTGTGTGTCCTTATTAGATAGCTTGTATCCAGTGGTGATGCTGCCTTCTGTGTATTCCTAGAAACCATCTCCAGTTGGAGGGAAAGTTATTTCCCTTCCCAGGCCAGCTGGATTTTATAGATAGGTACTGTCCAAGCAGGTTCAGGAATCAGTACTGGTATGGATTGAGGTTTACTTTATGACTGCAGGGATCCATCCTCAATTGATTTCTCTACATGGTAACAGCTGGAAGAATTAATCTCATGGAAGGTCCCTTCAGTCACTTTATGTATGGCATCAGGAATCCAGGCCTTGTGCTTCTCTGGATTTCTGTGCTTGTTAGCAGTAGTTCTCCCTTTTTAACCTTGCACGTGTTTTTCTGTTGGAGTAAAATAGATGCAGCTGTTCCTACAATGTCTGTATTGCACTGTGACCTGTGTCATCACACTGTTTCCTCATCTGTGCTTGCAGGAAGCAAATGGTGATGGCTCATCTGTGCTTGCAGGAAGCAAATGGTGATGGTAGGACAGTCTAGGGAAAATAATTAGCTGAACTGAGCCAGTGTTTTTTACATTTTCTGTTCCAGGATGTCCTCTCTTTTCCCCAGTTTTTTTGTTTGATCCTTGATATCCAATAGTACTTCAGTAGCTAATTTAGTGATGCTGATCTAATGTTCCTTGAAAGTGGTGAGTTTTGATTGTACTTCATTAATTTTATTAAACATTTTGAAGCCATGTCTGCCATAGTACTATTACTGCAGCTCTGAAGATTGCCTTCTCACTGTATCATAACCTCCATACATTTTGCAGGCCTCATGTGCTACTGCACCAATTATCTGACTGTAGCGGGCTGAAAAGAATGTTCTTAGGATACCATCAGCACTGCTCTTTAACTCAACAGGTTAGCTCAGTTAATCTTTCCTTCGTGTCACAGGCTACCTCAGCTTGGATTGGAAAAGTCCAATAATCAAATTGGTGCACACGGTGGTTTTCTGGTTTTCTGGTAGCTAATGAATCACTTGCACTAGCCTAAAGGCAATGGCATTTGCTTTTCACCTGTAGTGGTGACACAAATTATTCTTCAGGGAGCCCTAAAGCTTGCTTTTCTCTTCACCTGAGCTTCAGGTTGTTCTGTCCCTTTACAGGAGAGATCTTCGAGCTCAAGGCTGAGCTCAACAATGAAAAGAAAGAGAAGAGGAAAGAAGCTGTAAAGAAGGTTATTGCTGCCATGACTGTAGGGAAGGATGTAAGGTAAATGCTGCTTTTGCTCTTCCTGGTGGTCTAACTTCAGCAGGTCCAGTCCTCCCCTATCCTACCTGGGAATCTTTTGCTCCTGAAGCTCCCGAATTGGGGTACAATGAACAGCTTCATCTTGGAGGGGCTAGCAGAACCAAGGGCCTTTTCAGGTTTGGGGTCTGGGTTTTTTTTTAGATGGATGGGAGCTAGTGGCAATATGAGGGAAATTTTATGCATCTTTGGCAGCTCTTTTGCTTGGTTCAAACCAGTTCTCACTTTGTGATTTCATGAGCAGTTTAATTTAATCACAGAATGAAAAAGTAACCAGTCCCCAGATAAGCCAAAAGCTGTGTAGTTGTTTAAAACCTGTTTGTAACTCAGCTATTTTTAGATGTTCTATCTGAGCTGACATTTTCAAATCAAGTTGTTAATCCAGAATTTTTTTTAAGTTTTAAAAAGGCATTGTTTTTAAATACCTCTTAGCTTGTGATAAAGTCATTAAACTGGGCCTTTAACACTTCATCACGCTTGCTAAAAGGAAACCTTTAAATCAAAGGCAAATGACTCTGCCAATATTTTTCTTTTGTAGCAGCTGAAGTGACTTGAGTCAAGGCTTTCTCCTGTCAGCTTCTCCTAGATCCTGCAGTAAAATCATAATAGTACTGGATTCATGGTGACATGGTCTGTTGCCAGGGAAGTAAACGTAAGGTTGCAGGTTTAGCAGCATGACTTCATTGCAGGATGAAGGAGCAGATGAAGCGTTGGAGGGAAGCATCTTTCAGTTAGCCAAAGACCTTAACCTTTAGATTCTCATAATGTACCTGAGATATGGGGATCCAGTATAACCTCCAAGTTTCCTCCGCAATGCTACTTACAAGTTGCCATTTGGTATTTATGTAAAAGTCTGGTTATCGCAGTTTTAATTTCTTAATCATTTTAGATTTTACTAGCCTGAAATTTGTTATATAGGTTCCTCTAAACAAGGCTCCCTTCGCAAGCAAAGAAACCTGAGGATTTATTTGTTTCTTGCTGTTGCCAGTTAACTCCCAAAACTGGGCACATTAACATTATTGTCTTGTTCTGTCAACTTCCTAATTGGATCCAATTTTGTATGAGCACTTTATTTTACCTGCTTCAGGCACTGGTTTAATCCAGGAAGAGATTAAATAATTAAACAGTTACAAAGTGCCCTGCAAGCTGCTTTTGAAGAGGAGAGTGACCTCTAATTTGAATATAGAGTAGTTATAACAGAATATGTGGGATATGTTTCAGCGTTCCCCTGGCCTCAGTCAATAATGTTGCCATGTAGTCAGGAAGCTTCCTTTCTCTTTGCATATGGTAAATGTAACTTTTCTCTCCCTTTGCCTCACTCTCATTTTATCCAGCTCTCTCTTTCCTGATGTGGTGAATTGCATGCAGACTGACAACTTGGAGCTGAAGAAGCTGGTGTATCTGTACCTAATGAACTATGCCAAAAGTCAGCCAGATATGGCTATTATGGCTGTGAACAGTTTTGTGAAGGTAACATGGAGCAAGGCTTATTAGAAGGCTCCCTCCTATGGTTCTTATCATTGTGCCTGCTTTGGTGCGTGCTGTTTGTCACATGTAGTCTGTGGCTTTGTGCTTGAAAGTTGCTGGGCTGAATTGGGATTGTATCTAAGGAAGCAAAATTATCAGAGTGGACTAGACCAGTGGGTCCGTCTGAAATTGTTTCCTGTCTCCATCAGTAGGCAACACCAGGTGCTTTAAAGCAGGGGCAAGCAAAGTCCAGGCCATGGGCTGGATCCAGCTGGCAGTGGACTCCATTTCTCAGCAGTGTCTGCCTGCATGTCCGGGGCTGGTTTCCATGGAGACTTAGAGCAGCAGTCACGCTGATAGCGGGAGGCCAGGGTTTCCATGGAGATCAGCCCCAGCAGTGCTGGTAGGGTGTGTGGTAGGGCAGGGAGCTGGGCTGGGATCTTGCAGCAGTGACAGCGTGGTCCAGAGCCAGGGCAAAGCCACGATCTACAGCCTGCTTGCTCTGGGCAGGGGTGTGTAGGCAGTGGATTGTGGCTCTACCTCGGCTCACAGATTTATCCTTTTTAAAGGAGAAAATCACAGGAAACTGGGTTTCCCTTGCAGGCTGACAGAGTTCGAGCCTGCAAGGCTGCTTAGGCCTCAGGGGAGTGGGAGAAGGGTGATTGGGGTCAGGGGACCGTGTTCATGTGCACGAACACACATGCACATGGATCAGAATGCAGATAGGCAGCATGGTAAAAAGCAGCTGGAAGTAAGTTTACGGGGTGGGGGACATAGGCAGCGTGTGGGAGGACATGTGCCTCCCTCTTTCAGATTTCTGCACCCAGAGTGGGGCTTGGGGCTGCGGCCTGGCCAGACCAGCACTGAGCAGGTGCTGCCTCTGCAGTGCAATGGGCAGGACCTAGCACAGGAGGGTGGAGTGGGACAGGGAGGCTCAGTGCCGCTGCTGCTTCTGCCACTAGGAGTGCCACACCACCAGGGCCACCAAGGTGAGGCGCCCCCTGCCTGCTAGGCAGCAGTTGGGGGGCACAACTCCATGGTGCTGCCACTGCAGCACCTCACCTTGGTGGTAATGGCATGGGCATATCAGGGCTGCTCAATGCCCCAGAGCACTGGGGGGTTGGGGACACAGTTGCAGCTGAACCTGTTCTTGGTGACTGAAGGAAGCAGGGGGAGCTCTGATTTGCTATGATAATAAAAACCAAATCAAATGCCAAAATATGTAGGTATTTAGAATTTATCTTATTATAATGATTGAGGGACTGGTAGGCTTTCAAATTGCTTTAAAATTGTAAGTATATCAGTAAAACATTGTGTTCAGCTGATACCTATATATATGGTTGTGTTTCATTTTATTGCGGAAAAACATGGATTTGGGGTTTTTTAATGAGAGACTTTGTGATTTTTTTGCTTACCGTCAGGCTCAGCTCTGGCTCCATTCCCTCCTAGGACATGGAGCACACAGAAGTTCTGGCTTCTGCCTGACCGCGTGGCAATATCCTGAGACCAGAGCTCCTGCTGCCACTGCTGCATGAGCAGGCAGGGACTAGAGCTTCTGTCTCCTCCATACCCAGGAGGGAATAAAGCTGAATCTGAACCTGACAGTAAGCGGTGCAGGGGAGAGAAAGGCTGAAAGGAGGTGCAGGGCAGTCAGTGGTAGGTAGACAGGGGGCAGGCATGGGGGCAAGGGGCACAGGCATGGTGGAGGGGGCAGGCTGCAGGGGAGAGAAGTGGTAGGAGTCAAGGGGGGGCTTGATCCCCACCACCTGTCTTCCTTCTACCATACACCCCTTGTTGCTGCTTTCCATGCTGCAGCAGTGAGGGGGGTGAATTTAAGGCGACCCTTTGATAATTGGATTCTATACATGGAGAATTATAACAGATTTATACATTTTCCATATATGGAATCTAAGTTTTGGACTGGGTCACCTTAAATTAAGTTGTCTTGGTTTCAGATAAATCTGGTAAATTAGAACATGTCTGAGCTTCTAGCAGGGCAGTAGGGGGTGTCCTTCCTGGCTACAGGGAGGGAATCCGGTTCAGAATGGACTTTTGCTTTCCTGGCTAATTAAATTTTAGGTGAGACTCAACTGACTTCTAGAGCAGTGCACTCTTACCCATTACACCTTAAGTCCTTGCTTTCTTTATGACAAATTAGTAAGTAGATCTAATACTTTGACCACCTTTGTCTTTGGAAGGAAATGTTTTATCTCTGACTTCCCCTTTAATGTGTTACAAGGAGCAAGAGTTGGTCAAATGAAAGAGCGTTTGAGATAATTTATATGTCAGCATTTTAGTTACAATTTGTCATCTCTGGGGTCTGTAAGAAAATAGTCTGTGTACATTTTAAGCTCAACCCATTTTTGGTGCTTTTCATTGATAAGGGATTAAATAATTAAAGGAAATGTGTCTCATGCTTTTGTAAACTAAATTTTGAAGCACTTTCTTGACTGTATAAATGAATTATGTCTGATATGCTAGAAACAGACTGAAGCTAATGCTTGAATTTCTAAAATCAGGGTTTGAAAGTTACACTGTCTGAGGTATTGAACCTGCTGTGTGCATTTCTGCCTCTGAAAAGCACATCTATGTTGATATATCTTTGACTAGGGTCTGATATATCAGATGGATCACTGTTAAGTCTATAAAATCTCAGCTTCAAGGCAGTGCTGTGTAGAACTCTGTTTCTAGACCTGATGGTCTTCGGGAAGTTTACCTTAATAAAAATTGCCGTGAGTTAATTACCATCTTTCACCCACTCAAATTGTCTGATTTGAGCCGTCACTATGGCTGTGTTAATGTGCTGTGCCATCTGAAAAACAAGGATTTCTAGCTTTCAGGGTGCAAAAACATTTTTCCTTAGTTAGCGGCTCCCCAGATTTGGCTGCAAAGTCATGTTAGTTAAAGTTTTGGATGGAGAAAAGCAAGTAGCACAAACTGCCAGAAGTACAAACCATTTTGAACTTGTATAGAATGTTTTTGGAACCTGTAAACTTTCCTGGGGTTTGGATTGGACTAGGACAATTATTGCTGTACTCTGAGAGAGCCATTGTCTGGGCAGGTTAAGAACAGAATTTCCTAATTCCAGGGCTAGCCATTCTAGTGCTCACTAATATCAGTGGTTAGTACTGCAAAACCCACTTATTGCAAGTGCTTCCCCCGCAGGACTGTGAAGATCCAAACCCGCTGATCCGTGCATTGGCAGTCCGTACAATGGGATGCATTCGCGTGGACAAAATCACAGAGTATTTGTGTGAACCACTCCGCAAGTGTCTGAAGGATGAAGACCCTTATGTACGGAAGACTGCAGCTGTCTGTGTGGCGAAGCTGCATGACATTAATGCCCAAATGGTGGAGGATCAGGGGTTCCTGGATTCCCTGCGTGATCTGATTGCAGACTCCAATCCCATGGTAATGTATTTGTGCTTCAAAATGTCTTCTCCTATATTTGTAATAGGGCATGTAGTTGGAACTATTACTTGCTGTCCAGTTCATGGATGTGTTAACTGGAGATTATTCAAACCTTGAAAAGAAGCATCTTGTTTTGTAGGTCTGATCAAGGCCTTACCTTGTTTGGACATGCCCTGATGACTAGGTTGGGTCCCAGTCCTTGTGTCCTGTGTACTTCAAGGCTCTAGGGCTTAAACAGCTTGTAGGTGCTGCCCATGGCTCAGCTGGGGTCTTTTGGTATGCAGAGTCTTGATTTAGCATTCCCTTACCCAAAAGCTAGAACCTATAGCCCATCTATTTGTCACCCTGCATCTGATGCTGATCCATCTGTAGCTGAAATGTATGCTTTCCCCAGGGGCATTCTAGGCTGTGGTTTAGCCCTTCAAGGATAGCTAATAATAAAAGCAAACATGAAGACACATTTGTGTGCACACTGGTGGCTTAGCACAAGGATTCTGAAAGCACCATTGTCATTATTTAATAGCCTGAAAAATGTACAGATCTATGAACCCTGCATGCATTTTCCCTGCTTTAGCTTCTTTACCACTCTAAAGTATTTTGGGGGCTGAGGTCAGGGCCTCTAGGGTGATGTGGGATCCTTTTGTGATGCTCCCAGTTTGTCTTCTGAACCATGGAGTCCTTTTAGCTCACCTCCCTTCTGGCCTTGCCTGCTCCTACTGCTAAACCAGGATTTCCCACTACAGAAAACATACTTACCTATTCCTCTCTCCTGTTCAGTACTTTGTGTGAGGGTCATCCCTTTGTTTCTTCTGAGTTCTTTATATACTGTTTCTTTATTACTTCTGTCCTACTATTCTGCTTGGGAGGAATATAGATTCTCCACTAGCCCCAGTAGAGGACCATGGTCAGACTGGTTTCCCTGTTCTATCCATCTCAACATGTACCTGGTTTTGATCAAAGCATAGTTGGTAAGCTCAATACTCCCTCATAGACATTAGGGCTGGAAGGGACCTCAGCAGATCATCGAGTCCAGCCCCCTGCCCAAGGGGCAGGAAGTCAGTGGGGTCATAGGATCCCAGCAAGATAAGCATCCAAATTTCTCTTAAAGGTGTTCAATGTATGTGCTTGAACCATGGACCCTTGTCTAATGAGTACAAGCCACAAGTGTCCTCTGCCAAGGGGGTACACATTCATGAGGCTTTCATAATCCACCAGTCCCATGGCAATCCCAGAGGTCAGCCAAGAGCACCCTCCTGCAAATACGGAGTATGTCAAGTTTGCTTGGCAAAAATGTGTCGGAGGTCTCTGTTATTTTTCCTCAGCTCTAGAACTCTTTTTTTTGAGGTCTGCCAGAGCCCAAGCCTGGACATGTTTTGGAAGCACTAGAAAACCTTTGCATTTGGTCAGGCATTTAGCAAGCAAAGCCATGCTGAGATATTCTTTAGTGGGTTTCTGTTTTATATTCCCCTCTTCAGTTGTTTTGTTCTCGTGCTCTTTTTTTTCTTGTCACTCTTCTGTTTTGGTCTCTTACTGTGAGTTGCCTTGAACCTTTGTACTAGGACAATTATTTTATATATATATATATATATATATATATATATATATGTAGCACATATATTGCATGCATAAATAAATAAGTTTGCATACTAATGAGTGCACAACAACTTCATCACCATAGCCAGAATGCCTGAACTCACAGTAGGTTCTTAAAATCATTGCAGTTTGTCCCTTCAACATATACCCTCATTTTCTATACCTTGGTAGATTTCTTGCCTCTTCCATGGTTGAAATGAAATTTTGGTTCACCTGGTGCCTCTTCTTAGTATATCAAAGCACCCTTTCCTTCCAAACTATGCAGAAAAATGTGTTGTAGATCCACATTAAAGTAAGAGAAGCATTAACCTATATGATTTGAAAGGGTGATGGTGATGAAGAATCAGTTCTACCCCAACCCGCACTCTAGCTTGGTGGCAGCTGAGAAGCAGGGCTAGAACTCTTGTCAGTTGTGGCCACATTTGTCTTTATTAAAGTGGTTATGAACCAATGTCTGGTTCTTCAGTGGAGCTGAATAGAACTGGCACTTTAACCAGCCCATGAGTCAGCTGCCTCTTGAATCTGGCTGAAACCTGGGAATTGATCCCTCCTCTTTAGCAGTTAATGAGAAAAACCTGTATTTCACAATTATAAAATCTCTTTTTGTAATCAACCTGCTTTCCAAGGCAGATGGTAAAATTTACTGTGACTCCTGTTCTTTTCCTACACAGAATGTTTTAGTCCTGGGAAGAGAGGAACACCACAGTATCAGTGTCACGCAAGTGACACACTTCCCTTTCAGCCAGGGCTGGAGCTGTAATGAGTGACTCATGAGCAAGTAATCTCTGATCTCCATCATAACAATGGCACCATCTGAAGTGGAGTCCTCAAGGAGGTTGAGGAAGCTCCAGGGGCTCTCTAGTGCTCTCTTCTGCCACCCTAAAAGCTGTTGCTCATTTTCAGTAGTTCTTAGATCTAAATGTGTTTGGGCTGGGGTTAGTTTTTCTAGGTAGGTGGGGCATCCAGGTTTAAGATTGTATTGCAGGAAAAGCAACCAGGCTTTCCAAGTAAATACAGAGCCTATGCAGAGGGAAAAGAGTTGTAAGTGAGAAGCAGAGAGCAATTTTATTGTAGGTGTGTGCCAGCAAACAAGCAGAAAGAGAAGGAAGGCTTTATCAATACAATGACAGCCATGGTAACAAAAGCAAAAGGTATTTGCCCTTAAGAAAGGGAGAAGATTGAGGTTAGTTTGGAGAATCTTGCTTCATGGAGTATCATTTTAATGGTCTCCTGCTATTCTCCCCATGCCCATTGACTTGGCTGCAGTGCAAGGGAATCATGTATCCAGGTAGATTCATCCCTAAAATTTCCCTGACCTTTAATGTGAAGGTGCTTGCTATAGGTGGTTTGAGCCTGAAAGAAGGCCCTGCACTCATTTATTGCTCTTTTAGTTCAGTGTTCTTCAGCACAGTTCTGTCCCTTTTTAATGGATGCTAAAGGCTTTGGGTTCAGAACTTGTAACTTCTTCGTATTATAATAAAAGTAAAAAATTTGTCCTGCCATGAATATGGTATCGTGGCCCTGATGATTCGGTTTGAAATAGTGTTCAAGAAGAGACTGTGTGATCCTTAGGTTTTAATTATTTCAGGTAAGAATCACTATCTGAGCAAGCTTGGGATCTACACTTAGCTCATTCAGGTACCACTGTTTTCACTTGCAAGGAGAGAGGTGCAACGCTGAGGCTTCATTGGGGCACTTAGGCTTAGTTGCTTCAGGCAGATTGAAGAGTTCATTGAACTCCCTATGGGCAGTGCCCATTTTGGCGCTTGTGAGCTCGAGGGGGAAAAAAATGTAAATGGTTAATTGCAACATGGGTACTTATAAAATCAAATTGCTGAACAAGGGCAGTGGAGTCATCTGTACAGGTCACTAGGTGTTAAACAGGAAATCCCTCTTTGGTCTTATAAGCAGGGATCCTGATTTTTCCTGATAAAACAAATCACAAAGTCTCTGCTAAAACCCCCAGAATCCATGATTAAAATTAAAGGTCCCCCCACAGCCCTGCTGGTGCCCCTTGCCCCCCACCCACAGCCCCTGCTCCCCCAACCTTGCCAGAGGGGGCCCCCAGCTGTCAGGGGTATGGCCCTGGGTTCGCAGCACCCTGCCCCAGCTTCCCCTGGCTGCGGGCTTGGGTTAGGCGGCTCTCCGCAGCTGCATGCACTCCCAGGGAGTAGGGGGGACTGCCCATCCCACCGATCTGTACCTGGGGCAGGCACAGGCTGAGGCTGCTGCCTAGTCAGATGGGACTTGGGGCTGCAACATGCAGCTGCAGGGCCCCAGCAGGGAGCAGGACGGGGCCGTGGGTAGCTCGTCTGGGGGAGGGGGAGGCCCAGTTCCCCACTGCCGTGTGCACTCCCGGGGCTCAGGGAAGACCCACGCCCCCAGATCTGTACTCAGGACAGGTGCATGCTGCAGGCTCAAGCTTCCACCCTGCTTCCCTTCCCCAGGGCCTCTGGAGCTGGTGTGCACGACCTGGCGCAGCTGGAGATAGCAGGGCCGCATGGGGATTCCTCGCCACTACCCTGGTGACCCGCTTCCCCCTCAGTGCAGCTGTGTGCACAGGAGGTGTGTTGCCGGGGCAGCAGGGGTGGGGGTGCAAGAATGGGCGAGGAGGTTGTCCACACAGCTCCTCCACTCCCTGCCGCACTGGGTCATGGCGGGGGAAGCGGCGCAGCAGGGAACAGTAGGCCCCCTGCTCACTACTGTTCCCCAGCCCCGGGACTGTTCCCCAGCCCTGCCTAGTTCCCTCCCTACAGGGGCCTCAATCCCCCCCCCCCACTTACCTCCTGGAGCTGTTCTGCAGGCTGCTTGGGGCCACATGCATGTCTATGCATGTGGTGCCCACTGTCTTTCCACCTTCTTCCCATTCCCTGCAGGCTGGAAGTCTGCCAGCCTGCAGGGAGCTCATTGCAAAATGGCAAATTCCATGGGTTTCTCTGGTAAAATGAGAAATCCGCATTTGCTTTTGGTAAAAGGCAAAATCCGCAGTTCACTCCTCCATTTTTCTGTGGAAAATGGAAAACCCAGATCCCTGTTTATAAGTTAGGAGGGGCAGGCTAGTTTTTAAAATTCATCCATTCCCTGAGGGCTATTGTAGCAAAGTCATGGTACAATTGCTCTATCTAGGAATCTGTGTGCAGCAGATGTCAGATTGCAAATACTTATAAGGGAAAGGTTTGAGGGGAAAAGCCTCTTACAAAATTCAGCACTGGAAGAACAACCTAATGAATTTTCTTCCCCCACCCCCTCTCCCCCGGAAGTTTGCAAAGCAGATCTTCCTGTCTTCACTCCCTGTTTATTTACAGTGCAAAGGAGTGGAGATGGTTTTTCTCACCTAGCTGGTGAGAACTGCAGATACTAAGAAACTCTTTAGAGGAAAGATTGCTTTTAAGTCAGAGTGGGAATTTAGTAAATAAACTACTTTTCCTTTAGCCTTCTGCAGTTCAGGGAACCTATCCTCTTAAACCACACTTCTCGCAATACTTTTCCCTTCCTTAGCTACTTGTAACACCTTTATCCAGTCCTAGAACTGGATAAAGATTAGAGAGGAAAAATCCTCTGTCTTTATTTTATATTGTTTGTACATTTGATAACACATGGATAGTGTCAGTTTCTCTGTTGTGCACACCTTTAATTAACTTGTCAGGATGAAGAACAACAAAATCTTGTGCCTTTTGACTGAACAGAACTTCTCATATTAGCCTTTTTTTTTTAAATCCACATAAAATGCACAGGTTTGTAAATGCTAGCAGTTTTTCTGTCACAATTGTGCTTTACTTTTCTAGCTGCATTTTACTTCCATCATCACAATGATCTTTAGCTGGAGAGAGACTATAGATATTAGAGCCTTTTTAAAAAGGCTTTAGAAATACTAGTTCCACGTTCACCCTTTCTCACTGCTCTAGTATCTTTGTGCACTGCCATTTTGCTGATAACATCCATCAGATCCTGCTCAGCCCAATAATAGTGCAAGGGATTTTTTTTTTATGTTTGGATGCTGCATTTATGCAAAATGATGTTGTCACTTGTATGTTTGACCTGGTACATCAAGTGTCACTGGGATTTTTTTGAAGACCTTCAGGGGAGAGATTTGTGCATTCACTGAATTTCATTGAGTTAAGTGCATAACTCATAGGCCCCTTAGAGAATCCCAGGCTTTGTCCAGCTGTGGCAAGACCTCAGAATCTTAAATTCTCCTTTCATGGCTTGAAAGAGTGAATGTCATGGAAACAATCCCTTCATCAACATGTGAGTGTTTGAATGATGAAGGGCTAGTTTGGCCCAGCAGTTTAATGCCACCTGTATGTTCCATATCTGATGTTTTAACCCCCTTATGACACTTTCTTCATATAAAACAGTGTCTTGAAATTGAGAGGCTTGGAATTCTATACAGCTAGATGTGAAATAAGTGGCACTCACAGGTTGGCTCAGAGAGCTGCTTATGGCAGTTTGGAGTCCTAGGGTGCTGAAGTCCCATAAGGTTACTTTTCCATGAGGAAAAATCAGAGTTGCAGAATCAGCCCATATTCTGAAAAAATCCAGGCTTGCCTTGTATATGTGACATCTACTTACTGCTGCCTTCTGCAGGCTTCCTGGCCGTCCTGGGGGTAGGTGGATTGATGACTTCAGTCATTACAGGCAGTGAATTTATATGAATTAGTGACTGGAGGAAGTCGATGCTTGTATTTTTAATAAGGTTATGTGAACTGTTGGAACAGAGGTAGAGATTTGGGATTAATAGTTCATCCTTTACAAGACACTTCCACTGAGCTCAGTAATGCAGTAAATCTGTCCATCAGCTGGGATTCTAAAGGAACCTGTTTCTACCCCTGGGCCATTATTAGTACTTGTGATTAAAGCTGGTGGACGACAGCTTGAAAAATCCCACAGTGGATGATCCTTTAAATATATTTCGTAGGGATACATGTAAGATCCCTCATGTCTGATAAACTCGAAATGTAATTCCAGCAGGAAGCAAAGAAGGTAAATTTCTTCAAGCTTTTATGTTGGAAAGCAGGGGGACATAAGACTGTCGCTGATTTTTGGCAGCTGGAGAGTGCCAAGTCTGATGGACTCTGTTTGTGGTGATCATTTCCCACTGTTATATGTCCCACAGCTGTCATTTGTGTACATATCAAACCATACAACAACTGACTTGTCCAGAATTTCCTGCAATCAGTAATAAATCAGGGCAGGTGGTGAAAAGCCAACTTTTTTTGCTTTTTCCAGCCAGAGAACAGAAGGTTCTTACTGCTCTTCTTGTGCCCTTTTTAGAGACAGTGGAACTTACGTGTTTGGCTTTTACAGGGGCAAGCCTGGTAGCTGGGACTCCCCCTAGAAGTTTAGGGAACCTGTCAACTGAATGATCTCTTTCAAGATGTGGTTTGTTTTTTTTCCCCATTCTGCCCTGAATTAACACCAAACTTTCACATGATGTTTGCTTGGATACACAGTGCCCTGTTGAGGAAGATGATCCTGTCCTTTGAAGCATAAGGAGAAGACCTTTTTTCCTATGCTTGATTACAAGGCTGCATGTGGAGTAGCCCAAGAAGATATTTGCTTGTGGTCTTTTCAGTTTCACTGAGAGGGGACAGTTTTTTAGCAGGAATTAATAAGGCTTGGCCTGTTCTCCATCCTGAATCCAGCACCTTGGCCAGAAGAAACCACTGTGGTAAATAAGCCTTCAGCTATCATGAATGACCATATGTGTTTCTAAAGCATTTAAACTACAGTTCTGCATTAAATTAAGTGAAAATGGGAAAAGTACCAAAGGCAATGATTGTCCCATTTTTCTGGGTTAATCACTTCAACCAGGCTGGGAAATTTTAATAAATCGTCTCACCTGCCAGCAGAACAAACCTATAATAGCCTACCTGATCCCAAGGAAGGTTAAATGGAGCAGGTGTTACCTGTCATAGGTATCCACCAAAAATTCAACAAGGCAGCAACACAAAACCGATTGATACATTCATTCCTGGCAGCTCTCCCTTGTTCTTGGGATATATTCACAGGAAGAGTTTTGCTTTGAGGATCAAGGGCAGAGAGGGGTGCAGGAGGCATCTGGTGTATGTATTTCTTTCTTTCTTTCTTTCTGTCCTTAGCTGGACTTTGTTAAAAGATAAGAATGTACAACCAGCAAGGTGAGAATGTATCCATTTCCAAGGGCAGAAGGGTTGTCTATATAACATTTAACCTCATTACAGTCTTTTATTAAAGGCATCTGTTAACCTGACTAGATATGTTTTACCAGCCTCCTGTGATGGGGTCCACAGGGATTTTGTCTGTATCTGATATAGATTTAATATATTCATTTCTTTCCTATTCAGAAAGTCCAGCTCATCACTGCTTTCCCCAATGTAAAATTAAATTGGCTGTGTTGCAGTGAAGCTGATCATGAAGTGCTATATAAAAAATATACCAAATAAGTTTCATCTTTGTGTAAACACCAATATTTGCTAACAAGCTCGTTCTCTTTGATCTTGGGCGTTCACTAGGTGAAAGCAGGCCTGACTGGAAATTTTCATTTAAACAAAGAGTAGCTATCCAAGTACAAACAGCCTCTATCCCTGCAGGATATTCTCTCTCATGTACAAAGGTGGACCCAGCTGGCTAGAGCCCTTTTTTGTTAACTCATGCATGTTTTCTTTGGAACAAAAAAGTCTTCCTTTTCTTTTGATGAGATGTGAGAATGCAGAGCAGCTGCATTTTGCATAAGCATAGTGTTTAGCTTATGGGAGGAAATCCTCATTTCTAGTGTGTATTGGGTTTTTCTTTCCCGGGAGATGTTAAATATTTCTTCAAGGGAAGGCAAGAGGGGTATAGGATGGAAACCTCCTCTTTAATAACACACACATCCAGCATGATGGGTTTTTATTGTCTCTAATCAGCTGCCTCTCTGCCACATGGTACATCATTCAAGCTGGTTGCTGCATAGAGTAATAACTCCATCTGCAGTCTGCTGATTGCTAGGTAATTGAGCAAAGATTGGGATGCGTATTCCTACCAGTCCAAATCTTCCATATGTTTCTGTTATCTGGCTCTAAATTACAGTGAACTTGTTAGCAGCAGAAATTTTCCCTTACAGTAATATCTCATTATGAAGGAGTCATGGGGCATTTAGACTTAAGTGTTCAGGTGCCACAATACTAATTTTAGAAGTCCATAAGAAGGAATGCATGTAGATGTATGCAAATATACCCTTAAGCTGGGCATCCTAAAACTTCATATTTCTGTTATTCATTAAAATGTAATAGCCCATTTGACTTAGAAGGCACTGCCTTTTGAATAGGTTTACATTGTGGCCTTTCAGTCTTTGTAGTAGTAATCCTTTCTCCCCCCTCTCCCCTCTGACTAACATGAGCAACATCTGGCTTTTTTATTTGATTTATTCAGAAGCTGCTCTGTAGTGCTTACTGTGGTAGCTTCTCAGCTTTGCAGACCTGAATTAACTGGAACTCTCAATAGTTGTCTGAAGCAGAGAAAGAAATTACTCTGTTCACAGTCATGTGAGGTCCAGAGTAGTTGGTGCTTGTCCAGTGTCCTCCATGAAACTGTAAAGAGAACCCAGGTCTTTCCCCAGACCTGGAGCTTGATCGCACAACAACTCTTTCTTTCTCTTTACTGCCCACTCCCTTGGTTCAGAACCAATGTGAGGATAAGTATGGAATTCGGAGAGTTGCCAGCTTAGAAGTATAGACTCTTTCTGATCACTTTCAATCTCATGGCTTCCTTTGTTATACTAATAGCTTTGGGTCAGCTTGGTTCAGGAAAGGCATCTCAACTACATTTGCCTTATTTTCCTGAGACGGTATCTTCATTTTTTAAAAATCTCAGTTTTAATGCTCTAGTGTACAGGGTTATGTCACCTGAATTCAGTGTAATTGTGCTACTTTAAGAGATGGCAGTTCTTACTGGGTCTGTTAGTATTGTTAATGAGAGAGGCTGGCACTTAATGCAGCAGAAAAAGGTAACTGGGCTCACCTGGCTCTGACTTGGAATATCTTCAAACACTTGTAATAAAGCTCCTGGTTTCTGTGTCATGAAATCTACTTATTACTGTTAATGGTGGTCCTAGTTCGTATGCTCCTAAGGAATTGTTTCTTGGTGTGCACACGATGCTGCTACTGAAGTTTGTTCTTGCATTTTGAAACCCTGTTGTAGATGAGCTAATCATCAGCCTTTTCAGTAGCCCTGCATGCAAAATGGTCTCTGGGTTGTCTCCATGGCTATTAGAAACTAAACCACAAGGTGGCAGTCTTTTAAAGTAGAACATGAAACTCCATTTGGATGAGAGAAGATCATATTCTATAATTACTTCTCTTGGGGTTCAGTACATAGAGATGTTTGACTTTTTTCAGGAATTGGAAAGGTAGCAGGAAAATACAGTATAAAATGCATCCTGGCCCGTATTGGCCTTCTCACTCTTAAACCCAGCAGTATTTTTCTGTCCTGATATTGGTCATGTTACTACCATTGGTAACTTTTAATTTTCAGAGCAGTCTCTGTAGACAACTCCCTTAGATTTCATGCGTCTTGGGCTCAGTTGGCCTCACTCTTTTTGATTGGTGCCTTCAGGATGTAGTATTGCATGTTAGTCTTGCACATTTCTCCTCTTCAGGCTGTAGTAACACTTGGTACCATTCTCCTAAGTGTCGCTCTGGCAGTGTGACTGAGCACCACATGGCGAAGTTCTACATTTGCATCTAGGCTTCCCATGGGGTCAGGTTACTAGAAGAAAAATGTTATATTCTAGGCTTAGAGCTGAGTTCATTTTTAATACAGCACCATCAGGCCAAGGTAGACTGTCAGTAATATCTGTGAAACCTTGTCCTCAGGTTATACTGTAAGTGACTCCTCTGCCAGCCCATTATCTTCAGTCACCTTCTTTTCTGTCCTTGTTATCCCATTGTTTGAAGCAGGTGTTGAGTGTTGATTCCCAAGAGGTGTGGAAATCCAGAATGGACTCTGACTTGTGTTGGACCTGATGAGCTAAAAGGAATAGAATGCATGTAATCAGCTCTAACTTCTCTCCCAGGGAAAATCCTCAAAAAATTAATTAAGGAGTCTATGTGCATTAGGCTCGCAGAAGGTAGGATTCTGAACGACAGCCAGCATGGCTTTGTTGCCATGCTTGCTCAAGAGAGTCCAGAGAAAGGCCACCCATGTGATCAGAAACTTGCACGCCAAGCCATATGAGGTAAGGCTGAGGAGGGACCTGGGACTCTTCAGCCTGAAGAAGAGAAGGCTGAGACGGGACTTGGTAGCAACTTACTGCTACATCAAGGGTGTATATCAAGGGCTTGGTGAACAACTGTTTACCAGGGCACCTTTGGGGAAAACCAGGCGTAATGGCCACAAACTCCTGGAAGACTGTTTCAGGCTCAACATTAGGAAAAACTTCCTCACAGCCATGGTGTCCAGACTGTGGAATAAGCTCCCACCAGAGGTTGTGCAGTCGCCTACCCTGAAGATCTTCAAGAGGAGACTGGACAGTCACCTTGCTGGGGTCACTTGACCCTACTTGTCTTTCCTGCTTGGTTCAGGGAGGCTGCACCCAATGATCTTCTGAGGTCCCTTCCAGCCTTACAGTCTGTGAATCTGTGAATTGGAGCAGATCTGGCTCTGAATGCACAGTGATGTGTGCTAATGACAGGGTTCTTATGTTAGTTTCTATTCACCAGTAAATATCCAGCTCTTTTTGTTACAGAATACATGCGTGACAAGCACTGAACTGTTCAGTGGCTGTAACAGCACCAAGATAACAATAGCAAAGTGAGTGTGCAGTAAGGAAGGAAGTTTATATTGTAGGCCTTCTGAAATAGGGATGGTCTTTTGATTTTGTGCTTGTTTGTGCAGGGCCTAACAATAGCATTTTTGTCCATGAGTAGGGCTCCTGAGCTGTACAGTAATACAAATACTAAATTGTCTTGGCTGGAGGTTGATGCAGACAGCTTGGCTGATGGGAGGAAACTGACTGGGGGTAGGCACTATGCAGCTGGGACACCATTCTCCTCCTGTGCAAGAGCACCCTCTTGGTTTCTAATCTCTTTTCTTTGCCAGTACCTTTATGATCAAAGAATGCAGGAGTTGTGCTAATATGCCGAAACTCCTGTATTCTCTTGATGAGCATAAAGAGCAATTATAAAACCAAATGGTTTTGCAGAATATTATTTTTGCTCGGGTGATGCCATTGTCCTGATTCTTGGCAGAGAAGACGTGTCTTTGCTTGTGACGGTGAGCAGAAGTTGCTGGGAGGGGCTGCAGCTGAGGGGACTGTTAGCCTGAGCAGCTGCAAACTCTGGGTCCCGGCAGCTGCAGACACTGGGTTCTGGCAGCACATCTGTTGGTGCTGGAACTCAGTTAGCTCTTGGCAGCTGCATGGTATGGCTGCAGTCTCCCAGCTTCAGGAGTGTGTGAACCCTTGGGGCTGGTAGACAGCAACTGCCACCATCTCCCAGCCTCCAGGATTTCATGCACCCCCCAGGCTGAGAGATGATGGCAGCCATGATCTCTCAGCCCCAGGGTCTTCATGCACCCCCAAGGCTGGTAGTCCTTCAGCTTATGAGGCTCCCAGCCGCAGGAGTTTGTTTCTTGTGGATGCAGGAGGAGCCTAGGATCGGGCAATAAAGTGTAACGAGATCTAATATGCAATTCAACAATCATGCCTCCTGTCATGCATGTGTGGTATGGCAGGAGGCGTGATTGTATAGATTCCATATTAGATCCCCATTGTGTCTTTACTTGCACTTGTAGAGGGGCCCTGAGTCTGGGCATTCTTGAGAACTGGATCAAAGAAGCTTTAGTTGACTGTGATGGGACTATTTTCCTACAACAAAATGAAAGGGTGATTGTTGCACAGGTAAGCATATCTGTGATGCATTTAATCTGGATAAAACAAGTAATTGTGAACATACGGCCTTGTGAGCTAGCAGAGCATCTATCTGCCCAGCTGGGCTTGAACTCTTTGCTGCCCCCTGCCAAGATATCTTTTCTGCTATCATCAATTCATCATTAACCTTGCTCAGTAGATTAAAGCTATGACAGTTATAGCTGCCTGTTTGGCAATCACACCTATGTTTTGCTGTGGGGACCTAACCCTCAGCATGCTATTTGGACACTTTATTCCATTTAATACCTTATACAAGTTCCCCTTTCACCATAGAGTTTCTCCTGAAATAGTACAATTAGCAAGCATACCAAGCTATAGTATAGAACATGTAATTAGACTCATTTTGTTGCGCCTAGATCTTCTTGTGGCATTAATAGTGTGTACTGAGAAGAAAGTGCATCCAGGTCTGACAGCTGTAGGTGCTTTGAGCTGGTAAACCCATCAGGTTGATTTAATTGGAATCTGGTCTAGCAGCCTAGAGCTTGTATCACTCCTAGATCAAGTTCCAAAGCCATTTAAGATGGGCTGTTACCAGTCTGGTCCTTTTCTCTTTCCACCTATGACTGTTACTTCCTTTTGGTGATCTCCTGGGGAGGTGGGAACTCACTAGTGTCCATTTCATAGAATCATAGAAGTCGGGTCGGAAGGGACCTTGTAGATCTTCAAGTCTGACCGCCTGCCTGGGCAGGAGAAAAAACTGGGCTCGAATGATTCCAGCCAGGTAGGCATCGGGCCTCCTCTTAAAGACCCCCAGGGTAGGAGCCAGCACTACTTCTCTTGGGAGTTGGTTCCAGATCCTAGCCGCCCTGAAAGTGAAATAGTTCTTACGGATGTCTAATCTAAACCTATTCTCCAACAACTTACGGCCGTTATTCCTCGTTATGCCAGGGGGCGCTAGGGGAAACAGGGTCTCTCCCAAACCCTTCTGGTCCCCCCCTAGTGAGTTTATAGACGGTCACCAGGTCCCCCCTCAGCCTTCTCTTGTGAAGGCTGAACAGGTTCAGGTCCCGCCATCTCATTGTAGGGTCTGCCCTGTTGTCCCCGGATCATGCGGGTGGCCCTCCTCTGGACCCTCTCCATGTTGTCCACATCCCTCCTGAGGTGGGGCGCACAGAACTGGATGCAGTACTCCAGCTGCGGCCTGACCAGCGTTGCGTAGAGGGGGGAGGATTATCTCCTTGGCCCTGCTTGAGATGCACCTGTGGATGCACGACAAGGTCCCGTTAGCCCTGCCAACCGTGACCTCGCATTGTTGGCCCATGTTCATCTTGGAATCAGTAATGGCTCCAAGATCCCTTTCTGCCTCCGTGCTCGAGGAAGGAGTTTCCCATCTTATAAGTGTGCTGCTGGTTACTACTGCCCAAGTGCAGCACCCTGCACTTGTCAGTGTTGAAACGCATCCTGTTTTTGTTAGCTCACCCCTGCAACCTATCCAGGTCTTGCTGCAGTCTTTCCCTCCCTACTAGCATGCTCACCTCACCCCAAATTTTGGTATCATCAGCGAATTTAAACAGGTTGCTTTTCACCCCGTCGTCCAAATCACTGATAAAGAAATTGAACAGTGCGGGCCCAAGGACCGAGCCCTGGGGGACTCCGCTGCGCACTTCTCCCCAGGTCGAATATGACCCATCCACCACCACCCTCTGAGTGCGACCCTTCAGCCAATCTGCAATCCATCTTGACTGTGTAGGCATCAATGCCACAGTTGCCCATTTTTTTAATGAGGATGGGGTGGGAGACAGTTTCAAAGGCCTTGCTGAAGTCCAGAAAGACTACATCCACGGCGACACCTGTATCCAGTGCTTTTGTGACCTGATGATAAAAGGCAGTCAGGCTGGTCTGACATGACCTGCCCCTAATGAAACTGTGCTGGTTGCCCTTGAGCAACATCTCTGAGGCCAGCCCATTGCAGATGTGCTTTCTTACCTGGTCACTCCTTGCATTTGTTACCTGTCTTGCTCGGGTGGTGTCTCCTCATCTTCCTGCAGTCCCCTCCCCCAGTGATGCTAGTTTAAAGCTCGCTGTTTGAGATCAGCCAACCTGGAAGAGAAGACACGCTTGCCTTTAGGAGAGAGGTGAAGCCCGTCCCACCCCAGCAAGTCCCCAGCCCGAAAGCATGGGTCATTATCTAGGAGCCCAAGGCCTGCCTGGCGGTACCAACTGCTTAAGCGCTGGTTGATCTCACCAATGCAGGCCTCATGTCACCGTCCCCACCTACTCACTGGAAGAAGAGAGGAGAATACCACCTGTGCTCCTGTCTCCTTAAGCTTGTCCCCCAGGGCCTTGAAATCCTTCATAATGCAGTCATGGTTGCCTCTGGCTGCATCATCCCCATGTGGATGACAACCATGTAGTACTGGTCTGCAGGTTGGATGTAGGCCAGGATCCTCTCTGTGGTGTCTCTAACCCAAGCCCAGGCATGAAGCAGACCTCTCACATCATGGGATCAGGCTGGCAGATGGGACCTTCCAGTCCTCGTAGGGTGGAGTCTTCGATGACAAGGGCCCAGCATTTCTTCCTGCTGGTGTTCGCTCTCTGCCCATTCTTTATCATGTGGGGAGTGGCATCGTCCCTGCCAGAGGCAATTTCACTGTCTTTCTCCATCACAGCTGCCAGGGCATCAAACCTGTTCCCCAGGTGAACCTGAGGGGCTTCCACCACTCTAGGCCTGGCAGCTCTGGATTTGGACACCTTCTGCCACTCCTGCATTGGATGCGTCTCCTGTGGGGGCTGTACAGTGGGCAACCGGACCTGCAGAGAACATTTGTTCAGTTCAGTTAGGTGATCTCTTTAGGGCAAGAGAGGGGTGGTTTTTACCTCTCCTCCCCTTCCCTTCTCTAACCTGTCTACTAGAAGGCACAGTTTGTGCAAGCACTGAAGTTATTCTTGTGTAGCAGGCTAGATTCTGATAAAATAAAATCCATAAAATAATAGGTTATAAGCCGCTGATATGCTCTTATCCCCCCCATGCTGATGCTCCAGAGATTTGATTCTTATTGACTAGTTATTAAATATTAAAGGTAAGAAATAGAACACTTCGTAAGAGAATAGTGATGGCTAAGGAGTCCCAGGAAGACCTAAAGTAACTGACTTTGGCCGTGTTCTGACATGTCTCTCGTAGGAAAGTGCAGAGGGACCTTTTCTTGCTCCTGCTGTAATTGAAAACAGCCTGGCATTTGGGGTCTGTTTTGAATTAGCCACCTATTCCTAAAGGATGACACTCCAGGATCAGAGGACGTGCTGGGATTGGCAAAGAGTTGCAATGAGGAATGCCCCTGTTAAGAGGTTTAAACTGAGCAGTGAGCAGATATGAGTCAGGCTGGTTATCTAGCCACGGGGGTATGCTGTGAAGCACTCTGGTGCAATGGATAGAATGGGGGGGGGTAAATGTTCTGAATTGATTTAAACTTTAACAAATGAGGGTTGATTTTTGTATTAAACAGGAATTTAATCCTGTACTTTTACACAGTGTTTCTTATCCCACTGGATTAAGCCCTGTATTGGGATGCAGAAGATATGGATGCAAATTCCAGCTCTGTCACTGATTTTTTTTTTGGGGAATCTATCAAGTCATGTGACCCTCCCTTCCCCTGTTTTCCCTATATATTAGACAGGGATGATGATTCTGATCACCTTTATGAAACTGATTATGGGAGCTGGTATGATTTTTGCAGAAGAAGCTGACTCCCATCTCCTGGTTGGCTTGGTGCTGTCAGTCTTCCCTACACCTAGGTTTTTGTGCCATGTAAGAGCTGCCTTTGTCAGGCAGTTTGGGATTTTGCCTACCCACTTGTCTCTTCCAAACTGGAGATTTGTAGGAAAACTTTGCATTGGAATGTGCTGTTTGACAGACCCTGAGGTTTGCAGTTGGTTCTCTAATGCCAGTGCTTCTGTGCCTGGGGTGCCTCTTGGGCTGTTTGTTCCAATGCTTCTTGGCTATGCCTGAGCAATGTATTATTAATTCCTGCCTTTGGACCACGCTGGATTCACTTCTTCCTTCCAGCTTGTCTACTGCAAGATGCCTAAGCTTGGAGTTCCCAAGCTGCTCCAGCCTGGGATAAATATCCTCATACTACCCTTCCTGAAAGAGTTGGTTCCAATCGCTGGTGTGAAAAGTGAACAGTGATGTCCCTTATGATGGACACTGGCTCCATTGTCCTTTCTTTCCATTTTTTTCTTGGCAGCATGGAGCATGATCTCATCTTACCTCATATTTGGCTTTGCATCAAGGGAGAGTTATACCATGGGATTTGGGATGGAATAAAGAGGTGACTTTTTATGCTGCTCTTCTTAAGTGTTGAAGAGCCTATGTGGACTAAGCCACAAATCTCCATCATAGGAGATGGCATCAACCAGCTGATACTGAATGGGGGAGGACACATACGGTGGGAAGGGCTTTGAAGCCCACAACTTATGTTTGATACAGCAGAAATTGGGGAAGTCACTGGAAAAGAGACTGGCATGGTCAAAGCAATAAGCTTGGAAGACTGTCTTCTCCAAATACCCAAGAATCAGAGAAAGCAGCCATATGGTTGTATTGCAGGGCAAATAAACTGGAGTTTAAACTAGTGGTTCTCTGCCTGGGTACCACAAGATCCTTATGCTTCAGGGTGCCACACAATATTAGAAAGGTTAGGTGTGCAAACATATATACAAGATTCACAAGATAAACCCAAAGATTTCCTGTAGGATTCCATAGTGTCCAACACATTTGGTTCTGCTGTGGTCATTCTGAGTTGTTTGCAACAAAAGAATTGCTAAACTATTTTTCTGTTCAAAAAGTGAGTGAAAGTGAAGAGCTGGTATTTTCTGAGGGGTGCCTCGAGCCTAAATGGGTTAAGAACCACTGATTTAAATAGTTGCAGTGGGGGCTAGGAATCACAGGAAATGTCACAGTTCCTAGCTTGGCTGCATTTTTTACCTCCTTGTATTCTTTAAGGTTTCCCCACTAGCCATCTCCTTTCTTGGGCTGAATCCTGCCATTCTCTCCCTGCTGACTGGGGCTTTGGGTTTGCAATGCCTCAGTAGGTCTGCCTTCATCTCAGCCTCGGTAATACTGCTCTCTAAAGCAGTGACTGGGTTAACCGAGACCAGGCAGCAGTCATAATGCCAGGCAATAGTTATTCAGAACAAAATAATTTCAGAGAAAACACAAGTGCATGCTTAACTTAGCTTACCTTCCATAGAGCGACCCCAGCAGGTTTAGAGTGTTTCAAGTCTACATTGGCTGGTGTTACACCTGTCAGTTCTTGGATGGAATGTGTCAGTTTTACACAGCTCCCTGCAAGAACCATTTCTTATCCTACTCTAGGATTACAACTTCTGTCAACCCCGCAAAGATGCGTAACATTTATAGCATTAAGACAATCGTCTGTGCATATTTCATGATTCTATAGCATCTGTTTCAGCAGACACCTCATTTATAAAGGTTAACCGCCGGATTCATCCATCATAAGCCTGTCGTCTTCCGATTACTGAGCAATAATTTAACACCTGCTTCCAGTATCCAGCTCATTTCCAAGCTGTCTGTTTAGCAGAATGGCTCATTCTAGGTTGTCTAATACGCATCAGAAGGTTGCAACTCTTGAGTAGGTTTTACCGTATGTCTGGCCTGTGTGTTTTGGAACAGAACGGTCCTCTTTAGCTATTTGCTAGAGCAGGCACTTGTTGCAATGTATTCCTTTTTTCTCAGCTTGTGTTTTCTACCTGGCGTGATCATCTATGCTGTTGCTATGGTTTACATTGTTGTGTTTAGTGTTTGGTTAGAGCAGGGGTGGGCAATTATTTGGGCTGGAGAGCCACTTTGGGAGTTCTGGTGAGCTGTTGTGAGCCAGCGCAGCAGGGGGATAGTGCTAGCACAGTTTGGGGAGCAGGGGGGCAGGCAGGCAGGCAAGTGATCCTATCTGGCCCAGACCCATCCACCTGGCACCAGGTTGGGGTGCCCAGGCAGAGGGGCTAAGTCCAGCAACAGTGACAATGACAGTGTCATTTGGCAGCTGAGGGAGCTGCTGCTGGCAGCACTGCCAGGAAGCTGAGGCTGGCTGCTGAGCCACCATAGCCCCACTGTGTACCCAAGGGGCCACAGGACCAGCTGCACTTGCCATGGCCTGTCCTGTCCCTTGTACCTGGGCTGGGTGGGGCTGAGGGACCTGCCATGGGTCTGACAAAATCCCTTGGTGGGCCAGATCCAGCCCTTGGGCCTTGTTTGGTCCACCTGTGAGTTAGAGCCAATATACCAGGGGTGGGTAATTATTTCAGCAGGAGTGCCACTTAACGAGTTTTGGTGACTTGTCGAGGGCTGGATAGGTAATCTTGCCCTTTGACAGTTTCCCGCCCCCTGGTTGCCATATTGGGACCAGAAGTCCCGCTCCCTAATCCCTGACCTTTGCCACCAGGAGTCTGTCCCCTTGCTCCCCATAAATTCTCCTTTTGGGAGGGGAGGGTTGCCAACTTAGAACCAGAAAAAAAAGTCATACACTAAAAGTCAAACATCTACTATAACATATTTTAATTTTATTACAAAAAATATTTTTTTATGGGGTGAGGAATGCAGCCTGCCCAGCCCGCCTCTATTGTGGGCATTCTGTACCGTGCGCCTGCAACCCCCACATTTGCACAGCACTGGGGGAAGACCTGTGCTGGAGCTTCCCCGTCTCTTGCCCTGCAGGTCCCGGGACTCTGCCAGGAATGGAGTGCATCCCACCCCTGCTTTCCAGCAGAGTCCTGGAACTTGCATGGCAGGCGATGGGGAAGCCTGTCAGCTTCAGCCTGGGTCTTCAGCCAGTGCCGCATGAGTGCCAGGAGCTGCACATGTGCTGCGTGGAGCCCCTGTGATAGAGGCGGGCAGGGCAGACTGCGCTTCTCACCCCCATGCACAGTACTGGCCAAAGCTGCATGCTGCTGGGTGCCAGTGCCTGCGTGGAGCACAAGCACCCTGAGCAACACCACCTACTGCTACTGCCCCCACGGGGGACTGTGCATTGTGTAGGTGGTCCCCACAACCCCGCACCCTTCCTCACACCCTGCCTAGCCAAACCTGCACTGCTGCCAGCCCCAGCTCCATGCTATGTGCCCGCACCCAGCTGCAGCTCCCCCTGCCTCCGCCTCTTCCCTGCATACTGCCTGGAGTGAAATGAGGGGGACACTGGGGAAGCCAAGCAGATCCCCCTAGGGCGGCTGCAGCAGTGGCAGCAGCCCTCCTGGAAGCTGCTGCTGGCTGGGCCAGGCCCTTCGCCCACAAGGATGGGAGCGAGGGTATGTTGGGGGGTGTATACAAGGGTGCCTCACTCCCACCCTTGTAGGCTGAAGGGCTACGCTGGGTACAGTTCATTGGTGGATCCAGCCCACAGGCTATATTTTGCCACCTCTGCTGTATACTGCGGGGGAGCAAAATGGGAGATCCAGCTGGCAGCTGGACTCCATTTCCCAGCAGCTCTTGCCCGTACTGATCTGGCCAGTCTCCATGGAGACCCCAGGAGCAGCGGGGCTGTGACAGCATGGGGCTGTGATGGCCCCATCCTCCCAGGGTTTCCATGGAGACTGGCCCAAGCAGCACTGGCAGGGCATGTGGCTGAGAGGGGAGCTGCATCTGGGGCTAGTATCTTGTGCAGGCAGCAGGTCTTGGCTCTGGCCTGGCTCTGGCCTTGTGCTGTCACCACTGCAAGATCCCAGCCCTGGCCCCAAAGCAGCTCCCCACCCAGTTGCATACCTTGTCAGTAGCACTCGGGCTAGTCTTCATGGAGACCCTAGAAGCATGGGGTCATCACAGCCCAATGTTATCATGGTCCCATTGCTCCTGGGGTTTCCATGGAGGCCAGCCAGAGTGGCACAGGCAGGGGCTGCTGGGAAATGGAATCCCCCAGGGGCCTGACCTGGCCCATGAGCCAGACTTTGCCCACCCCTGCTATATACTAACAAGCCTGCCTACGAGACAGTGGTCATCTCTGCCACTGAATGGCACCAGGAAGTCTCTGCAGAGGAAATTACCAAGTGCCTTGTTTGAGAAGTGGCAAACAAGCCCTGATAGGGTGTGGAGGACATTTGCCTGAGCAACCCAGAGAGATAAACTGTTTCTCTAGGCAAGGAGGGGGTAAAAAGACTACTAAACCATCTGCCATGAGGCTTCTGGGAATTCTCACTCTGCCTGTAGTGCTCAGAGCCACCCCACTGAGGAGCCACTGTCGCTGCTGGAATCCACATGTGCGGCTCAGACAGATTCTCTGCATCCTGCCAAGAGCTGTGCCTCAGTCTGACTTCCAGAGTAAATCTCACTTCCCGACTGCCAAGGTGGCCTCGTTCCTGAATGGGAGATGAGGAGAGGGAAGTGATGTTTCAGTTTGACAGAAGGTGGCATTTTTCAGCTCTGCCTGGTAGAAATGGGAAATGCTTAAAAATAGTTCAAAGCAGGCAGGCTGGTAAAACTGAGCTCACATTCCCCCCCCGCACACTCTACCTCATACAAAAAAATTATTGTCACTAAAAGGTTAAGCTAGAGGATGAGGGTTTTTATTAGTTTGTTTGGGGGTTTTTTAACCATTTTGAAATGGGAAGCAATCTTCCAGGCTAGATTGAGGACCAGTTATTTAATCTCCCAAGGACTGTAGACATTACAATGCAGCAGCCCTGGAAAGCGACTGTAAGTAAAGGATGGATGCCTTGCC
Source organism: Crocodylus siamensis (assembly GCF_052110815.1). Lineage (NCBI taxonomy): Eukaryota > Metazoa > Chordata > Crocodylia > Crocodylidae > Crocodylus > Crocodylus siamensis. Next base: position 20,073,240 of record NC_143407.1, read on the forward strand.
TAAGGGCCCAGAAGGGAATTCTTTGTCAGTGGTAAAATTAGAAAATGGCACTTATTAGCGTCCAGTCTTAGGTTCAGACCAGGAATAGCATCACCAGGAAGGGAACAGTAATTGGTCTTTTTAAAATTGATACATGTTACTAGCCTAAAATGGATAGAGGGCAGCCTGACCTTAATCTGAACTATTTGGCTACTCGAGACTCATATGGTATTTACCCAATTCCACAACAAGGTTTTTTCCCCTCATTTAACGTGGTGGGAGGGATCTTGGAATAGAGTATGAGGTGGCAGGGCACAGACAGCGGCTAGAGCCATAACTCCTGCCTGTCCCTGCATTAGCTTCTGCAGCCTCAGGCCCCTGGCTCCTTGCTCCAGCAGGCTCTATTCCTGTTGCAGTCTGGGGTACAGAACACAGCCCAGTGTGTCCCCACAGCAGTGGCATGGAGCTGGCACTGCTGCTACAGGCCTGAGCTGGGCCTCTGTTGCAGGCTGCAGCTGGGACAGACTTGTTAGCACAGAGCAATGGTAAATGGGAGGGGGGGGAGAAGCTGGGGGGGAAGCAGGGAATTGAGGCTGTGGGAGGGGCAGGCACAAAGTGGAGGGTGAGTTGCTGGGAGGGATTACAAGGGCAGGGGCAGCCCCTGCTGCTCACCCTACAACCTGCCCTCTGACTGCCTCTTTCACTGCCTGCCCCATTACTACTGCTTTCTCCACTGCAGTGATGGTGGGGACAAACTTAAGATAATCCTTTAATAATTAGATTCTACACATAGAAAATGATAGCAGGATTTCAGTGTATACAATCTAATTATTGGAAAGTTTTCTTAAATTTGGGGTCATCTTGGATTTGGGTAAATACAGTAATATTTTTAATAGTTGTACAGGAAGCAAAGTTAAGGTGGCCCGTTGCTGTAGAAAAGGGTATAACTAGTATGAGCAGCAGAGTCCATCACAACTCTCAATACAATGTGTAGGTGCCAATTCAATAGTCATGTTAATAGTGTGGGTCTTATGTTTGAGGGTCCTTATAACTGCTCTCCTGTTTTACCCATTACCCAAGTGCAGAATTAAAGAGCATCATTGTAACTGCACTTAATAACTTATACATACCACATGGTCCTCTAGGCTTCTTGGAGAGGCAGAGCTGTTCGTTGCTACTGTGAGGAAAGCTCTTTGCTCTGTATGGAAGCCATCTTGCCATCTCTCTTTGAAGCTGCTTAATCTGGTCACCTTTTTTCACCATTTCTTTGTTATTTTAATAGTATAGTAAGTGGAAGATTCCTGTTTTGAAGCAGGAGAACATTATACTTCATTAAGTAAATTACGCACTTGGTTTAATTTCCAATTAGCATTAGACGATAAAATAATCTGATTGCTTATCTTGCTCAGCATTCTCTGTTCCCTCTGCTTCCCCTCCACCCCCTCCACCCCCAATCAAAGCTTTTCTGTGTAGGTTGACAGAAAGATGCATGTTCTGGCTTCTACCCTCCCCCTGCCTCCTTGTGACTATATTTTACTCTGCCCTTTGAACTGAGGTGAGAGCCAGAGCTGCTGGAGGAAATAATTCACAAACCAGAATTGCTCCTTCTGCAGGTTTCTCAAGGACTTGGTCTGGTCTAATAGATTTGCTGCATAAACCATGTTTCACTGTGTCTGTCGTGCCCCAAGTAAACTAATATTTACAAGCCTGTAGTATGGTTTTAAGATTGAGGCTGTCAAAGGAATGTAGTAAAAACTTGGTACCCAAGACCCAAGGAAATGCCTTCTGAGAATCTGAATTGTTCAGGAAATCCCAGCTGAAATTTATATCCAAACTATGCTGTGACCCACGCTTGCAGCTCCCTTGGAATATATTTAAATGAGACCAGCAGGGGCTGATTTTAAATCAGAATGATTTAAGTTGCTGACTTGATCATAATTTATCAACAAGCAGAATACCTTGATTTTGAATGGTCAGCTTAATATTGCTTTACATGTCTATTCATTTTCCAAAATAAATTATGTTTGATTGGTAAACATTAAACAGGTTAAATTCTTAACCTGAGAAAATACCCTTTAAATTTAGTGTTTTTTTGCTGTCTAAGATGTAGTTTACTTAAGTAATTATATTGCGTATTATAGATTTATTTGGGAACTTTTTCCGGGTTTTAGGGCAGAAAAATGTGAATTATAAGTTTGGTTTTTTATATACTAGGTGCTTAATTTTTTCATCAAATCTGTGCTGTATTTGGCTGGAAATTTGGGATAGAATTCAAAATGCAAAAACAACATTTTAAAACTTTATATTTTAAAAAACTTTAAGTACCTGTGCCAGATACTTTTTCTTTAAGCTAGTTTATCCAAACATATTCTGCATTTCAAACTAATTTACACTCAGGTCTCTCTTTATGCGATGGTTGCATTCCAAAAAAATGTGGCTGGGAGCAATGGGGTTGCGTGGAGAGGGCATGAGCTCCTTGCTGCACTGGGTCATTCCTGCTGGGCTGTGGAGGCACCTGGAGCAGGGAACAGTGGGGCTGCGTGGAGAAGGTGATTGCCCCACAGTGGGGCTGCGTGGAGAAGGTGATTGCCCCACACTGCAAATGGCAGCATACACAGCGGGCACATCGCCACGGCAGCATGGGGCGAGCACCTTCTCTGCACGGCTGTTCTCTGCTTCCCTGCTCCTGAGCCTCTGGAGCCTGACGGGCATGACCCAGTGCAGCAGGGAGCTCATAGCCTATCCATGCAGCCCTGCTGTTCCCAGCCATGCTGGGTCATGCCTGCTTGGGCTGGAGAGGCACCTGGGGCGGGGAAGCAAGGTGGCAGGGAATGGTGGCTGCTTGTCCTGTGCTGCCCTGGGGACGTGTCTCCTATGCCTGCTGCTCTTTGAGGAGTGCAGCCCCGCACCACAGGAGGCGCGTGCCCAGGGCAGTGGGTTGTGGGGTGCTGGGACCAGGCAGGGAGAGGAGCTGAGCTGTGCCAGGCCCAGGATTGGGGCTAGGGCCCACTGCACCCATGCGTCTCCCCCTTTCCTTTGGAAGTGTGCAGGGTAGTGGGGAGCTGGCCCTTCTTTTCCCACGACAGGCCACCAGAGGCTCTGCCCTTCTCTCTGCTGGGGCCCTGCAGCTGCACACTGTGGCCCTGGGCTCCAAGCATTCCCCAGCTGGACAGCAGCCCCAGCCCTGCCCAGCTCCCTCCCTACTGGGGCCTCAATCCCTCTCTTCCTCTGCCCCCCACCCCACTTACCTGCCAGAGCTGCCCTCAGAGCTACTTGGGGCCGTGTGCATGGACTGTACATGGACTGTGGCAGCCCCTATCTCACTGCCTTCCTTCCACTTCTTCCCAGCTCCCTGCAAGCTAGAATTCTGCCAGCCTGCCCATTGCCGGCCAATTTCACATGAGATCAGATTTTTCTCGCACAAAGCAAATTTCTGGTATAAATAAGGTTGTTGCATAGAAGCGAATTCACACAAAATGAATTTGCATAAAGAGAGACCCAAGGGTATTGAACACAGAAGGCATTAATTATAATTAGTTAACTTGAGCTGATCATTTCTGGGTGCTGTGTCTTTCAGGATTTTAAAATAGAGGATGTCTTTCTCTCCCATGTCATTTTTATTCATTTTTTAAAAAAATTCCAGATCAGTTTCTCAACTTTGAATGAACTAGTTATTGAAATGAACTGGATGGATAAATTGAAACAAAGAATATTCTTGATCTGCTCCTGTAAAAGAGACTACTACTGTCAACTTGGTTTAGCACTTTAGCAACCTGAAAAATGTGGTAGTTTTTCTCATCAGTCTCCTTGTCGCAAGCTTTTTATAAGTCGTTAAATCAGAGCAGTGCTGGAAGTCAGGGTTGAGAGCCCTTTCTTTGGTTTTGTGGCAGGAGGATCATTCAAGAAATTAAATTATTAGTGACTTCCGCTAATTCATTGGTATAATTTTCCTTAAAACTTACATGACTTCACGGCCACATGCTTTGATTTAATTTTGAATGACTATCCTAGATATCTATGTTATCTTCAGATGATAGCTTTGGAGATGAGGAGCAACTGAACTTGCTTGGAATTGTTTATAAGTTCATTCTGTTCAATGGTTGCTTTCTGTTGTCTGGGGTTATTTGTGTCGTCTTGCTTTTGTCTTCATCGAGCATTATTGCTGTATTGTTAAAGTGTTGAAGTTTCAGGAACTACAATGCCGGCAAAAGTCACAGCCAGGAGATCTCAGCACCAATTTTGTTTTTAAAAAATGACCACAGGCTCAGTTCAGTGGTAAAGATTTGACCAGGTTTATTGTGTACCAGCACAGTCCTAACATGTTTTGACCTAACAAGTACATCAGTTAAGGCCTCAGTGACAAAGTAGTTGGTACAGCCCGACACAGGTTCCCCCAGGCCACTACAAAATTCCCTTGCTTTCCAAATTCTCTTTTTATAGTTATCAAAACAAATTATGTATGTTGAAAGTCTCAAGCCATCTTGTACCGTGGGCTTATTTCACATTTTGACCTGGGTGTTCCCATTCCAGACGTATCATTCTGGTACTGAACTATCTTACCTTGTACCATCATCTCCCACTCCCATCTCTTGGTAGGAATGCACATCTGGCTCACATAACAAATTTTGTTTATGTGAGAAGTTCATACGTTGGTCAGGTTTGGTGACGAGACCTATTCTGGCCAATGCTTTAGCAAAGCCTTTGTGTGAGCAGCATATATCGATCAATGCCCCAGCAAGGCCTTCACTTTCAAAGGCCTGGAGATATCTGTCTATACCATTGGTGGATTTACAACTCCTGTCCCCATATACTAAGATGGAAATAATATTTGAATTAAATATTTGCATTTTGGTCTTTGAATAGTAGATTTCAGTGATCAAATCTTGAAGCTGGATAATATAATGCTGCCTTGCCAACTTTTATAACTTCTTATTTTCTTCTGATTATTCCCATAGGTTTGTATGTTACTGCCAAGGTAGGATGACTGTCCTCCTTTGTATTCTCTTAGCCTTCTAATAAAATGCTTCAGTTGTGAGTTGCTGAGCTTCTTAGTAACAGGTTTCTTTTCCATGCTGAATCAGTAAATGGTCTTTTGGCCTCTGCTTACATGTTGGTTGAGCTGTTACCAAGAGAGAACTCTTGTCAGCATAATCTAAATCTTTTTGCAGACTATTTGTGCTATGTTAGAGCAGCTATGTTCTTATAGCTGTAAAGCCAGTGGCACCACCTAATAGGGGAGGTGTCACCAGTATGTGAGTGAGTGAGTGAGGATTTTTCTGAAATCTGGTTTTACTTAACTGCATGTTCTGTTGGTATGTACACCTTTGACAATATTAATTCTTTTGTTGACCTAACACTTCAAGACATTCCCACGTGAATAGCAATGAAAACCACCAAAAGCTTCTTTTAAAAATGATTAACTTCTTTAGTTTTCACTGTTTAGCTATCCAGTTATCTTGTTGATCATTCTCAGAATGAAAATCTACTTGATATGTAATCTACAGACTTGGAAGCGAGCCTGCTTGGCCACAACTGTTTCCCTTTATTTTGCTTAGGATAATGCTGTAGAAGACTGGCCAGTTGCTTAGAAAAGTTCAGCACCTCAGCAGTTGCTTAGATTCCTTTTCTTTGCTGTTTTGATATTGTCTGTTCCTGCTCTCAAATTATGTTGAAAAATGTGGTAGTCTTTCTCATCAGTCTCCTTGTCTCAAGCCTTTTATAAGTCCCCAGCTTTTCATTAAATCAGAGTAGTGTTGGAAGTCAGGATTGAGAGTCCTTTCTTTGGTTTTGTGGCAGGAGGACCATAGTTTCATAGTTTCTAGGGTTGGAAGGGACCTGAGTAGATCATCTAGTCCGACCCACTGCCATGGCAGGAAAGAGTACTGGGTCAAACGACCCCAGCAAGGTGTTCATCTAGCCTCCTCTTAAAAACCCGCAGGGTAGGATCCTGCACCACCTCTCTTGGAAGTTGGTTCCACATCCTAGCCGCCCTGACCGTGAAGTAGCGCCTCCTGATATCCAGCCTAAATCTACCCTCCGCCAGCTTGTGACCATTATTCCTGGTCGCTCCTGGCAGTGCTCGGGGGAACAGTGACTCCCCCAATGCCTGCTGATCCCCCCTGACTAGTTTATAACAGGCCACTAGATCCCCCTTCAGCCTTCTCTTTTGGAGACTGAACAGGTTCAGGTCCCTCAGCCTCTCCTCATAGGGTTGTCCCTGCTGTCCCCTGATCATGCGAGTGGCCCTCCTCTGGACCCTCTCCATGCTGTCCACATCCCTCTTGAAGTGCGGCGCCCAGAACTGGACGCAGTACTCCAACTGCGGCCTGACCAGTGCTGCATAGAGGGGGAGAATCACCTCCTTGGAGCTGCTCGAGATGCATCTGTGGATGCATGACAAGGTACATTAAAGAAATGAAATTATTTTTCCTCAGTAGAGGCTAAGGAAGCTGGGCTTATTTAGTCTAGAAGAGAGAAGACTGAGGGAGGATTTAATAGCAGCCTTCAGCTACCTGGTGGGTGGTTCCAAAAAGGATGGAGCTGGAGTGTTTGCAGTGGTAGCAGATGACAAACAAGGAGCAATGGTCTCAAGTTGCAGAAAGGGAAATTTAGGTAGTGGTAGTTTTGTGGGAGTTTTACTCATCAGTCTCCTCATCACAGATTTTCTATAAGTTCCCATCTTTTCATTAAATCAGAGCAGTGCTCATGAAGAGGGTAGTAAGGCATTGGAACAGGCTACCTAGAGAGGTTGTAGAATATCCATCCTTGTCTAGGACCTGGCTAGACAAAGCCTTGGCTGGGATGATCTAGTTAGAGATGGTCCTGCTTTGAACAGGGGGTTGGACTAAATTACCTCCTGAGGTCCCTTCCAAACCTAATTTTGTCTGATTTTTGTTGCAGTTGCAAGTGTATTTACAGCACCTAGATCCCCTAAAGGTAGCAATACGTAGACAATAGTGTTGGGGACATTCTGGAATCAGGTGTGACTTTGTATGTTAAAAAGTCAGTAGGGAGACTTGTTGGCTTCAGAAGCTGCCTGTTGCCTTTCAAACTGAATTAACTGGGTGTCATGCATATCAATATGGGAATCAGTGGTTTTATGATGAGGTCTGTTTTTTTTAAACATTTTTCATTAGTGGGGAGAGTGACCTTTATGGAAGTTAAGGCCAGGAAGAGCTTCATAACCTGAGTAGATATTTGATACCTGGAGTTGGTTGAAATATTTTGTCTACTTTACTTGTTCCAGCTGTGTACTTTGTGTTGCCACCTCTTTTTGCCTGACATGGCCAAAAGTAGCATCACAAAAGGCAGTATTGCTGAAAGGACTCCATTCCTTTGGACAACACCAATTGGCCACGCCTATAGCCAATTTAGGACTTTACCGTCTTTTTAAAATATTTTTGCTACAGTTTTTCTCCCAGCACCATCTGCTGCTGCAGTCTCTTTGTGCTCCCCTGGTATATTGGCAGCTGCCTTCCAATGGCACTGCTGATGTTCTCTTTCTCTTCCTCCCTCAGAGACCAAAAGCATTTTAGCAAGGACTCTCCATGCTTTTGGCAGACAGTGAAAAACAAATTGCAAGTTCTCAGGCTACTTTGGGTCCCCCATGAGCTAAACCAGATAGTGCCATCAGCCCCAGTTCTCAACCTGTGCTAAGCCCCCAGATCCCAGCTATACACCCCAGTATGAGTGACACACAGACAATGAATTGTTTTCATCTCTCTCTCCCAGGTGGTGGCGAATGCTGTGGCTGCCTTGTCTGAGATCAGCGAATCGCATCCTAATAGTAACCTGCTGGACCTGAACCCACAGAACATTAACAAATTGCTAACTGCTCTAAATGAATGCACCGAATGGGGCCAGATCTTCATTCTGGACTGTCTGTCCAACTATAACCCCAAGGATGATCGTGAGGCTCAGAGGTATGCTAGGTCATACCCTTCACATGCAGCTAATGGCCACATGTCTATGCTGCCTCTGTGTCACATCTGGCACCCCTGCTGAGAAATGTATCTTGGTTGCTCACCCTTGCTCAGCATGAGTCAAATCCAAAAAGGGGGCAGGGTAGAAGATTTAGAGCAACCCTAAGCACACACTTTGGCACCACTCTCAAATGCTCTTTCTTCAGCATGCTCCTTGTTGGATGCTCAGGGTTGTGCTAAGGCCTCTTCTCTGGCATTTAACTGGACTAACATGGGGCAGTGCAAAACAAGCCCAGTGTCCCCTCTCTTTGAGGCTGTATGGGCAGGCTTGATAAAACAGGTTCATACAGGCTTTGAATGGCAGAAATATATTTCACATAAATTACTTCAAAGGCATGGGTGTTTGGTATTGCAGGCATCTGCTAGGACCAGTTACCAAGCTGCATAGGCCTAGCCTCTCCCATCAGGCCATTACTGGTTCTCTGTATTTTCCTTAAGGAGCTGGACATGGTAATCCCTCATCCCAGCAATGGATTAGTGGAGAGCTAGCCCTATTGTAACAACTGGCCAGTGCACATTACACAATACAAAAGTTTTAGTATTGTTCCTTAAAAGAAAAAAAAATATTTTTGCTTTGTTTTCTTAGTTTATATGCCACAAAAGCCCTGGAAAGTGTTTTAAAAATAACTTATTTTTTATATTCTGTCAGTTTTTTTATGAACTGGAAGTTCTTATGACTAGAAAACTAAGCTAATATCACAGGTTAGGAAATAAACCTGAGGAATGACAACTAGGAAGGGATCTTTGTCATGCGTTTAAAACTCTCTCTTTGGTTCATACCTATAACTTCAATGCACAACTGAGAATAAAAGGAGTTTGTGCTAGATTCAGCACCATCAATTCTGGTTAAGATCACAGTTAACACTCCTTGAAAACCTCCCTTTTGGTTCTCTGGCAAACCACGGAATGGTCAGGCTCTGTCTCTGATATTTGAAGGGTGGGAGGAAAAGGTTGGGGGCAGAGCATAAAGTCAGAAAGCTACAATTGTTTCTTCTTAAAGCAGTGAGAAAGGATGAAGGTCTGTGTTTTTAAAATTCCGTGCAGGCACATTTTGACTTGCTAGGTTTTATTCAGTGGCTGTGTTTTTGCAGCAGAACGCATAATTCCATCTTAAATTTTGCTGGTTTCTTCTTTATACAGATGTTCTAATATCTCCTGTGCCTGGGCCCAAACTCAAGCTCTTAATTATCTCTAAAACCCCACAAAGATCTCCAAGACACTATGTTTGAGTTACCTTGGCTTCAGCAGAATGGAGCTGTCGGTTTTAAATCCTTTGAAAGGCAGTGTTTGCAAACAGGTGCAACATGTTTGTTGCACCTTTCTGTGGAGCTTGACCCTTGACTCCTTAGTTCAGAGTTGCTGGGTAGCCCTTTCTTCTTGAATCCTGTCTGGTTTCTGATAAGTTCATTCCTTGTTATACAGGTTTCCCTCGATTTATGCAGTACATGTGTTCCTGGAAAACTGCGCATAAATTGAGTTTGCATAAAGGGAACCCAGTTTACAATCTAAGAAATAGGGATACATTCCAACAGCAGTGAGGGAGGAAGGGAGGAAGGCTGGGACTAGGGAAAGGGTGGGGGGAGGGTCATGGTGTAACCTGTTGGCCACTCCTGTTAGCAAAGAAGAGGAAACTGTGAGTGGACGCAGGACTCAGGGGGGGCATGGTGCAGCTTTTGCTGCTATGCACACCCAGGAGAGCTGTGGGCTGGGGGGCTGTGCCAGGCTCTTTCCAGGGGACACATGCCCCTGGATCCGGGCATGGGAGGAGGGCAGGCTGCTGTTGCAGGCTGGAGCTGGTGACGGCCCCACACTCTTCCCAGTGCTCGGTGGCGGCCCTGGAAGGGCAGGTTGGGGGGGCGCTATGGCGAATTTTGGGGTGGCAGCAGCTCTCCTCCCAGCGCCATTGAACTCCAGGAAGAGCCCAGTGTCACTGCCGGGCCCCCCGTCCCATGCCCTGCACCCACTTACAGTTCCCTCCGCTTTGCTCCCTGCTGCAGCCCCAGGCCTCTGCTTCTCCCACTCGCCCCATCGCCTGCTGCAGCCGGCCCAGCAGTAGCCAACACCAGCTGCCTGCAGCTGCTGGGCTGCACCATGCCCCAGACCCTCCAGGGCTCCGCTTCTCCCCACTAATTCCAACACCTGCTGAAGCAGCCAGCACCACCTGTCTCCACCGTGGCATGGCGCAGCCCAAGAGCTGGGGTGAGTGGGGACAAGCGGAGCCCTGGAGGGTTCCGGGCACAGTGCAGCCCAGTGGCTGCAGGCAGCTGGTGTCGACTGCTCCCAGAACAGCGGCAGCAGGGGCTGGGGTGAGTGGGGCCTTAGCCCCACAGCCCTTTCCCCTCCCCACACAGACTTACTTACTTGGGGAGGGGGGGGCAGTGCCTATGCTGATCGCATAAGAGTGAATTTACCTTACATCTAATCTTACAATTTTGGGTATAAAAAGGGTCATCGCATAAGAGCTCATTTGCATATACAGAACCTGCATAAATCGAGGGAAACTTGTATAGCACTTTGCTTCCATAGATTTCCAGGAGTTTTACAAAGAAGGTTGGTATCATTTCCATTTATGGGGATAAATGCTGAGTGGAAAGTCTTGGAAATGTGTGCAGTGACACTTCCTTGTTTAGTTCCTTCTGTGTTCAGGAAAACAAGACTTGGATGTTCTTTGTAAATATGCACCATTGCATGAAACAAACACCTGACTTCAGCAGTTTCTCTTTTGAACAGAAACAACTTTGTGTCCTCAGTTCAGGTGAAGTCTTATGGAAGGAGTTCTGAAATAATCTTAAAAAAAATTTCTTGCATTTGTTTTTTAGCATTTGCGAGAGAGTGACTCCACGGCTGTCTCATGCCAACTCGGCAGTGGTGCTCTCTGCAGTGAAAGTCTTGATGAAGTTCCTAGAGCTCTTACCCAAGGACTCAGACTACTACAACATGCTGCTAAAGAAACTAGCTCCTCCACTTGTAACCCTGCTGTCAGGAGAGCCTGAAGTTCAGTATGTTGCTCTGAGGAATATCAACTTAATTGTGCAGAAAAGGTAAAGGCTGGAGTTCTGCCCTCCTTGGGTGCAATGAAAGGGTGCTGGTTGATATGTACAAGCTTACTTGGAAGACTTAAGTTCTAGATGCATCTGTGAGGAAATGGTTGACTAGTTGTCACAACAGTATTGAGCCAGTAAGACTGTTTTTTTTCTTTTTTCTTTTTTTTAAGTGGATGATGTAGGACACTATTATTTTCTTCCTTTCCCTGTCATAGTGACAGCCAGACGGACCCTTCCCTTCATGTAGTCAAGTAAAGAATCTAAACCAATAGAAGAGATTGATGAACATGGAGCTCTGCTGAATTAGAGGGAATGTGGTTGGTGTCTTTTAAGCCAGTCCATTCTTGTGTACTCTTCAAATAGATGGTGGCAGCTTGAACTCTACATTTTGAAAGCATCACTCTGCCACTAGAGCCTTGTGATTGCTTTTTAAACAATTGTTCTTACATCTGTTTGTAAATCTGTGCTGAACTGTTATCAGTGAATTCCCAGCAAAAGCTGAAGTTGATTTAAAAACTAAACTACTTGCATTTGAAATAGGAAGCTGTTTAATTTTCAGGCTTGGGTTGATTCTGTTGCATGTGTTCTCCAGGCCTGAGATCTTGAAGCAAGAAATCAAGGTGTTCTTTGTGAAGTACAATGACCCCATTTATGTCAAACTGGAAAAGCTGGACATCATGATCCGCCTGGCCTCTCAAGCAAACATCGCCCAGGTCAGCTTCTTAAAGTGCTCTTAGCCCTGCATGCATCCTAGGGATGGCAAACAATGTGAGGGAGGATTTATGTACAAATTTATACCTCCTTAAAGTGTTTTCAACCACTGTGCAAGAAGTGACAGCAAATCAATGCTCCCTTCAGCACAGTATATTGTTTAATAATTTAGAAGCAGGAGCAGCACACCTGTTAAGTGGGTTTTACATTTTTGTAGTTGGGTCTCAGCAGAGCTGAGGTTAGAATTTAGGAAACTTGACTGTTCATGCTGTGCATCTTCTCTGTCCTGTTACTACATTGCTGAAATGCCACGGTTTGTCCATTCTCTTTGGCAATATTTGTGAGCTCAGAGTGCCAGTCTTCATGAGAGAGCTTTAAGAGCAGCAAGCAAAGAGAAAGCAGGCACAAATTCTGCAGACAAATGTTTTTCTTCTTTCTTACAATGCCTTTGTGATGTAACCAATTCACATCAGCTCTTTCATACACATGGAACATATGAGAAACAAGAATATAAGTGCCCTGCTGGGTCAGACCACAGATCCATCTAGCTCAGTATCTTGTCCCTCTCAGTAACAGAGTAAATTCTGAAGGGAAGAGTTTAAGCAGGACATACAGTATCTCAAATGATCCCTCCCTTGTGCCTCTCTCTTCACTGCTCCCAGCATTCAGAGTCCTAGGTTGTCTTAACATTAAATTTGTACTCTATTGCATTAATACCTGCTGAGGGACCTATCCACCATGAATTTGTCCAATCCCCTTTTGAACCTGGTTAAATTATCTGCTCCTGGAGGAGCAGATGAGTTTGAAGTAGTAATAATATAAAATAACACATCCCATTTGTATTTTAAATGTCTCTAGAACTAACAAAAAAAAAAAAAAAATCAACCCAAAATTTTCCCAGGAAAGGATTGCTTCTCTTAAGCAAAGTGTCCTAGAACCTTCATGCAGCTACCCCCAAGGACTGCTGTTGTGCCCCAGAATGCATGCATCTCCATGCAGCAGACTGATAGGCCAGGGGTGTGCAAAATGACAGCTCTAGCTGGCAGCTGGACTCCATTTCCTAGCAGCCCCTGCCCACATGGCTTGGGCTGATCTCCATGAAGACCCCAGCCACAGCTCACTGTGATACCAGGGCTACGGTTGCCATGGAGACTAGCCCCAGCTGCACTGGTGGGGCTTGTGGCAGGGCAGGGGGCTGCTCTGGTGTCACTGGGATCTTGCAGTGGGGACAGCTTGGTCAGGGCCGGGGCAGAGCTGCAGTCTGCAGCCTGCATGTTCTTGGCAGGCGTGTATAGGCAGCAGATCATGCCTCGGCCCTTGCTCAGGACCACACTGTCACCGCTGCAAGGAGCCAGGGCAGAGCCACGATGCGCTGCCTGTGTGCTCCTGCTCAGCAGGCAGTCTGCAGATCTGCTCTGCCCTGGCCCCAACTAAGCTGCCCTGTCACAAAATCCCAGCAGCTCCAGAGCAGCCCACTGCCATGTGCCCTGCCAGTGCAGCTGGGGCTGGTCTTCATGTGACCAGGGGCTGCTGGCAAATGGACTCCACAGCCAGCCGGACTTTGCCCACCTCTGTGATAAGCCTATAAAGGAATGGACAGCACTAGCTCCCTTCTCCCCTTTGTCTCCTATACTCTCTGGTGATGCTTCTAAATCAAGGATGGATTGTGCTTCCAAGTTGGTCAAGGAAATTTGAAAATAGGTCAGACTGTGTCATTCTGCTTTCACCCACTGGTCCCACAGTGAGGTTGATCTTGCTGCTTCATTCTAGGCAGCCCTTCTCTAAGTGGAGTTTAGAGTTTGAATCTAGAGGCTGCTCCTGGAGTTTAAGGACTATATTCATTTAATACCTGCACGTACAGTTATGGAGAGGACATTTTAGATTAAGTTTAAATATAAAACTTGAATTGCATTTACTGCACTCTCTGCCATGAGGACACTACAGCTCCACTTACAGTCTAATAACCAAGTTTGGTTAGAAGTGAAAAAGAGCCATTGGAAATGTTACCCTTCACTCCCTGACTCAAACAACTCAGGTTTTGTGTGATGCTGCCCAACAGGTTCTGGCAGAACTCAAGGAATATGCTACTGAGGTGGATGTTGACTTTGTCCGTAAGGCTGTGCGAGCAATTGGACGATGTGCCATCAAGGTTGAGGTAAGTATTTGGCATTTGTGTCTAGAATGTGCTATGAAATGACAATTTTTGAGATCTATGGCAATGCTGTTGGATTTCTCTCTTCTACCCTGCATGGTGGGGAAGGCTCCTTATTCCTGTCTTAAAGATTAAATAACTTGCTCATGGTTATACATGGGTCTATGCCAGAGTCTGAGATGGAACGTGAAAATCGTGAATCTCAGTTCAGTGCCTTAGAGGGGATGGTCTTATGATTCTCTTTGATCTTGAGGTTGTGCCAGACGCTTAGCTGATATAAATTGTCATCACTCCACTGGCTTCAGTAGAACAATAACAATTACCCACAATGGCTGTGAGCTGGCATTTGGGGAAGGGAAAAGAGAGACTGTGTTTATTGCATAAAAAAGCAGAAAAATATTTCTCTCTAAAATGGCTGATGGCCCTGTGGCAGGAATCCACCTCTGTTTCTCCCCAAAATCTCTGTGCTGTGACAATTTGATTAGGATGGGCTCAGCAGAGGAGACACACCTTTACCCTATCTCTTTAGGTAACCTGAATTGGCTACATTCCTGAGGGAGGGGGAAACCTGCTCCCTCTGCCTACCTGACTGGTATCAGCTACCTGGGTGAGGGGCATCTACCTGGTAGGCTAGAGTCTGCCTGGCAACTAGTGATGCATTTCAAATTGGTTGGCCGACAGCCAACAGGTGCTGGCCTCCATTGGACCAGGTGAATGAGGTCACAGGGGCTATACAAGTTAAGACTGCCCAGGAGGAAGGGGCAGCAGCCATGTGGGGGACTCACTTAGAGAGGAGCTTTGCTATTTGAAACTGGCTCTCTCCCCCATAACTCATGAGCTAGGAATGGCCTGCCTCCAGAGGGAATCTCCAACAGCCTCAGGGTGATGCTTGTGAGTAAGCTACTCGAGATCTGGTTAGCTATATAGCTGGCAGTAACTCAGATGTGTGATCAAAAGGCTACCTCAGCCAGACTGTTTTGCTCTATGGGATTTCTATGATATTGCTCTATCTTGCACCCTATTTTCACCTTACACGTGTAATCAATAAAGTTCTCCTTTGTGACCGGTGTAGGAGAGTTATTGAGGGGGTGGGTCTAAATTATGCCTAAGAGGCCCCTTAGGTGTGTGGACTAAGGGAGACTTTCCTTTTTGGCCCCCGATTTGGGGAAGTGCCCCAAGTGCCTGTACTGGGTCGAGTACCCGTAGGACAATTAGGCCTGTGTTTCCCTGAGGACAGAGGGCCGAGACTGTCCCTTCTCGGGGTGGTGGCAGCTTATGTTACCCCCAGGCTAGCAAGTGTGCTCCAGGAAGGGGGACAGCCGGACGTGAGGCACCCCTAGGGAGGCACTCGGAGCCTGGAAGCAGGTTGGGTGCAGGGAGATGGGTGGCTCAACGCAGGACTGCCCCCTGCTGGCCTGCCACAGGACCCAGATGCATCTGAATAAGAGCTTTGAGAAGTTCTGAAAATTTGTTATTTTTCAATATTCAGATTTGAAGTCTCCCATCCCCATCCCACCCCTTAGATCATTTAGTGTTCAGATCATTTAGTGTTAAAGGTTTGTAAAACTTCCAAATTTATTTCAGTGTTCAAGATTCCTTTTCAGTTTAAAGGCAGAAACTATTTTCAAAGGAAAACAGTAGGCAATATATGAGTTTACTAATTTTAGGCAAACTTGTACTTCTCAAGGGTCGGACAGATCTATAAAGAGAGCAGGGACTTATGGTATAAAGTCCTGGCTTGTTAAGCCACTGTAGATAACTCATGCAAAGTACTATGTGGATACTTATGCTTTAAGTTAAATCAGACTTGTTTAAATTTAGCTCAAGTCCCTGTTGACTTTGGGAGCAGATTTAAAGAAACCCAAAACAAACCTTCCTTAAATTAAAGTATCCACACACAGACTTGCACTATTTACTTTCTTCTAGGCGATATGGTCCATTTGCTGCCACCTGCCTTGCTGCCACCTAGTTCCTCTGGTCTGAATAGATTTTGGTTGCAGATTTTTACTTCTATGGACTTCCCACCACATGTCGGAGGCAACGGAGGAGGTGATCTCCTGCCAGCCCATTTGCATTTCTAATTTTGGTGGATCCTTTCTAGTCAAGTAATGAGAAGGAGACTGTTTAAAAACCAGCAACAGCAAAAAATTGGGCTCCTGAGGCAGAAAGTACTACCTCTGTGAAGAAGCTTGAACAGATTTGGAGGTGATGCCTTTACAGGCTAGTATTCGCCAAATCTCTCACCTGAATCCACTCCAGTCCCTCCACATCAGCAGTTAATTTGCTAACCAGGCCCTCTGATTTCCACAGAATCAGGTTGCTAAGATATCAGGATGCTGTAGGAGGCCTCTTGTCTGCCCTCACACATCAGGTCTTGTGAGACTCATGTCCAGTATATGTAAGGGCTTACTAAAGATGCCTAGCTTATTTTCAGTGATAATTCTGTACCATATTACCATAAAAATGCATGTCCTAATAAGCAGAGTTAATTTTACTTTTAGCATCCTCTGAAGACTTTGCTTTTGAAAATTAAGGTCTGTTTATTTCTCTGGCAATAGCTTGAAAAGAAGGCAATCTCAAAACAATCCACTATAGCATGTAAGAGGACTCTTGTCTCTGGGTTAATAGACACCTGTTCCCAGGACAACAGAGTTTATTAGAGGCCATTTCCATCATGGATTGTAACTAATGGAGGCATCTCCTTATTCTCTGAGCAATCAAAGCGCTCAAGTTTTTGATGGCTTAAAAATCTTCCTTTGACACAGGACAGAGCCAGCAGGAGCTCATGATGAATGAGAGTTCACAGGGAACCTCATCTCCGCCTGCAGGAATCCTGCCTTTCATCTAATTGTGTCTGTTCTAGGAGAGTAGATTCATGAATATATTTGTATCCACTGCGACTAGAGGCTGGGAGCAAGTGCATTCCTCTAGTTTGGGAGCAACTGGTTTGGGAGCAAGTACATTATCTGTCAAGAGTACAGGGAATCATGTATTGGCTATCTCTAGCTGCAAGGCAAAAGAGAAACATGCCACCTGCAGCTATCTTCATAGGGATACAAATGAAGCATCAGCCGGCCCCAAAACTTTCCATCAGGTTAGAGCAGACAGGCTAGACAGACACTGAGTGCAAGTAGCAAAGCTAATGTAGTAAATACGGTAGGTGTGGGGGCATGGCGGGAGGGGTCAAATCCCATTCACAGTAAGATTCCTTCTGGAGAGACGTCAGCAAAAGTTCTCAGATAAGTGCAGGAGTGGGATCTTTACAGTACCGTTTACAGAATTGGGCTTACCTTCTCTGGGTTGTGTTTGGTTTCTGTAGAACAGCAGCAATTTTGAATACCCCCTAGCTAGAAACTGCGTCTTTTCATATTGGCTCAGTTTCTACCTTTGCACTACAGACTAGTCTGCCACACACGCATTATTCCTGCAGTGATATGTTTTTGTCTGGAGTCTGCCTGCAGAAACCTCTCAAATGCCTGTCGCACAATAATAAACTCCCCCCATATGGTGAGATGCATCTTGCCAAGAGTCAAAGTAGAATTGCATGTCCTTCCCTAGCAATTCCCTTATAAAGAGCTCCTAATGGTACAGATCAGTACTGTGTAAACATAGGATGTTATCCCTGGCATAAGAGAGCATTCTGCAGACTGTTCAATGGGTCAGAATTACCCATATTAATTTGATTTTCCTGGTGCAGTTCTCAGTACTTGGACAATGAGGTTTCATCAATTTCACCTTTAAGTTCTCATGCCCCACTGCATTTTTTGGACTGCAAGCAAAAATATTTCTAATGGCAAGCTAGGCTTTGTACAACTTCTTTGAAAAGAAATCATACTGTTTTAGTACAATTATAACCCATGTTCCTTTAAGGTCAGATAGGAAGAATTAAAAGTTCACCTTGTTTGAAATCATGGAGCGAAGTGGAGCTGTAGAACTGCTTCACATCCATCATTGCTATTGAACATCTGTGAAGAGATGAAATAACTCATCTGGATATGTCTTCCTTACTGGCTGAGCCTGTGGAACTCATTGAGATCCCCAGGTGAACAGACAGCCCACAAGTCCATCTGCATAACATTTGTAACCTGGAGACCCTGAGGCTTTTCAGCTTCACAGTCCTCAAATGATGGTTTCTTACACCTCAAATGATGGCTTCCCAAGCAAGCAAGAGAAGAGATCAGAGCACCCTGTTATCAAGGCAGACACCTTTCAATTACAAGGTTCCTGGTTGTATTTTTCTTGCTGTAATGGTGTGACACACACTGAGCAGTGCTGGGGAGGATACCTTTTGTATTCTGTGTGCCTCTATGAGAGAGACTTCTAGGTAGCTTTTTGTTTTCAGTGCGAGGACAGGACAAGTACGTGATTAAAGCCCCTTTCCTACCTCTTCCTATTGCCAGGGCTGTCACTGAGTAGGATGCTACACTTCGAAAAATGTTGTTTTCTTGGCTGGGAGGAGGTTCCTGGTCACACGAGCCAAATGTCACGGGCTGGATTTATTTGCTGCCTGAGGTTTGTCCATGAGATTTTGTCAGTTCTCCAACTGAGCTTCTGATTTTGCTGTTTAATCCCCTTTGTTCCTCCTTACCACCACCAAGCACTTCAAGATTGAAGGGGACTATTAGCTCACCCAGGTCTAAGATCCACCTACATAGATATTGTTTGTACCCAATAATGTTTGTGTGTCTATACTGAATGCTCTGTGAATATATTTATGATGGCTGCTTATACACTGCCTTGAGCAGTCTGTTTCTCACATTAATCATTGGCTATGTAATGAGGCTTTATATGTACTTTGCTAACACCTCATTCTAGGCCCTGTTGCATCTGAGCCATTTATAGCTCTTGTGTGTGGCATCCATTGCTAGTAACCCTTAGAGCATTGTCTTCCTGATTTTTTTTTTTTTTTTTTTTTTTTTTTTTCCTATCTGCTAATGAATATAGCTTTACCACCTAGATATTCTGTTAGCACAGAGAGCATTCTAGCATCCAGTCTTGCTCTGTAATGGTGCTTAAAGCTAAGATTTCACGCCAGTTAGTCTTTAAATTGTTCTAGCCATAGTTAATCTGAGAGAGGTATCCGGCCATAGAGTTAGTGAACCCACTCCACAGATACTGAAGCTGCTGTTCTGTACCACGTTTGCTTGTGCTAATCAGCAGGAATCTGGGTTTTCTGTTTCCCACAGAAAAATGTAGTAAAATGAGGATTTCCCTCCTTACTGGAGTAAAACATGGGTTTCTCATTTTAGCAGAGAAACCCAAGGATTTTGCAGTTTTGCAGTGAGTTCTCTGCAGGCTGCCAGAGTTCCAGCCTGAAAGGAGCTGGGGGGAGCAAGAGGAAGGTGGTTAGGCAGGGGTGCCACATCATCGGCAGTGGCAGTCTCTTGAAGTCGAGGATGATGTCCATTAGGCTTGCTGGGTCCTCAGGTGACTGAGGAGCCCAATTCTGGATGCACATATTCTTTGGCAATGGGGCATGGTGTTTCGCAGAGGAGTGGGATTCACAGTCCTGGGTTGGTCGTCTTCTTCCACTGCTGCCATTTCACCTCAGTATCAAGTTGTTGGGCCTCGAAGTGGTGTGCACCTTGGTGGACCAAGTGGCTGTACACCGAGCAGTCAGCAGCTTGCTCCTCCCAGCTGTTGGTGTCAATGCCTCTGTGCTTGAGGGCAACCTTGAACATGTCTTTGTACCATTTCCTTCAGTTGCCCTTTGAGCATTGGCCAACAGAGAGCTGGGAAAAGAGACTCTGGTGAGGGAGGTGGTTCTCAGACATCTGTGTGCAGTGACCTGTCCATCAGACTTGATTTCTGAAGAGCAAGGCTTTGATGCTAGTGGACGCAGCTTTGTGGAGGACACTCGCGCTAGTCCAGCAGTCCTCCCATTTGATCCCTGGGATTCGACAGGAGCAGCGCTGGTGAAAGCTCTTGAGGGTCTTAATGTGGCGTCAGTAGACAGTCCAGCTTTTACTGCAGTAGAGGAGAGTGGTCAGTACGACAGCCTTATAAAGCAGGAGCTTCGTTAACTTCTGAAGGTCTCTGTTTTTGAAGACACATTGTCGCAGCTTGAAAGCAGCTTGGTGCAGTTGACCCGATGGTAGCCTGTTGAGAGAGGTGGCTGTCGAAATACAGAAAGTGCTCCACGTACTCCGGAGCCTCCCTGTCTACATAGATAGCGCAAGGGATGTTCAGCTGGCTTGGGGAGGGTGGGTGGAGAACCTTCATTTTGGCAACGTTCAGGAACAGGCCAAGTCTCTTATACAAAGTGTTGAAGAGATCTAGGGTCGCTTGCACATCCTGTGCAGTGACCCATCACGCAGCAATTGTCTACAAACTGAAGGTTATGGATGTCCTTGGTGGTGAAGTGCCCAAGATCAAAAATCTTCCCGTCCAGTCAATACTGGGTACCGACGCCAGGTGGTAGATCATCTTGGATGAGGTGGATGATGGTGGTCAGGTAGATGGTGAACAAGCTGGGGGTGACTGTGCAACCTTGTTTGACCCCAGTCTGGGTGCAGAAGGCGTTGTTTTCAGATCTTCCACTCAGGATGGTGGCGGTCATATAGTCATGCAGGAATCTCAGTATGGTGACAGACTTCAGCGGGCAGCCAAGGCATTGGAGGATAGTCCACAGCGCTTCACGATTTAAGGAATCAAACGCCTTGGTCAGGTGAGTGAAGGCAAGGAACAGTTCTTGATTTTGCTTCCGATGTTTTTCTTGGATCTGCCTAGCAACAAAAACCATGTCTGCAGTGCCCCAGATGGTTGGAAGCCACATTGGGTTTCCAGAAGGATCTCTATGGTGATGGGATGAAGGCAGTTCAGAAGGATGCGGGCCAGGAACTTACCTGCAATGGACAGGATAGAAATCCCCCTGTAGTTCCCACAGTCAGATTTGTCCCCCTTCTTGTGGAAGGTCATGATGATCGTGTTCTTGAGATCCCTGGGGAATGTCTTCTTTGTCCCAAAGGTGGAGGATAAGCTGGTGGAGTCGTGATGTGAGCCGGAAGCCACCAGCATGGTAGACCTCTGTGGGTATACCATTGGGCCTGCAGGCTTTGTTGGTTTTCATTTGTTGGATGGCCCGCTTCAGCTCTCTGATGGTTGGTGGTTCACCAAGGGAAACCATCACAGGGCATTGCGGGATGACTTGGAGGGTCTCCTCCGATATGGTGGAGTCCCGGTTCAGGAGTTCAAAATGCTCCTTCCCGCGCAGATGGATGCATCATCATCTCGAGGAGCCAGGAGCCATCCTGTAATCTGAGGGGGTTTTGTCCAATGGAGCAGTGTCTGTAGGTTGTCTTGGTAGCCTGGAAGAAGTTATGTATGTCATGTTGGTCAGCATAGCCCTGGATCACGCACACCTTCTCTACCCACCAATTGTTTTTCATGTCACGGATGCATTGCTGGACCTTAGCCTTCAGCTGATGGTACACTGTTGTCTTTCACCGAGTTTGTGGATAGCTTTGCCAGGTGATGAAGGCTGCACACTTCTGCTTGAGGAGATTGCAGATCTGAGTATCATTGGTGTCAAACCAGTCCTGGTTCTGTTGTGATGCGAATTCAATAGTCTGGGCACAGGCATCTTGGACAGCAGACTTGAGTTACTCCCAGTGTGCCTGGATAGAGATACCATCATTGCTAGGGACTTGTTCCAGTGCATTATACAACTGGGCCTGGAACTCCTTCTGCTGTAGAAGGAAACCAGCAGGGCTGGGCAGGCTGTGGGGAAGGTGCGGGGAGTGAGGGGCACCAGCAGGGCTGTGAGGGCTGTGGCGTGCCTTTAATTTTAATCATGGATATGGGGGGGGTTATTGGAGAATTTGCAATTTTTTATTAGAGAATATGCAACGTTTTTATCAGGGAAAATCAGGATCCCTGCCGTTTCTCCCCCTAGCTTTTACATTCTTCTCTTCCCCCAGTGCATTGTACTACTCCCCCTTGAACTTCCTTTCAATCCTGAGTATTGACAGGCAGCTCCTACAGGGTGCTAGCCTGTTTTGTATATTGGCTAGCAAGGAGATGCAGAAGTATTAATGCAGGTAGCGTCTGTTAATATCACTTTTGCACATGTGCTGAGCACTGTTTGGATATCATGTCAGAATAAAACCTTTTTTTTTCTTGTGACAAGTCCTTGAGTTAAAGGACAATGTCTTTGTCCTGCAACGTTTTGAATATGCCAGCACTGAGCTCCTGTCTGCAAACTGTGCATGTGCTCTGGGCTGCTTGCTAGCCTTTGCCTCTGTTTTGGGCTTAGAAGTACACCTTGATTTTCTGATCATATACAACATGAGGGTGGTTTATTTGTTTTGCCTTGTGACAAGTTCTAAGAAGCAGTTGTTCTAAAACTACCACACTGCTTTTCTCCTCAGCAATCTGCAGAACGCTGTGTGAGTACCCTGCTGGATCTCATCCAGACCAAGGTCAACTATGTTGTCCAGGAGGCTATTGTTGTCATCAGAGACATCTTCCGCAAGTATCCCAACAAGTAAGTGAAAGTATTTCAGGGCTAAGGACCTAAGCAGCAAATGTCTTGAAGGACAACTGCCCCTATTTCTGTCAGTGCCCTGTAACTCAAAGCTTCCATCATTTGTGTAACTTCTCCAACTTTAATGGGTAATGTAGCTCTCTTTCTGAAAAGAGGCTATTCTAATCCAAGAATGTGGTACCCCAGTGTTGCTAATAGATTGCTCTTTGACACAATGTTTGAGTGAGAAGAGTTTTCCTCCATACAGATGTTTAGTTTTCATTAAGTACAAGTTAATCAAAATCAGTAAAATTCTGATTATGGTGGTTACAATGAAACACTTACCTATCTTACAGCATTAGGCTCATGTAATTGCTAGTATCTGTTGGGTGATTTTATAAGCTACCTGCAGCAGAAGGTTCACAAACTTCAAAACATATTTCACCTCCCAAGAGTTCAGGGTGTTGTTTCAAACAAACTGCTCCATTTGTTAAATGTTACCATGGGCTTAGCCTTCTGTTTTATTCCAGGAACTTGTGTGTGTTCAACTAGTACAGCAGCATCTTTCAACTGAGATGTGAGGATAGATGAGTAGCAAAGGGTATACATACATCTTCAGGCTTCTGTGGCTAATCCTACTGTCAGTTGCAGGGAGGCTCCCTACATGCCATAGAGGTACCCCACCAGAGCTGTGTGCTGATGCCAATATTCATTTTAGTGCTAAGCTATTGGGGAAATATTGATACCCTGGTTAGACATCCCAGCCAGGAACAGCAGCCAGTGAAAAGGCAAGACCTGATAAAGATTCAAGAGAAGTGATTGTGCTTATTTGAATTGTTGGAGCAAAGATACCTTTTATTAAGGAGACAAATATGTCAAGTCTGTGTCTTAAGTTTTATCTCCTACATAGTCTTGCTCCTAAAAGAGAAAGAAGAGCCTTTGGAATCGTAACTAAGTGGGCTTCATTTCCAAAGATGATAGTGTCACTGGAAACATTTTTATCATGTAACTCATCTCCTTGCTGTGTGCCATTTTATAGCTCGTAATAATGTAAGTTGTCATGACTTGGATCAGAGGGCTTCACCCCTAATGGCATGGCATGGGTTAGAGTGCCAGTTCCACAGTGACATGATTTGCCCCCAGTAATCAGGCTTTGTTCTGGTAAATCAGGTATGAGAGCATCATTGCCACATTATGTGAGAATCTAGATTCCCTGGATGAGCCGGATGCCAGAGCTGCCATGATATGGATAGTGGGTGAATATGCAGAAAGAATAGACAACGCAGATGAGCTGCTGGAGAGCTTTTTGGAAGGATTCCATGATGAAAGCACCCAGGTAATTCTCTGCTCTCCACCCCCATCCTTCAAGGCGATTTGCAGTAGGTGTACATGGCTGACCACAGTATTACTAGAGCTCATTGGAGAACTTCAAATGTTTGACTAAAATTCAAAGACTCTTGGGAGGCTGTCCTTCAGGATCCCCTGCTTTCATTTCCTTCTGTAGACTGGCTCCCTGGTCTGACTGTGTCTTGCATAATACACCATAATATGTCCTCTAAAAAATAAAACAGGTGGAAAGCAGTGCATGATGGGAGTTTCCCTATGTAGTGTATCATGGGAAATGTTACTTCTGCCAGGAAAACCAGGACAAATGGGGACACAAGGATATCCCAGTGTGAGGCCCCTGGAGGTGCTACAGCAGCAAAATATTTTGTGGCTTGGGACCATTTTGTTTTCTGACAAAAGTATCAATGTTATGGGAAGACCTGACACTTCATACAAAATTTCATTTAGTTGAAGACCCAGTTTTCTAGAGGACACTTTCTGTTGAAAACTTTCAGCCAGTCCTGAGTGTGAAATTGCATATTCCAAGGCATATTACATCAGGAGTGATCCTGAGTGACCTAGCTGTGCTGGCATAGTGGGGACTCAAATTATTCTAACAAAACTTCACTGTTACTAGTTTAAGTCACTAGGTTGGAGGTTGAAATAAGCTAACACCAGCTACAATGCAGTCTTGCCATTATGAGTGGATGGTAGGAGCACTTTGCCAGGATAGCATGTTGGTATTCCTATTGGGGTAATGCCTGAGGCTAAGGCTGAATGGCCCTCTCTGCCATTTGCATAAGAATTTAGTAGGCTTGTTTTGTGTCTACTGGGAGTTAGTGCATCAAGTAGGTAGCTTTTGCTCTGAGGAAAGGAAAGACTTATATATGCCATCCTAGTTGTCTTTAACACTGCCCCCCCCGACCCCGGCAATGGCTGCTTGGGACCAAAGAGGGAGGTGAACAATGAAGTAACTTATAATGTGATCATCACTGACCCCAACAGCTTGTTAAGGCAGCTTGAGATCTTAATGCAAAACTACAGCAATGGAAGTATAAAATAAAACCTGTGATTTAAAAAAAATAGAGCTGCTTAACTCATTGGGCAAAAGGTTCACATGCTTTGTGTTAAAGCAATATTCTGTATTTGCATGTGATCTGTGCAGTTTGCATTAGCTTCTAGCCAGTTAAAATGACACAGTAGCATGGTTCTGCTGTGTTTTTGGGTTTGGACAAGGCCAGCATTACAAGCTATCCTCATATTGTATCTTTGAGTATCTGCATACTTTTATGTTCCTTTCCTAACCCTTTTTGTGTTGCTGCTTTATCTTAGGTGCAGCTCACTCTGCTGACTGCTATTGTGAAGCTGTTCTTAAAGAAGCCCTCAGAAACGCAGGAGCTGGTTCAGCAGGTCCTAAGTCTGGCCACACAGGTATGCCAAGCTGTATCCAGTAGGAACCCAGGTGGTCCAAGTATCATGATGCTGGCAGGCAGTACAGCGTGTTCTGCCTTGACAATGCCAAGGGAACTAGGTGTGCCAAGAGACAGGAATGAAGGGTATCTACAGCATAACCAGTTCCTCCATTCTGAGTCAAAGGGCTGTGACTTTCAGTGCTTGGGTTTGCCAAGGCACTATTGTAAGTTATCTTGCTGTGGTGTAGTTGCTGCTTAATTCTTCTTCAACCCTTGCTCCCACCCTGGTTTTGTCTCTGTGATGTGGAACATGAAGCATAGGATGGGTAGGTTCCATAGAGATCCAAAGAATCTTCTCCCTCAGAAAGATGCTTGTAGTTAAAATCAGAGAGATGAAGTAGAAGAGAAGAGATGTTGGGATTGGCAAACATTTTGTAACCAGTGGGCATTGGAGCAGAACACTAGCAGTGTTATGAAATCAAAAGAACAAGGCTTTCTTTTGCTCCCAGGCTGCCAACAAAAGTGGCAATGTTGTTGGACATTTTTAATGCTGGATTTAAACCAGCTTGCAGGGGCTGCTGAGCAGAGATCCCCTGACCTTGGATCCCTGTGAATCTGAACCAGATTTGAACTGACAGCGTGAAGTTCTGCAACTCCAGATTGTTAGAGAGGATTTTCCTCTGACAGAAACAGCGGAGGCCTCAGCTTAGCTCTCTGCATTCATTGGGGCTAGTCGTCCAGTGCCTTTTGCACCCTCTCTTCCAAAGACCTGCTGCATTGTACAATTAATATAAAATCCCTTCAGAATAATCAGCGAGTTTGCTTTTTTCCCAAATGTTTTAAACTGCCATCATCTGGTCTGCTTTACTTTAAGAAAGGTCACAGGCATGGTCTGCTGGCATTTAAAATCCTCATTTTGATGTGTGGAGCCACTGTTAATGCCATCAAAGAATGGGGTAAAAGTTGGGTTTGGAACCTGCATAGCAGCAAAGACAAAGATGCCATTAGGCAGTCCCTGAACTTTATACTTGGTTGGGTCTAGGATACAGTGTATCATTATAGAGAGAGCCTGCAAAAGAAATGTGCCAGGCATTAAAACCCACTCTGCTGAGTCACAAAACACTTAATGGCACCCTATGATTATAATAGGCTCTTTTTCCACTCGTTTGTCACAAACCTTAATTCAGTCTGGCTTATTGCATATTTCTATGAATAATAATGCAATGCAGGCTACATAGCAATAGGTCCTTTAGTGTTTTAGTGCTCTGACCTCTGATTCAGGGGTAGAGATACTGTTATTTTTCACTTTAGCATGAGAGTATCTAAGCATGTGTTTCCAGCCATCTCTGACTTGAGGGCTTAATGTATGTCGGGATAGATCTCCAGAACAAAATGAAGGTGAGATTGTAGCATGTGGTAGGGTACCCGTGCTAGCCCAAATTATCCAGCCTAGATAACAACCTCACTGAAGACAGAGTAGGAGAAGGAAGTGAGGAGGAAAAAAAATCCATGTTTGTCTATTCCAGCAGATGTTTTGAGATTGAAATCTTATAAAACCTGGCTACATTCAGTTGGTTATAATGCTGGACAAGCATTTAGACTTGTGTCTAAGCCTACTTGAAAGTAGACAGTGCAGATGGTGTTTCCTTCAGGTTCTCTTTCATTCATCTACTAGTGCTTGATCACTATAATAAAATAAATTCTGAATACCTATATATTTTGGCATTTGATTTGGGGTTTTTCATCATGGAAAATCAGAGCTCCTGCTGAGAGCACTGTTTACACTCCAGGGAATGATGGGCAGGAAAACTCAAAATTATGAAAGACTATTTATTTATTTATTTATTTATTACAAATTAAATTAAATATAACACTATTTTGACCCTTCTTTAGAAATATATGCAGGTACTTTGTATGGTTGGGAGGTGGTGGGGGGGAGATTTGTGAAGGTGTTGGGTATGTGTGTGAGGTTTGTGGGTCTATGTGGTGGGTTTCATAGTTGGTTAGTAGGGTTTGGAAGGGACCTGAGCAGATCATCAAGTCTGACCCCCTGCCATGGTAGGAAAGAGTACTGGGGTCAAACGACCCCAGCAAGGTGACCATCTAGCCTCCTCTTAAAGACCCCCAGGGTAGGAGCCAGCACCACTTTGCTTGAAAGTTGGTTCCAGACCCTAGCCACCCTGACCGTGAGGTAGCGCCTTCTGATATCTAGCCTGAATCTACCCTCCGCCAGCTTGTGACCGTTATTTCTAGTCACTCCTGGTAGTGCTCAGGGAAACAGGGACTCCCCCCATGCCTGCTGGTTCTCCCTGACTAGCTTGCAACAGGCCATTAGATCCCCCCTCAGTTTTCTCTTATGGAGGCTGAACAGGTTCAGGTCCTGTAGCCTGTCCTCATAGGGCCTTCCCTGCTGCCCCTTGATCATGGGAGTGGCCCTCCTCTGGACCCTCTCCATGCTGTCCACATCCCTCTTGAAGTGCGGCGCCCAGAACTGGATGCAGTACTCCAGCTGCAGCCTTACCAGTGCCGCATAGAGGGGGAGTATCACCTCCCTGGACATGCTTGAGATGCATCTGTAGATGCATGACAAGGTGCGGTTGGCCTTCCTGACTGGATCCCCACACTGCCTGCCCATATTCATCTTGGAGTCAATGATGACTCCAAGATCCTTTTCTGCCTCTGCACTGATAAGAAGGAAGTTCCCCAGCCTGTAGGTATGGTGCTGGTTCTTCCTCCCCAGGTGCATCACCTTGCACTTGTCAGTGTTGAATCCCATCCTATTCCCATCCGCCCACCCCTGTAACCTGTCTAGGTCCAATTGTAGCCTATTTCTTCCTTCTAGTGTGCCCACATCCCCCCACATCTTAGTGTCATCAGCAAATTTGAACAGGGTGCTTTTTACCCCCTCATCCAAGTCGCTGATGAAGATGTTGAACAGTGCGGGCCCGAGGACCAAGCCCTGGAGAACCACACTGCCCACATTCCTCCAGGTCGAAAATGACCTGTTCACTACCATTCTCTGGGTGCGACCCTCCAGCCAGTTAGCGACCCATTTGACTGTGTAGGTGTCAACACCACAGTCCCCCAGCTTTTTAATGAGAATGGGGTGAGAGACAGTGTCGAAGGCCTTCTGAAAGTCCAGGAAGACTATGTCCACTGCTACCCCTGCATCTAAGGATTTGGTGACCTGGTCATAGAGGGCCACCAGGTTGGTCTGACAGGACCTCTGTCTAATAAAACCATGTTGGTGAGCATAATCTCCCCTGCTGGCCCCTCGTGGACATGTGCCAGAATAATTCTCTCAAAAAGCTTACTCAGGATTGAGGTAAGACTAACTAGCCTATAGTTCCTCGGGTCCTCCTTCCTCCCTTTTTTGAAGATGGGAACCACATTGGCCCTCTTCCAGTCCTCTGGCACCACACCAGAACACCACAAGTGCTCATAAAGCTGTGCTAGGGGTCCCACAATGACCTCAGCTAATTCCCTCAGCACTCTGGGGTGGAGATCATCAGGGCCAGGTGATTTAAATACATCCAGTCCCTCCAGAAGTTCCCTAACTAGATTCTCACTGACCCTTGGCTTAGGTGCACCTCCCCTGGGGCCTGAGGGGGGCCCAGTGTGGACACTGCTCAGAAAAATGGAGGCAAAGAAGTTGTTAAATAGGTTAGCATTGTCATTTGGTGTGACGACCAAATTTCCTAGCGTGTCTTGCAGGGGCCCCATGGCACTGGGTACCTTCTTTTTGTCCCTATATATTTAAAAAAGGACTTCTTGTTGTCCTTGATCCGGGAAGCTAGTCCCAGTTCCATCTCCACCTCGGCCTCCCTGACTGCCCCCCTTCAGCCCCGAGCAACCACAGTATAATCCTCCCTGGTGATGGCCCCTCCCTTCCATTGCGTGTACGCCTCCCTTTTAGCTAGAAGACATTCCTAGATGCTTTTGGTGAGCCATGGGGGCTTTTGCGCCCTCCTGCTTCCTTTGATCCGTGTTGGGATTACCTCCCTTTGGGCTTGGAGGATCATCTCCTTAAGAAGCAACCACTCTTCTTGGACACCTTGGACACCCCTCCCTTCTGGGACCTGAGTGCTTCCCCAACTATTCTCCTTAGCTCACTGAAGTCCTGCCCTCCTGAAATCTAGGGCTGCTCCCTTGCTGCAGGCCTTTGCCACCTTGTGCTGGATGGTGAATTCCAGCAGGCAATGATCACTGTTGCCCAGGTGGCCGAGCACCCGCAGCTCCCTCACCAGGTCCATCAAGGCATCTCCCCTGGTGGGGCTGTGTACCTCCTGGGTTAGATGGAGGTCCTGCATTCTGGCTAGGAACCTATGTGAGCAGTCAGGTCTGGCTGACTGCTCTTCCCAGCAGATGTCTGGAAAGTTCAGGTGACCCATGATGACCACGTCCTTTGACCTAACTACCTGACTTAAGAATTCCTGGTCTAGCTCTTCCCCTTGTTTGGGTGGTCTGTAGTAGACGCCCCACCATTAAGTCTCTTTCCCTTTGCCTGCCTTGTATTCTAACCCAGAGTACTTCTGTGTGCCCCTCCTCTGACTCTGTGCTACTTGATGAGGATGTATATTCCTCCTTAATGTAGAGGGCCACACCCCTGCCTTTCCTCCCTGTCCTGTCCCTCCTGTACAGCCTATAGCCCTTGATATTCACCACCCAGTTATGCGTTGGGTCCCACCACGTTTCAGTGAGCCCCACTGTGTCTGGGTTGGTGTCAGCTAGCAGGAGGGTAAGTTCCTCCTGCTTGTTTCCCATACTACAAGGGTTTGTATAGAGGCATTTGAGGCCTCCTGAAGATGCATGCACTGGCCCCCTAATCACAGCATTGCCCTGGCCCCTGTTGCTTATCTGTGTATGTGTTCCACTTGTCGGTGTAGGCTGGGCTGTACTTGTGAGTGCTGCTTGGTTTAGCGGTCCAAGGCTTCCTCCTCCCTCGTCTTCCCCTTCCCCCAACGAGCCTAGTTTAAAGCCTGCCGGAGGAGATCTGCCAACCTAGAAGAGAACACAGCTTACCTTTAGGGGAAAGGTGGAGCCCATCCCACCCGAGCTTGTCTCTTGTTGTGATGTGCGGGTCGTTGTCAAGGAAGCCAAAGTCTGCCTCAAGACACCATTCCCGAAGCCGCCAGTTGGTCTCTGTGATGCACGTCTCATGCCGTCTTCCACGTTGGCTTCCTGCTGCAGTGCTGGAAGCTCCACGTGGAGGCACAAAGCCTACCCAGCTTAATGGCGCGCAGCTCCCAGTACACATGTCATTGGGTCAGGCTGGCCAGCTCCATGCCTCCACATGGGGCTTCCAGGGGGGAGGCCCCCATGGAGGCATGGAGCCCACCTGGCCCAGTAGCATGTGGCTCCTGCCTGCAGTGCTGTGATCTGTACGTGATGGCGAGAAGCAGCCCAGTCTGGTGCAAAGGCACATGCCAGTGGGCCAGGTTGGCTCCATGTCAGCCTGTACAAGCCCTGGGACTCAGCTAGAGGTGCACACTGCTGGGGGATCTGCTTGCTGTGGCCATGAGTTTCCTGAGGGCCTGCTGCTTCCTGCTACTAAGGTGCCAGTGGTGGCGGCTGTGCACCACAATCCCCCCCCCCCCCCCAAACTCCACACCTGTCCACAAAGCCCACATACTTCCATGCCCACCCTCACACACCCCTTCACAAGCCCCCCACAAAATCCCATACCCACAGCCTCAGAACCAGGGCTGCTCGTAACACAGCAGTACCAGTTCCTCCAGTCCGGCTGGAGAACATGTACGAGGCCCTGGCAACACTGGAGGAGAAGGAGGGAGAGGAGGCAACTCCACATGCTCCACACTCCGAACATGCTGAAAGAGCTAAGCAGTCCCAGAGGAGAAAGCATCGAGTGATTGTCATAGGCGAATCCATCCTGAGAGGTTCAGAGGGCCTCGTCTGTCGCCAGGACCCCTCAGCACGCGAGGTCTACTGCCTACCCAGAGCAAAGATTCAGGATGTGACGGAGATGATCCAGGCTGTGATCCAGCCCACCGATTACTACCCCATGGTCCTAATCCATGTGGGTACTAATGATGCGGCCAGGAGAAGCCCTGATCACCTGATGGCAGACTACCATGCTCTGCGGGGCGTGCTGAAGGCGATAGGTGCACAGGTGGTATTCTCTTCTGTTCTACTCAGCCCCCACCGACACACCCAACTCTGTCACCCACCTGCCTCATTAGCTCTTCCCACAGCTCCCCACCCCCACCCCTGGCAGTTACCTGCACCCACCCCACAGGGCCCCTCATCCCTGACCCACAGCCCACCCAGCCCTGCCAAAGGAGGCCCCCAACCTCCTGCAAGCCCCACTTACCTCAAAGGCTCCAGGAGGGAAAGTGAGCCTGAGCCAAACCCTGGTGACTGAGAGTCTCAAGTCCTGCTGCTTTCCCCTCAGGACAGGGCTTAGGGAAGGGGCAGGCAATTATTTTGGGTGGAGGGCTGCTTAAGTTTTGGTGAGCTGTCAAGGACTGCAGTGGTAGCCCCACCCCTTGACAGGGGTCCTGCTTCTTCATTGCCATCTTGGGACCAGAAGTCTCGCCCCCTAACCCTTGACCTTTGGCATTGGAAGTCCCTCCCCTTGTCCCTGGAAGTACTCCTTTTGGGAAGGGGGTTTGTCATCTTGAAACACGAAAAAAAAACCAAATTGTATATAAAAATCAAAGATCCACAATAACATATTTAAATTCTGTTTTACAAAAATATTTTTGTCCTGATTTGTTTGTGTTTGTGTCATGTATATGGAGGTGATTGCATAATAGCTCAAAATGAAGTCTTACTCTTGTATATGGGGGGGGTATGGGTGGGCGAGTATGGGAATGGGGGGGATGTTTGTGGGAATGTGTGTAGGTGGGTATGGGGTTTGTGCAGGGGTGGAAGGGAGGGGTGGCTAGGTTTCTGTGTATTTGGGGTGGGGTGCATGTGTGTGGTGGGGTGTGCCTGTAGCAGTGAGTGGGGGTCCTAGAGGTGCATGGATGTGTAGGGGGAGGGGTGCATTTGGGGAAGGATGTGTGATTGTGTGTGGGAAATGTGGTGCTTCTGGGGGAAGGGGTTTTGGGTCTGGCAGGGTGTGCATGGAAGGTGCCTGCCCCCCCCTCCCCCCTGCGCACAGCCCCCTGAGCTGGTCAGCATCTGCCCCACAACAGCCTGGAGTCTATGCACCCAGCCCTGCAGTCCTAGCCCCGTCCCATGCCCACTCTGGGATTCACCCCAGCAGGAGCAGACTGGCCAGAAATCCACATACGTATTCCCAACCCCAGCCCACCCTGTGCCTGCTCTGCACCACCCACATGTGGCATGTCCTGCTGCCCCCTGGACACACAGCAAGGCTGAGGCAGCTCCACACCTGGACTGCTTTTCTAGGCAGCCCAGGTGGCGGTGGCTCCTTCCAGTGCTGCCTCCTTCCAGTGCTGCCACCGCTGGCCCCAGGTCTGTTGTACCAGTAGGAACCCATGTGTGTAGCCCTGATGCAGCCTGCCCCATGCTTGCTCTGGATTCATCTGCCCAGACTCAGCAGTAGCAGCTGCCAGGCAAAAACTGTTCCTCAGCATGGGGGAAAAGTGGCTCCTCCCCCTCATCATTGCTGAATCCATCCTGCTGCAGCCGCCTGGAGCCCACGTTGGGTTTCCCTGCGCCTTCATCACCGTGTCTGGGCTGCCCAGTGGGGCAGCGGTCACAGAGCAGTGGAGAAGCAAGGCACCCTGGCACAGGCCCTGGGCAGCTGCAGCAGGAATGACCTGACAGCAGTGAGGGGGCAGGGCTACTTTTCCCTCATGCTGAGAAACAGTTTCTGCCTGGCAGCTGCCACTGCTAAGCCTGGGCAGGTGAGTCTCAAGTAGGTGCAGAGTGGGCTGAGTTGGAGTTGTGTTGCTGGTACAGTGAAGCTAGGGCCAACAGCAGTGGCTGCCAGGAGGAGCCACTGCCGCCTGGGCTGCCTAGAAAGGCAGTCCAGCCATAGAGTCACCCCAGCCCTGCTGCATGTTCAGGGGGCTGCAGCACATGCAATGGGTGGGTGGTGCCTGGGCCGGGTGGGTGGTGCCTGGGCCAGGTGGGGCTGAGGGACCCACCACGGGCTGGACAAAGCCCCTCCATGGGCCAGATCCAGCCCACAGGCCGTATTTTGCTAGCCCTTGGCTGAGGGTTTGCTGCACTTCTTGCAAGAAGCTCGTGCAGGCTGGAACTCTTCCAGCCTGCAGAGAGCTCTTTACAAAAGTGGAAAATCTGTGGGTATCTCCATTAAAATTAAAAATCTTCTTTTTTCTCTGTTAAAAGGGAAAATCCACGGTTTTTCCCATTTTTGCATGGGAAGCAGAAATCTGGATCCCTGGTGATCAGCCCCTTTACTTCCATGGGGAGGTTAAGTGTACAATATAAAATTACTCCTTACACCTCCAAAATACTGGAGCTGCTTCTTGTTTCTTTTCCTTTTGAAGCTAGGCTTTTATCTCTCTTTTTTGAAGCAGCTTTTCATGCTGGTACAGAATTATCTACAATAAAAAGGATGCTACTGACAGCTGGAGGCCTGAAAGACTGAAGAATGTCTTTAACAATGAATATGATGTGTGTGTGTGTGTGTGTGTGTGTGTGTGTGTGTGTGTGTGTGTGTGTGTGTGTGTGTGATGAGACCTTTTATGCTCCCTTTCAAAAGTGTATGTAAAGTAAACTCTTAGCAAATTAGCAACCTATCCTGTGGCTTTATGTGCCTTATCCTACCAGTGCCCTTGTAATCCTCACTCATTGTCTTTCATGACACAGTATTATGCATCTGCTGCTAGTATGTGGCTGAATGAGGAAGTCATTTTGATCCCTCTTTATATTTATGGTAGGATTAAAGAAGGACAATTAGAAGAGCACATTTGGAATGGAATGGAGGGAGTTCTAAACCCTGAGGTCTGTTGTTGTACTTGATTATCCCAAGTACTCGATCCTTTTTCTGTTCAACTAGATGTTTTCCTCTTTGACTGGCTATTTAGCTGAGGGGCAAGAGGCCAGACTCTAATTTTTGTTTCAAATGTTGCTGTTCATGACAAGTACTTCAGTCAGTAGCATTGTCTTCAAGGTTGTAGTTTCATTTCCACTTGAAAACAAAAAACAAAACAAAAAAAAAAGGTTACTGGAAGAAAAAGAATGTGACTGCAGCAAATAAGCCTGCTTTAGATCCCTGGATAAGACTCTGTTTTCTTTTAGGATTCAGACAACCCAGACCTGCGGGATCGTGGTTATATCTATTGGCGCCTTCTCTCCACGGATCCTGTGACTGCCAAAGAAGTGGTTTTATCAGAAAAGCCACTGATTTCTGAGGAGACTGACCTGATTGAGCCAACACTGCTGGATGAGCTTATCTGCCACATTGGGTCATTGGCTTCTGTGTACCACAAACCACCCAACGCCTTTGTGGAGGGCAGCCACGGGATCCATCGCAAGCATTTGCCAATTCACCATGGCAGGTAAGCAGGGAGTAGCTACGTTATTGGCCTTCCCTGCTCTGAGAACATGAATTAGGGAAGAAATAGCAAAAAAATTCCCCCAGTATATTAACTTTTCAAAAACAGAAAGGGTAGAAAAAGTCTACATCATTGAAGCTTGGTCTGGACTAAAACTAAGTTAGATAAGTTAAAGCTTAAATAATGCTGTGAAAATAGAAAGGTTTTGGTTTGTTCTGTATATGTTACAAGTTTTCTCTAAGGACAAAAAATACAAACCAAAGAGCAGACTGGGAAATAAGCGTGTGATCTGAAATCAAATAGTAAGTGCATAGTGTACTGGAATCCTTGTTGTATAGCAGGTCTGTTCAACTGGCAGGGGTTAAATTCAGTCTTCAGGCTCAAACCAGGCAGCTGCTCCTAGCGGCCAAAGTCTCTGCTGCCTCCTGCTCTCGCTTCAGAAGGCAAGGCAGTGCAGCGCCACATGGGGACCTGACAGTGAAGCTGGGCTGTGCAGGGGAGAGGGGAGTGGGAGGGCAAGGGGGGAAGCATTATATTCCCTGTGGTATGTGAGGTGGCTTTTGGTGCAGTGATGCGGGGGAAGTGTCCATGAGTGCATGTGTTGCAGCAATATATAAAGGAATTGTGCCTCTACAGTGTAGCAGCTTCGGGGAGGGAGGCACAGAGCAGTTGTGGGCCTCCCGGTGCATATCTGTGCAGCCCAGTCATCCATCCATGGCTTGCCTGCTGCTGCAGCCTGCAGTGTGCAGCCCCCATTGGTGTGGCTTTCAGTGGCTTAGAAGTTGGACACCCCCATGTTACAGTATTTCATTCTGTTCCATGGTTCCTTCTTCAGGTGAGTTATACTTCTTGCTGAGTGCATCAGTTACAGTTGTAGCTCTTTTTACAGTCGAAGGTATAGTGTCAATGTAGTGTGTACCAGAAATCCTGGGAAGTTGTTCTTGAACCACTGTTGGTTATTGTTTGTTTGTTTGTTTGTTTGTTTTGCTGTCCTCTTGCAAATCTGTATAGACAGTTGTGCCTTTGCTGTCTCCTCATATCTCCCTTCCATAGATACAAATACTCCTGATGGCTAAAATACTTTCCATGGCTTTGGAGCATTGTGGAGTTTAGTAGCTTTTCCTCTATCTGAAACTTAGTCTGGCTGCATTGACCAAAGGCCTGCAACCTCAAGTTACACTCAGGACTTCTGGGGCTTCTGCAGCCTAGTGCAATGGAAACAGAAGAACTATGTCCTG
This sequence comes from Crocodylus siamensis, assembly GCF_052110815.1. NCBI lineage: Eukaryota > Metazoa > Chordata > Crocodylia > Crocodylidae > Crocodylus > Crocodylus siamensis. The sequence goes on from NC_143407.1 coordinate 20,109,006, forward strand.
CTCAGGGGCCAATAGCAGAATGGGCTAGCTCAGGCCAAAGGTGAGACCAAATCTCCATCTCAGGCTTGGCCAACTAGCTCTCCTGTTCATGGTTATTTCAGGTCAAAGCTGATATCTCAGGTTTTTACTAGCTCAGATGAGTTCTTCACTGCTTCTAGAGCACAGAGCTTAGGGATTCAACACTGGCAGATGCTGTCCAGATAGCCAATGGACTCCCTTTGATTTTCCAAGTACTGTATAGCTATTGCTTATATCACTTCACTGCTCTAATATCTCATGTTACTTAATCATCTGTTAGCTGGGCCAATATCCTCTATACCTCAATCCGCAACAATATGAAGAAGCAACCAGGGGAACGACAAACATTACTTTGGAGAGAGTATTAACTTTCAGTGCAGTGCTCCTGTGCTCTTTGTAAATTAAAGGCAAATGGTGCTATTCATTGGTAAATTAGATTCCTTCCACATGAACTCAGCTTAATAAAGAGATGTCATTATTGTGATTATCAGTCTTAAATGCATGATAAAAAAGACATGTCGATCAGGCTTCAGAGAAGGGCCTTCTTTGCAGCAGTATTGTAGTAAGCCAAATTATGGCTTTCAATCTCGTACTCGCAATACTACTCCTCAGGGACAGTGTTGTGGGGCGACTGAAATCGCTCATTGCATGTCCTCTTGCTCTATGCAAGGAAATTGACTTGCATCTTCCGGATGCCAGCAATACTTGTACGTCTGTTCACTTGGATCAAGCTAAAAGTGCCAGTGGAAGACTGATTTTTTAAAAACTTGGGTTGGGTTTTAATTTCTTTTGTTCTGAGGAGATGAGACTTTTTGGTGGCAGATTCTTGGGATTAGTGCTTACTTAAATTATTGATTCCACCCCTTCCCCCCCTCCCCCCCACCTGTATGGTGTAATTAAAGTGGAAGGGTTAAGTGTTGAACTTCTGGGCATAATCCTGTAAGAAATTACTCATCGATGTAGTTGGCAGTGTGAACTTTCTCCTATGCATTGTACTCTAAAGGTGTAGTATATTGGCCTTTAACTGCTCCAATTCTCAACTGATAAGCAATTCTCAGCCACATGAGCTGCTTCCAGGTGCTCAGCTCTTTCTGTTCTGGCACACCAGTTGTCATGAATTAGTGGTACTTTTTGGGGTTCTGTGATGAAATCCCAAGAGTCAGGGGAGTAGGTTGAAAGCCAGTGTTTTGCCTATCAGCAGTGGAAGGTCAGACTCTTTTTTTGCTTGTGGGGATTTTTCTTTACAGTGATATTATCTTTAAATAACCATGCTTGCTCTTCTTTTAGGTTGTTTGTATGGCAGTCCTTGGTTTACAGCCACCAGCAGCTACTTGTCTTCCAACAAGTTTTTGCTGCTGGTGTTCTGGGAGCAGCCAAAGCTGGGGAATTTAGAGAAACAACCAGTGTAACTTTGGCTTAAGGATTCTGGGAGCTGTGCTGATGTTCTGGGAAAGCCCAAATATATTAATTCAAGAGGAGATCTGCTGGTGAAAAGGGATTGAAACATTCTCCCTTTCATTGTTTTCCCAGGGCAATAAAGAAAGGAGACATGATAGCATATCTGTATTCTTAATATATGGCCATTCGTGATTCTTTTTATTCTTTTGAAAGCTGTCGTGCAGATTTCTCATTGGCCTTGGGGGCAGCTACTGTTTAAAAAAACAAAACAAAAAACACACGTAAGTAGAGGAGAGGTGGAACTTTAAAGTGTCATCATATGCAGGAGGAAGAAGACTGAAGGAAAGGGTTTGGCGGCTTTGGCATTGCTGTAATACAATTTTACTCATGTCCATTGTTCATAAAAATCATCCAGGTCTCACGTTTTGCTCTTAATGGGGATTGAGCTGGATCAGGGAAATTGCTTTCAAGTGAGCATTTTCAGCATATTCAGTATGTAAAAGCCCTGCTACTAAAGGTGGAAGCATGAAAGAAAATCAGCATTAACACTATTAAGGGGCTAAATTTCTTAATAACCTTTCAGCCTTTCTTTTCTTTGCTGGCTGTTACCTGACTCTCATTCCATTAATCTTTTTCTTATATCCTTTTCTGCATTCACCAAAGTGACCAACAGCATGTATGCAGTTTCTGAAGGTATCTTCACACAGATCATGGCAGTATCAGGAAGGAGGATCAAGGCTACTCACAAATCAGTAGGGTGGGATTCCTACAGAAATGTTCTCCTTTTAAAACACCTTATCAGAAAATTAATTCCAGGAGAACTTCCTTACAAACCCCTAGTGTATGTGCAGTAATACTGAGTGAAAATAACTTGCTCCCTTACTGCAGACAGTTTGGAGTGTGGGGGTAGGAGAAGCATAAAGTGAATCTAAAATTGTATAGCTTCTCTGAATATAAAAATATTGTAATGATGCACAGGAATTTGAGTGGCCACTATGGCATTTGCAGTCCATCCATCGTGTGTTGTGTTGTGCCCCCCCGCCCTGCACCTTACATTGAAATAATGCTAGCTGGGTTTAAAAAAAGGGCTAGAATATTTCGCAACAAGTGAAAATTAGATGCTGGCATAGGGCAAGTTATATTTCATGCTTTTGCAAGAAAGCTAATTGCTAGAGAAATAAATTTGTCCTTTTCCCATTTGTGCCTTGTGTCTGAAGCTTCAGATTGTTGCGATTGCTAGAAGGAAGACAAGACAGTTGATTGACTTGGTATGTCCCATGTGTGTTGGCTAAGGAGATAATTTGGCTAACCCAAGGACACCTTAAGCAATAAACACTAACCACCGGTTCCCATTACTTGTTGCCTCCAATTGGTGATCATAAATCATGTGTTTTGGTCAATAGTGAAAAAACCAAAACACCATTGCTTGGAGCTGTACCACATCGCTGTTTGTGGGTCATTTGTATTTTTGGCTGTCATTCATGGGTCTTCATTCTGCAGTTTCTCTTCTCTGGAGCTCCAAAGGCTGCAACAAAAGTAACTAAATATTCTCCCTTATTTATTTTTCTGTCTGCCCACAGCACTGATGCAGGAGACAGCCCTGTGGGAACCACTGCCACTACCAACTTGGAGCAGCCTCAGGTTATCCCATCTCAGGGTGACCTTCTGGGTGATCTTCTGAACCTTGACCTGGGCCCCCCAGTGAATGTACCCCAAGTGTCCTCCATGCAGATGGGTGCTGTGGACCTTCTTGGTGGAGGGTTAGACAGTTTGGTAAGAAATGTACTCTTTCTTCCATTTCAAATGCTGTACAGTAACTAAAAATATTTGTGGTCTCAGCTGTTGGCAAGACCTTAGGTATTAATTCCCTTTGTGCTGAGTGCCCACTACTGGAGCCTGAAGAGATTCATAGATTACTGGGACCCTCAGAAGCCATTGTTACTTTTGTGCCAGTTCACAGCCAGGTTCTTCCTTTAGTAAAGAATGCTACCACACAACATAGATTCCCATTGTAGATCGATAGAACTATTTCCTGCTTTCTCTCACTGGGAAGCAGGGAAGGAGGATTAAAGAGCCCTGCCAGTTCCTTAGGTGTCCGAGAGCATTATAAAATACACCAGTTCCTCTACAAAAGGGCTGTCATGATGCCGTCTTGTTCCCAACTCAACTGAATTTAATTACAAGCTCCATCTTTATAGCTTGCATCATCTTATTTGTGTATTCTCCAGAGCATGTCTTGCTATAGTATCGGTGACATCTTAATTCCAGTTAGGCCAAGAGGAAGCACTCTGCTGTTCCACATAGTCCTGCCCTTCACCGCAGCCACTCACAAGTTAGTATTCTAATATTAAAAGGGTCAGCGCCAGAGAATGAATAAATTAATTCTGCCTCTTGCCTGGGGAGGGGAAGCTAAGCATAAGCTGTCATGACTAAATCAGAAGGGGAAAAATTTATTATGCAACTGAATAATGGGTGCAGTGGGTCTTAAATCTGTGGCTACCATTCAGTAAGAGAACAGATCACTGAACACAGTAGCACATTTAGCCTTCAGCACAGTGAGTCAGGCCTCTACCATAAGGCAGCAGCTTTGGAGGAGTGGGAGGCTGTTCATACAGCTGAACGAGCCCCGATACAATAAATCCTTATTTGTGGGCTTCTCCATTCATTGTAGCAATCTTGCTAAAACAGACATTAAATACAGAGCCCAACTTCTGGTGTTTCTCAAGCTGATGAAGTAAAAACTAACCTAACTCTCCCTAGCCTTTCTGTTCACAGAGATCAGATATGCTCAACTGATTTGATCTCTGCACTGTTTGAGCAGCGGTTCATGTGCCTGAAGTTCACATCAGTGGAACAGGCATGCTAGTCCTTGGCTGGAGTTCTCAGCAGCATGTGCTGTATAAGCCTAGCAGCGGGAGCTCAGTTCAGTGACCTCTGATGAAGAGAGCGACAGCCACTGCTGTGCACTGTAACTAATTTTATTTCTTTAATTGCATTCATACAATTCAGAAAACAATGTTGTGTGACAGCTTAAAAGAGGCATTTGAGCCATGGATTTTTGAACAGACACCTTCATCTCTAGTTGCAGAGACAAATCTTCTGTATTGAATGTCCAGACACTAATCGAGGCACTTGGTTGTTGACCAGAGAACCTGTGGATGACAGTAACTTAAGGACTAAACTGGATTAGATAAGTCATGTCCAACCATTTGGCCCCATGTGGTTGGACGATTGGGGTAGGATCGATGTACAGGGTGGATCCGGTTTGTGTGTCCAAGCTGGCGTGCAGGGCTGGCCCAGTGTGTGGCCTGATCTGGTGCACAGGGCTGTCCCAGTGCGTGGCCCCAGACCGACACCTAGAACTTTGTAAGGGCCTGCAGGGCTTGGAAATTTGGCAGTGGAGTGGTGGTAATGTTAATAATAGCCACTGCTCCTCTGCTGCCAAATTTCCAGACCCATGGGGAGCCCCATAGACCAGATTACATGGCTTCATGGGCTGGATCTGCTCTGCAAGCTGGAGGTTAAGCACAACTGGATTAGATGTTGGGAAAAGGGTTCCTGTAACTGTCTGCATGCGAGGGGTTAACTTCGTGACCCACTTTGGCAATGCAGCTCTCAAATTGGGAGGTCTGAAGTCTTGTCACTTCTTGTAATGTTCTGTTTGTGCTCTTCATTGCTATCTGACACAGAGCTGCATCTCAGCAGAGTGGCAAGCCCTGGTTTAAACTCCAGGCTAAAAAAGTTGGCCTGCCTAATCACAAATAGGTTAGGATGCAGTCCTAGATAGTGTCTCCTTCCAATGCTTTCCAGTGAAATGCTGCCATATCCATGTCCCTGTTGGCTGCTTCTTACCCATGAGATACACAAGTGACTCTCTTCCCTGTAAATCCCAGACCCCCATGGATTCTTTTGCTGGCCTTTATTCCTTAACTAACCCTTTTCTCAGTGCTTTGTATGTGAAAGAACATGATTTCTATGTCTGTGTGCTTGTGTCTGTATAACTACATATATGGAAAATCTCAAGTTTAATTACCGGAACCTGGGATTGAGTCTCTGGCAGTATGTCTAAAATGCAGAGTTAGCCCTGATATGGGTATAACAAAACTTTGTCTACATTACTTCATCCTCAAAAGAATAAGCTTTACTGTAGCTCCATTTGTTTCCTCACTTGCATGCGTAGCCTGAGAACATATCCCAGGGTTCTTTGCACTGAAACATTCCTAGGCTGTTTCCTGGTCAGTTGTGAGAAAATGTGCCCATCCCTTGGCATAGGGAAGGAGCCGGAAGTGTGGGAAGAGCATTGGTTGGACTTACCTGAACTCAGCTGATCTTGCCTATTTCCTCACCACAAAGTGTGCAAGCTCCACCAGTCCAAGTTAAATCATACCTGAAACTATAACCTCTACCGTCAGCTGTACAGACCAGCATGAGTTCAAAATTGTATTTAAGCATGTAGTTCATGGTTTTGTATGTAGATGACAATGGTTATTCTTGTAAGACTAACATGGAGAAATACTCTAAAAGAAAGCGATACATTTTCATCCTTAATGTTCATAAAGGGTCATAAAATGGCAAAGGGGTAGCTGGGATATTCCAGATTCTTGTGACTGCACGGCAGTTCATCATTACCAGATTAGGATCATAAATGACTGTCATCTTTTACAGTTACTGATTTTTTTTGTTTTGTTTTGTTTTGGTTTTTTTTAACCTCTTGAGCCACTTTTTCCCTCTTCCAGCCACACTCCTTTAGCAGTTTATGCATTTTTCCCACATCACTGCCTGGGTTCCCTGTTCTGAGCTTCCCTCTTAATCCTTCAAGACTCTTCCAAGGGCCTACCAGTCACTGGAGACATTCAAGTATGGCTCTTCGTGCTCAGTCAGTGTCATGTGAGCACATCATAAGGAGTGATTCAAAATGCTCAGCTCATGCTGTTGTATCTGTGCCAGAGTTGGTTCTTGTCACTCATGGAGAAAAGGACCAAGTTTGACCCTGAATTCGGATGTGCTGACCTTTATGGTGACACACTTTTCCCTAACCTATGATTACAATATTTACTCAAATAAGAGATGATCCTGATTATAAGACAACTTCTACCCCTCCCCCTTAATTATATTCTATATATGGAAATTTTATACATTTGTTATATTTTTCCAGGTATAGAAGCTAATTATTGGAGGTTTGTCTAGAATTTGTCACCCTGGGGGGGGTCATGTAGCCCACTGATGTGTGTTTACCTCTTTTTGCAAATGTTGCAAGTTTTATCACAGTTACTCCATAAACACACATTTGAGCAGCACTTTTACACGCAGTACAAACTATGTATGATATTAGTCCAAAGTCAGAGGCTTATACCACATAGTTCATTGGGCTGGGTCTCACCAGAGTCGACAGCATTTCAACCTATGGTGACGCCATGACTTAGGGCTGCTCATTATGTGTGTGTACTACTGATACCCTCTTCTCCCCCACAGAGGATCCATGCTCGGCTGTGGGAGTGAAGAGGAAGTCAAAATGCATGCAATATAATGGCTCCCCATACTTGAAAAAGAGTCGATGGTGAGGGGGGGTGCACTTAATGGGCACTATTATATGCGTTATTCCTTTTGGCTGCACTAATGTACCTTGTGGTAGGTTCCCATCAGCATGTTTGCCCAATACTGTACAGGGCCGTGTGTTTTATAGTCCTCCTCAATGTTGGCTTGCATTCAGCTTCATAGTTGGTTTCCATTGCTGAGCACACGCTGCTTTTGGCATCAGTTTAACGATAGACAATGTATTTAGTGAGATTTCCTTGTATGTGACTATAAGATGAGGGACTTTTTTTTTCCCATGCTAGTTTGGTGGGGAGGGGGACCATCTTGTATTCAGGTAAATACTGTAGTTGACTCCTTTGCTGGCCCCTCCTGTTTTCATCTGCTTCCTTCCACTAGACACTGTCCATCATTCCAGCCCAATCCAGCAACTGAATCAGCACACAGGGAAGTATGAGAATGGGGGCTGTTCAAATAAAACAATACTAGCATAAAAGTCTGTCAAAAATGACAGGCAAAAATAGGCTACTTGTTATAGGGTACCATGTTTCTGTTATCCACTGTGTCATTACCAACCTGAGTTGTTCTGTGTAGTCTTCTTGTATACAACGGATGCCCATCAACATTTCCAGGTGTCTCCTTTCTAAAACTTCTTTGGATATTTCTTCAGACATTGATTTTCTGTGCATGGTGCATTTGGATTCAGTCCTCCACATGGTCCATGAATTGTACATCTTGTTACAATGATCTTTGCTCAACAGGCAATGCTCTGTTTTATGATCAAATGTTTGTTTTAAAGTTCTGGTAATGCTCGCTGTTCCAATTCATCATCGAATCCTGCAAATACTCTGGAAATGGTCTTGGAGGCAGAATCACTTTACTCTTATGACAACAACTCTGGAATTGACCATCTGATGGTTTTTCAGCTTGGAAATTTAAAGAGTTACTGAATTGGCACATCGTGTTCATCAATCCACAGCTATGTTCCTCAATCTCATCTTCAGTGAATCTGTTGTTGTCTTCTGTTCCCTCTGTAAACCCTTTACCTTTCCATTGCATCTCTTCTACGACATCCTCTTTGCTCATCTATTTAATTTTGTCTACTTCTGCCATTCTTTCTGCATTCAATTGCCATCTTTTCTCTGCTTCACCTTGGTAAGGGTGTTATGGGTTAAAGTTAAAGTAAGGGTGTTAAGGGACAATTTTTGCTCAGATACTGAGAGTACACCATAACTAAATGAAATCAATCACTAAAAGTCCAGAAAAGTGAGCACAAATATGGGTTTTTTGAGTGTGACAGACAGAGTGACAGACACAAATGAAGCAAATTATTATAGAGGATGATTTGTGACATGTGACTTCTGAACTGTCATGTGTACATAGTGACCAGATGGGAAAGTATTTGCCCCAGGTAACTCAGGTTTTTAAAGTTAACTCTGTTGTATCCATGGTACAAATTCCTCTCAATTACTGTGGAAAGAAACAAACTGGCATATGTCTGAATTTACATTTGAAACCAATGTTTGTGGCTTGGCTTATGAGAGTACATTGGTACCATGGTTGTTTTGCATGTCACTGAAAATTTAGCTTACTAGTAGAATCACCCAGCTAAAATAGTCTCCTATTCCAGGGAGATTCAACCTATGGTCCACAGGCCAAATGTGGCCTGCAAAGCCTTAGAATCTGGCCCAGGGGCCTCCTTGTGGGTAGGAAATTTGGCGGTAGATGAACAGTGGCAGTTAATACCGCCACCCCTCCCCACAGCCAGAATACCAAGCCTTGAGCAGTGGTTCAGAGCTGGGCCATGACCCTCCCCCCACGTGGCCAGATTGGAGCTGGACCATACCCCCTTCCCTTCCACCTTGCCTTGTTGGGGCCAGCCCACATCCTTTTCCTCCCACAGTGTCAGGTAATGCTTCTTTCCCCCACACATCTGGATTGGGCTGGGCTCCCCTCCCCCTCTCAACCCTCTCACCCCTCTGCCTCTGTGCAGCAGGATGGGGCTTCACAACACCCACCTCAGCCACCAGTTTGTGTCCACTGGGCTACTGATGTTACCTGACCTCAGGCACCCAAGATCTTCTTATTATCAAAGTGTGAAGCTGGGGAATTTGGGGTACATAGTGTTACCTGAATACCAGTTTCAGATGACTATTCCTTATAGTGTATAGAAAAGAACAAGTTTCTTGCTAAAGAAATTAGCGTAGTAAATAGCTGGAAGGATCATCTTCCACCAGAGACGATGCCTAGCAAAGCTAAGTGTGGAATTCAATGAAGGTAATAGTGTCAATTTGCTGGGTATTATGTTCAGTGCATCCCTCAATTCAAATGCACAGAAGAAAAAATATTAAAATGTAGTAGGATAATTTGCTGGGGAAGTTGGAAGCCAGATTGTTGCTTCTCCTGGGCTTTCATGTTTTGTTTCACTACACACTGCAAGCACCCTTCTGAAATCAAACACACTTTCAGTAGAAATGAAGGCTTTACCAAAGTCATAATTTATATACCAGGGTAAGGCACAATAGCAGCCTTTCTATCCAAACCAGAATAATACATGGCATCTTGATGGAATAGGACAATGATGTTCAACCTTTCTGACTCGTGGTTGGGCAGCACCTAGTCCCTCCATGGGCTAGAGGGACTGGGTGCTTGCAGTGTGTAGTGAAACAAAACATGAAAGCCCAGGAGAAGCAACAATCTGGCTTCCAACTTCCCCAGCAAATTATCCTACTACATTTTAATATTTTTTCTTCTGTCCATTTGAATTGGGGGATGCATTGTGCAGAACATAATACCCAGCAAATTGACACTATTACCTTCATTGAATTCCACGCTGAGCTTTGCTAGGCATCGTCTCCGGTGGAAGATGATCCTTCCAACTATTTACTAGACTAATTTCTTTAGCAAGAAACTTGTATTTTGTCAGAGTGAGCCCGAAAATCAATTGATATAACCTTGTAACAAATCTGGGTATTCATTGTACCTGCACCTGCACAAAGGGAATATGCTTCAGTACATGTTACAATTAAAAGCATAAAATTAAAAATATTCAGCTCCCAACACAGGATCAGCCAAGGTATATTCTTGTTGCCCGGGCTTACTCTGACTATAATACTATGGGTGGTTGTTGTTCAGGGAACAGAGTCTGGAGAGTTGGGTTCTGTTCTTTGTCACTGCATCCGAGACCCTGGGCAGTTCCCTTAGCCCTTGCTTTTCTCTCTGTAAAATAGCGACCATGTCCCCCAGCCCTTTATAAAGTACTTGAGGTGTTCAGTTGAAAAGCATTCTTATAGCAAAAGGTGATGACAGAATCTGTTAATGTGGGGGAGGAACATTTGACTCAAGCTACAGGTTTCTGGAAGCAGCGTGCCAACTTGACCCAAGCAGAAGCTGTTTGAATTGAGAATAAACAGGGCATGCTGAGAAGTGGGGAGTTTACATACTGCACCTGATTATGATTGGCTGTGCTTAATGCAAATTATGTGCAGGCTTCATTGTTATGGAGTTCTTGGTGGAACAGTGTGACTATCCCTGCTGGAACAAACGGTGGCTATTTTTGTGCCTTAAAGTCCCATTCTTTCCCCCTCCCCTCCCCCCGCTCCACCCACACACCCACACTTTGAGAACCCATCAGGTGTAAATGCACTAAGTGAACAATCAGACAACCAGAGAAGACATGTATTGTAATCCTGCACATTTAACTGTTATATGACAACATAAGGCAGTGCCCATTTTAACCTCCTGAGCAGGACAGACAGGAAATTTGTTGAAATAGGCTGCTTAACTTGTCTGTTCTGTAAAAGCTTTTTTTTTTTTTTTTAAATGTGCCAGTCATTCATCTAAAATAATGTTATTGACATGAGACTGGCAGCTTGTCAGACTGATTTATGCCCAGGACTGTGCAGCTGCCTAATAAATACTGGATATTCAGACTTCCTGTAATAATTCCCTGAAGTAGAATATCTTGGCAGACTCTAGAGAAGATTGTAAGGCAGGTGAATGTGCTCACTAATATTTAGGATGAGATTAGACTTGCTGTGGCTCAGGCCTGCTTGACCTCATGTGTCTTGTTTCAGTGAAAAAGCCAATACCTTGGCTTCCCAATGGTTTGCACTGCAGTGCTACAAGCCTATACCTGCAGCACTCCCTGGGTTTGGGTCACCAGTTTGCTTGCCCTTCAGTTGTGGGCCATGCTTCCCCATGCGTCAAACCAAAAATGCTGGTTAGCAACAATCACTGGGCTTCTGATGTTACCTGACCTCAGGCACCCAAGATCTGATTATCGAAGTGTTAAGCTGGGGAATTTGGGGTGCATAGTGTTATCTGAATACCAGTTTCGGATGACTGTTCCTTATAGTGTATAGAAAAGAACAAAGCCAGTGAATTAGAAGTTTGACCATTAGTCCCTAGTGGGAACTGGCCAGTAGAAATTCTTTTTTTTTTTTTAAACTTGAAACTACTTCATAGTTTTACAGATACTTATTACTAATTACTTTCTGTAATGGCTTTAGCTTTGTCTATATCCTGGCAGTATTAAATCAAGTAGATGGATTTATTTATTAAAACACAGGATTGTTCTAGGATTCTGAGTTCTGTTCCCAATTCTGCAACTGATTTACTGTGGTGTCTTGTGGAAGTTATTAGAGGTGCACCAATGCATCAATCCAACAGGTACTGATATAAATAAAATTTGCTGGATCAGAAAATCAGCCCAATGGGGCTGATAATTTGGTTCATAAATACAGATCAGCACCTCCCCCCTTCCCCCCATGGTGAGGGAGGGGGCGGGAGCAGGTGCTGCCCAGCCAGGATGGGGATGGTGAGTGGGATGGACCCTTGGCTCTTTGGGGGCAGTTGAGCTGAGAAGAGCTGGGGGTTGCACCAGGCAGGCGAGCAGGCAGTGGTGCTTGGGAGGGAGTTATGGCGAAACTTGGGATGGCTTTTGCCCCCTCCTCAGGTGCCCCAAGCCCAGCCCGCGGCAAGAAGAGACCTGGCTCTAGCCTGCAACTGCAGCCCACCCACCCCACCCCGTGCAGATTCAGGGGCACATGCGCCATGTGGCCTCCCTCACCCTCCGTGACCTTCTGGAGTCTGTGCAGTGGTGGGATCTGTGCTTCAGCACCCTGCCCCACCCTGGCTGGGCAGCACTTACCCCTTCCTCTGCCACCTCCCTGACTGTGGGGGACGGGGGTTGATCTGCCCTTCCATGCCCCTTCCCTCCCCACTCCTCTTCCACCACAGCAGACTTACCAGAGGGAGGCAACTTTCCATGCTGTATCAGAAATTGGATTGGTATCAGCCGATATGCCCCCTTAAAAATCAGATATCAGTATTGGCCCCAAAAATCTCTATTGGTGCACCTCTACTTAAAACTACCCATGCCTCAGCTCCCCTTTCTGTAAAATGGGGATACTTGACTATTTTCCAAGGCTGTTATACAGCTCACTTCGTTAGTCCAGAATATGTATTTAATACATTTTCTAGAGAGGATTGAGGTATGTTTCTGGAACAGAATGCGTTTGAAAAAACATCTCTTAGTCACTGGTTGTCTGAATTCTTGTTTGATTGTTTAAGGATGTTGGAGTTATGATATGTTAATTAAGTGTTAAGGCAGCTAGAGCATTATTTAGACACTACTTATTATTTAAATCAAAACAAATAACTAATGAATATTCATGCAATTCATTCTAATACAAGCACTGCAAAGGGGGAGTTATTGATATTCTATGGTCTGAAATCTATGGTCTGTCGTATCCTGTGGTGCAGCTCCGTTAGTGTGCACTGTCCTTATCATGTACCAACACCACTGCATTCATACAAGCCAACAGCTCCACACAAGGCTCCCTACTCAACCCTAATCTCATTGCTCAGAAAAGTCCATGCGCAATAAGAAGCCTTTACCTAAAGCTAAAGCGTTGAAAATGTACAAGTGTGAACCAAAGGAAAGATGAATCTGCAAAGCGGAGTGTCAACAGCCCCAGAGCTGTAGGAAGGCAGCATGCACAGTCCCTTCTACATTAAATAGAAGTAGCCTGAATCAATTGTCATGCCAGCAACTGTTTGTTTCTCAGCTATGTAGTCAACCAGATCAATTGATTTTAGTCAGTAAATGCTTTATATTCCTTGCTGTGAGGTGGAATCACTGTGCTGTGTTACCAAAAACCCAAACGTTTTCATCTAGCTCCCCGATCCATAACATGGAGCTCCTGAATGCAATGTGTGTGTGTGTGTGTGTGTGTGTGTGTGTATGTATATATATATATAACGCATATCCTGTTGGCCCATAAATTATGGCTGTATGCATTACATCACTGCACTGAAAGATCTAGCTAGGTCTGAAAGGAGATTGTTGCAGCCTCTTTCACTAGCTCAGCCCTTTTCTTGTTATACACCCTCCATGTACATTACGTAACATTGCAGAAAAGATTGTGGAAGCCTGTCTTCTACCACCCATTGTATGAACAAACATTTTGGAAGTTGCCTTCCTTACAAATCTGCTTTACAGTGCAAATAGGTTCTCTAGTGTAGTGTAGCAATGCCGGAGCTACTATAGAAGTCAGCAGAACTGCACACTAAAGTTACAGAGCAGTTGCACTTTGACTGCAGAGCATCTGCAGTGTCATTGGAGTCAGCTAGTGTGAAGAAAATGTTGAAGTCAGTCAAGGGCAGGTAACAATGCTGTTGCCATTTGTGCAGAAGTCTAGCATCTTCCTCCAAGTCACTGTGGCTACGAGCCACTCCCTGTTGCACTTAAAAACCAAATTTCTAACCTAGTGCTTTATGAATTGACGCAACACTCGGTTGATGAATAGCAGAAAGGCTTGCTGTAATAACTACCAACAAGTTACAGAACTAAATGACAGAAGAGACTCTTTCCCAATATAAAATAAGCTATTAGTCCGTAGTATTTTCTTAGCCACACAGAGAACTTTACCCAATGCAGGCAGGAAGCAGCTCTTGTATAGCCTCAAAGTGTGGGTCCTTCACTTGTTGGCTTTTCTTTAAAAACATTTCTTTAAATTGTTTCAAGCCAAATCAGCCAAATCAAGTCCAAATCCGTGAGTTAACCCAGAACTATAAGTGGCCCTGCAACCGGCAAACATCCTCCACTCCCACCAGAGGCTTCAGATATTTCCAAAGTCTTTTGGTGGGCATCCTACTTGCAGGCCCAAGCCTGGAGGCTTGGGGTTCAGATGCCACTAACTCTTGCCTACCCTCAACCAGATAACCGCAGGAGCAAGCTAAGGAAGAGCCTCCCATTCCCATAAAGTGGGCTTTAAGCCCCAACACCTCGGCGGGTACTAAACCGCACCAGAAGAACAGTTATTCCCAGGAACACTTAAGGAGAACTGCCTTCTTGGATGCAGATGCACGATGTTTCCCGTGCCAGCTATTTTGCAGGGTGGCAGCCTGGCTTCTGGTCTGGACTGCAAAGAACTTGATGACAAGTCTGCTTAGTTCTTATACTGTTTCTTCAAAGCATTTTTCTTGATGGTTGGCCAATTAAAGTCCAAACAAAAACAGGGAGGAAAAGGTTGATCATCATATCATACTTGTTAATTGCTGGCTCCTGTTCTTCATCATCTAGGTGTAGAGATGGTGTTTCTGCAGCCTCTGCAATTATAGGTCAACCACAGATGATGGGCCTTGAGTTGTCAGACAGGATACTTAGAAGTATCATCAAACTTGTTTTGGGGTATTTGTTTATTGATGGGGTATATTTACAGAGACATGCACTGAATGGTTCAGACATTTTTAACACCTTAGAGTGACATTGGGTGCCTGTTTTTAGAAATGTAAGGATGTCGCATGCAGAACATCCTCCCTATATTCAGTGCTCCTTTTACAGGTTTCTTTTGAGATAGATATTTAGACTTTTATTTTCTTTAGCTGCTAGGTCAATTGCAATGCATATGCAGTTTCCTTGCCTTCACTGACTCAGCCTTTCTTTAAAGTGCTTTCTTAGATACACATATGTGATGAGCGCATCAGGACCCTGCCAACAATTTTAGCCACTTTTATTATTTTATGGCATGAGTCTGGTATTGGGTACTGCAAGCACTCCACTGTCTCAACGCCTAATGGGTTGCAAGCCATTAGCAAAGTTTGATTTTCTTGTGGCAGTCTTGTTACCACAATCCAGTCTTGCCCCAATCACTGTCCTTCGTTTTTATGCAACAGACACTGTCCAAGCTTTCACAGTTTTCATATGCAGCACTCCCCTCCATTGAAATGGCTGCTTAGACGCTGCGTTTCCATCATGGAGAAAGAGACGGGGTGCCCAGTAGCTGCTTTTTCAGGACAGTGCCATGTTATTAATTCCCAGAACAGTTTAAGGCCTGTGCAGGTACTTGTATTATTACATAAACCCATGCCAGAGAGTCACCTATAGGTTGTTCTTCGCCCATCCAACCTCACCAGTGAGAATTCATCACTAGTGAGAATGGGTACCCAGCTTTGTCAGTCCCATCACTTTACATACCTTTAGCATTCCACCATCAGATCTGCCCCTAATTTTCTGCTTGTGTATGTAATGTGGGGATACATTGCATTTCCTTGAAAGTCTTCCTGCTGGCCAATTAGAGATCAGCTCTTAAAATGCATGGAAGTGGCTAACAGAAGCTACCAGCTCTCCAGCGAAACTAGTTCAACGTCACTTTACACTTGACTTGATATATGTGCTTCTTTCCTTTTGAATTTGGCAGATGGGAGAGGACATTCAATGGGTAATTGGTTCCTGTTTTTGCTGTTTTCCTCCTTTCTCATTGTTGCTTATAGACATTAGTGTTGCCACTTTACTCTATCCTTTAAATTCAGTGTAAAATCAACCCTAGGCATCCTACAGCAGAGGAAAGATACAGGCTGGAACTAGTTTCTGTGCTGGAAAAGTGTAGATACTCTGAAAAGATGAAGGCAGAGGAAGCTAGATCATGCCAAAACATAGGATCATAGGAAAGTAGAGCTGGAAGGGACTTGGAGAGTTTGGAAGTCCAAGGCAGGATAATCCTGACTAAAGCATCCCAGCGAAGTGTCAGTCCAGCCTGTTCTTGAAAACTTCCGGGAGTGGAGATTCCACATTTTCTCCAAGTAACCTATTCCAATGCTTGACCACCACCCTCATACTTAGAAATTTCCTCCTAGTCTCTACATTTCCTCTGCTGAAGCTTGAGGCCATTGTTCCTTGTCCTTCCCCTACAGTTATGGAGAAAAGCCCATCTCCATCATCTGTCTTTCCTCTTAAGTCTTGTCTCCCAAGTCTTGTTGCTGTGTACTGACTTGTTCTACATCCTTAGAGTGTGGGACCCAAAACTGGACACCGCCTCCAGGTGAGGCCTCACCAGTGCTAAATAGAATGGAAGCATCACTTCCCTTGATTTGCAAGTGGTACTCCTGTTAATACAGTCTAGTATGCTGTTGGCATTTTTTTGCAACAAGAGCACACTGTTGGCTCATATTCAGGTTGTGGTCTACTGTAACCCCCAGGTCCTTCTCTCCAGTATTGCAGCCTAGCCAGTTACTTCTCAGTGTGTATTTGTGAGCACAATTATTCCATCGCAGGTGCAAGATTTTACATTTGTCTTTGCTGAATTTCATCTGATCGATTGCAGACCATTTTTCTTGTCTATCCAGGGTATTCTACATCCTAGCCCCACTCTCTGGAGTCTCTCTCATTCTATCCAACTTGGTGTCATCTGCAAATTTGCTAAACATTGTCTAAATCATTAATGAAGATATTAAGCAACACCAGACACAGGAGAAATCCCTGGAGAACCCTACTTGATACCTCATCCTGACTCGATGTTGAGCCACTGATGAGTACAATGATTAGGGTTCTACTCAATTTATGATTTCATGATTTTTGTGGAAACTGTGAAAAAAGGCAGTTTCCACAATCACTGCAGAAAGTGGCATTCTCTGTGATTTTGCATGAAATGGCTGGGGAGGAAAAAAACCCTAAAAATAAAATGCTTGCTCCCCAGTGGGAGTCAGCCAACCACTGCAGCCCAGCCTCACAGCCCACCAGGGCTGGGAGAAGAGGATCCGCTAGTAGGGCTATGTGAAAAGCACCATTTCACTTTGACTTGTGTTTCAACAGAACAGTGTTTCATTTGAGTTTCATTTCACAAGCACTGTTTCTTTTGGTTTCATTGAAACAGTTTTGACGTTTCACCCAGGCTATAATAAGCACGAAACTGGAGGAGGAGCAGTCTCCTCTGATCACAGGCAGATTGGGACCGGCACCCTGGGGAGGAGTCTGGCAGAGCCCCACAGCCCTCCCAGGGGTGTGGGTGGGAGGCTGCCACTGCCACCTCCCTGGAAGCTGAGCTGGTGGAGGGAGGTAGAGCACAGTCCTGGTGGTGCTGCGCTCCACTACCCCCCACCAGGCTCAGTTCAGTGGGGCTGTAAGTGACTGGGAACCAAGCCGGGTGGAGGCGAAGTGCAGTCCTCGGGCTTGCGCCCGCCTCCCCCAGGCTGGGTTCCCAGCGGCTTGCAGCCTGGTGGAGGGAGGAGGGACTCCAGGGCTGTGCTCCACCTCCCTCTACCGGGCTCAGTGCCCGGTGGTGCCCAGCCCCGTGGAACTCAGCCCGGTGGCAGGAGACAGTGCAGCCCTGGCTCCGCCTGCTTCCCATCACAGGGCTGAGCTCCGGGGGCTGGTGGCGACTATCAGAGTGCAGCGTGGCATCAGGAGGCAGGCAGAGCCAGAGCTGTGCTCCGATCGGCTCCGCCAGCCCCGGGGCATGCAGCCCAGTGGCAGGAGGTGGGGTGAGCCAGGGCTGAGCTCCCTGCTAGGCTGAGCCACATGGGGGTGTGCAGAGCCACTGGGAGCACAGCCCTGGCTCTCCCCTACCTCCCACCGCCTGGCTGGGCTGCTGCTTCGAAACTTGAAACTTTCTAAATGTTTTGTTTCAAGGCTGCTTCGAAGCCCTTTGTTTCAATTTTGCTGTTTTGAGCTTGAAATGCATTGCAACAAAACAGCCAGCGAAGTTTTGCGCAGCCCTAACCACTAGCAGAAAGGGAAGCAGCCAAGATGATGGCCACTCCCTCCTCCCTTCACCACTGGCTGAAGGCTGCTTTTTCTGCAACCCCGCCACCCTCTACCAATCAGCAGTGAGGGGTGGGCATGAAGGACAGCCCTTTCCACCAATCAGTGGCAAGGGGCCAGGCTTCATAAAGGGAAACCCTCTTGGCGAATGATGAGGAAGGGACAGGGGCTCTTGGCCAGTCAAGATGACGGGGGTGGGACTTGCTGCATCAATACCACAAAAATGGTGCCAGGCACTGCAAGTGATCCACAACTTTTATTTCCCCTCTGCATGTTTTAAGTAGACCCCTAACAATGCTCCAAGCAGTTATGTATCCACCTTTTAGTACTGTTCATAATTGCATCATCCACTAGAAGTTGGTCATTTTGATGCTGTTGTGAATAGGGTTTCCAGGACTCAACCTAGCACATATTACATCTATTTTGTAGCATTTGCTGCTTAAAGAAAAAATATAGCCTTCTATGTCCCAATTTACTTTTTCCATACTCTCTCGAGCTAGTACTTGCTCTGCTGAGAAGGCTTGTCCAAGGGACTCCTGCTCCATATCATGGCTCAGCAGCCTCCTCATTATGCATCAGTTGTATTTGATGCCATGTGATAAGAGTTGGCAGAGTGTTTGTGGGGCTTTGCATTGCTGTACTAGGTCTCATTGGCTGAGTTGAAAGAGACTGGCAGGTTTAATGGGGACTGCATCAAAACTTCTGTTTGCAGGGACATCACTATTTTGCAGCAAGTAAGTGATGGAACTTAAGGAGATATCAGAGAAGGGCTATGGGAAACTGTCTAGGGCAGGGCTGGCCAGCCTGCAGCTTCAGAGCCACATACGGCTCTTCAGAAGTTAATACGTGTCTCCTCGAATCTTTGCACAAGCATACAACATGACATAATGGCTATCGAAGCTGGTCACCGTGTGCTTGTGCAAAGATTAAAAAAGATGCATATTAACTTCTGAAGAGCCGCATGTGGCTGTGCAGCTGCAGGTTGGCCGCCCCTGGTTTAAGGTATCAAATCCATCTATACCCCTTAGAGGTGAGAGGTAGGGATTCTTGTTCTGAAAATGAACAATAAATCTGGAGATTTTTTCACCAAAAGAAGGAACTAAGGTTGGGAAAATGGGCAGTGTGTAAATGCCTTCATAGTCCCCAACCATTTCTTTCCCTTCCCTCTCCCTTCTCTCCCAACACCATCCCATGACTGCCAGAGCTATAAAGAAGTGATTCTTTCAGTTTGGGTCCCTTGCCTCTGGCTTTTTAAGATGAACTTAGTAGGGAACAGATTAAAAAAAAAAAAAAGATAAAAACATCTGGTTCAATTATGCAAAGTTATTCAGTCATTTCCATAGTACTTTACATAAGATGCTTGGTGCATGATTGAAGAGCTTTTTTCTGTTATTGGTTGAAACAACTGTTCCAGAAACCTTAGAACTATACAATGTTTGGAAATAAGACTATCATGGCGGTGCCTTTCCAGACCCTCTGTCATTCGTTCTGTTTCTCTCTTTTCCCTCCCCCCACCCTGCTCTGGACTTTACTGCCTTTCAATATAAAGTGCAGTATAAGTTCTCTGTCACCTACAGGCACAAATATAAATAGAAAAGATGTAATGGTTGCATGTGATTGCTTCACAGCAAGCCATTTGCAATGCTTAAGCATTCAGATATTTTCTCTTAACTTGCAGCTCAGATTGCAAGCCTTCGTTATAACAGGACACTGCTGCGTTAAGCTCTGTTGGAGCAGGTTGGAACCTGGCAGCCAAAAGATTAATAAACCCCATTATACAAGCTTGGCATTAATCAGAACATAGTTATGTCCTGCTGCTGACTTTTGAGGCCTTTCTCTGGTCCTTATTTGACAGGGGAATTGTTCACCCTGATCTGTTGTCTCTTGAGCGAACTATGAGAAATGGTAAGTTCAGCTATTGCCCACAGAGCTCCTTGCTTTCTGCCTTGAGTGACAGTAGGTAAAGACCCTGAGGCTTATGGATGAGAGAGACATGAAGTGGTTGCTGCAGCAATGTGGGAGGATAGAGTTCAAATGAAAGGCAGCCTGGAGGATTGTACTTCCAGACAGTAGACCCAGGTTTTGGTATGACCTTGGGAAGGGGCGCACCTGAGAGCTTCATGTAGAAAGAACCTCTTTGATCTTATGACCAGGGGATATTTTAGTGACATTTGCACTATTCTTTAGCACCTACTTCATAGTAAGCAGCATTATGACTTCAAGATGTAGGAGAGACGGAGATATACCCAAGAGATTAGGAAAATCCAGACAGCTCAAGGATTTGACAGAGCCAAGAATTTCACACAGATCAGCTGTGAGGGTCCTGCCCTTTTTTAATATATGCCCTGGTGACTTAGTGCATATGTCCTCTAAGCTGCTACAAGGCTTCCTATGTCAACTGCCTTAGAAAGGGATAAGTTAATATGCCATATTTTAACTGATTTAAAATGCAAACATGTGTTGACCCCAAGATCCATCAGAAAACAGGGCTGTGTGGGAGAGCAAGGGTGTCTCCATCTTTGCAGTACAGCAGGAGAGAATTTGAATGGGGGAGCCTTGTAGGCTCTGAGCTCACAGTGGCAATCTGTCTGTATGGGAAGGAGTATGCCTAATCTTTAGAGGTGCACCAATACCTCGGTCCCATATCAGATAGGCACCAATATAAGAAACATTTACAGTATCAGCAATCAGCTTTTTTTGGCTGATGTGGCTGATTTAATGTTGCTGATAAATGGCCGGTGCACATGTGCAACTGCAGTGCAGCATGCAGGTGGCCAGGATTGCAGCCCGGCAATGTGGAGAGCATCTGGGTCTGGCTGGTAAGTCTGTTGCGAGGGCAGGGGCTGGGGGGTGCAGATTGAGGCCCCCGTGGTGAGGGAGGGAGTAGGGCTGGGGCAGAGGCACATGCTGCACAGCCAGGGTGGGGCCCGGGCAGGGAACGGCTTCTGCTGCTGCACACATCCCAGGAAGACATGGGGGACGTGTGCCCCCAGATCTGCTTGGGGGGTAAGGGCAGCCTGCCACTGTGGGCTGGGGTGGCGCCAGGTTCTTCCCAGTAGGGGTTGGGCCCAGCTGTGCTTGGGGAGGGCTATGGTGGTGCTGGGAGGGGGTAATGGGCAGCCATCCCAAAATTTACCATAGCCCTTCCCAACCTCCCACTCCCAGCACTGCCACTGCCTACCTCAAGCATAGCCCAGCCCAGCCCCTGGCTGGGAAGAACCCGGCGCAGCCGTGGCATCAGCCTGCAGCAGCAGCGTGCCTTCATCCCATGCATAGATCTGTGGGCACATACCCCCATGCCCTCCTAGGGTGTACGCAGCAGCGGGGGCCTGCCCCCCCCTCAAGGGCAAGCCTCTCGCGGCTCTGTCCTGTGTCCTGCCCTGGCTGTGCAGCACCTGCCTCTGCCCCAACCCCACTCCCTCCCTCACTGCAGGGGCCTCGATCTGCCCCTTCCCCCACAACAGACTTACCAGATGGGCGTGGCTCTCCATGCTGCTGGACTGCATATTAGCAATCAGATTGGTATAGGCCAATAATGGCTCGTTAAAAATAGGCCGTTGGTATCGGCCCAAAAAATCTCTATCAGTGCATCCACTGTCCATGTTTGCTGGACATGTGCCTAAACACTCTCGTATACAACAGAACTTTCCATATAATGTTCTTTGTTGCCCTGACAAGTGAGCCCTTCCTTATATTGCCACATGTTTTCCATGTGCCCCCTGTTGTCCCTGGTTGTCTTGTGTGTTTGTCCTTAGATCAATGTTCTGCATGTGACTGAGAGAGCTGTATGGCAGGAGATGGATAACATTCCTGTGGACGCAAGCTTTAAAGCTAAGATAAATCTGGAGATTTAAGATCTAAGTAGTTATTCAGTATAAGATAATAGTTTCCTCATTGCTGTCAGTCATCTGGTGCTTTATAAATATTAATAGTAATGATAAATGGTTCTGTGAAAGCGCATTGTAGTAGCTGTAGTATTACTTAAGTCTGTTTTAATTGGATACTGCTGCATGATCCCAGCTTTTAGCTAGTGTAGTATGTCATAAGCTGTCCCCAACACCAAATTCTCTCTTGAAAACTCAGAAGTGTACACATCATGTTGTCTTTTAGACAAAGAATCCAAATGTGTTGTTTTTTTTTCTGGGGGGAGTTAATGGTAAGCCTAAAAAGCAAAGAGTGACTGAAAGGTGAGCTTCAAGGAAACGCAGGCTTCAGAAGAAGAGTTCCAGCAGGGAAACACAGAGCACAAAGGCAGGATTTGAAATTCAGGTTGTTTGAAGCAGAGCAAGTTTGGCAATATTAGCTGTTCATAATGCCAGCGAAGTAGCTTAAATGGGATAATTATTGAACCAGTGGATTATATTGTGACCTAAAGTTAAATCTATTATCAGTCAAGTTACTCCTGTGGACCAATGGAACTCTTCTATTCCCCTGTGGGCAGAGGAGGAAAAATGCATGCTGCTGAGGTGTTATAGGTGGCAGATGAGAAGTGGATGCTTCTTTTTTTTCTCCTCCCAAGACCTTGAAATTAGTCACCCCTTAAAGGAAACGTAGCCAAGAAACATTTAAATAATTCTTTTTCTTTTCTTTTCTTTTCTTTTCTTTTTTTAACTATTTATTTATTCTTTTCTGTGGTTGGTAATGGCTCCCTAGATACCCAAAACTGAAATGAGCTTCCCTGTCGCTTTATATTTTTTATCCTCTATCACAGTTTCCCTCCACCTGGTGCTTATAGAACTGGTTAAAACTGCTGATGGGCAACATGGTGGATTGAAGGGAAAAGCGCTGATGCATGAAACTCAAAGACAGTTTCACAGATTTCTTTTAAACATGAGATAGGCTCACGCGTGGCCTGTAATTTTCATGTATCAACCTGGAAAATATCAGTTCCCTTCCCCAACCCCCACTGCCTCTTTTAATCCCGTTGTCAGGGGGAGATCAATTAAAACTTGTTTATTAAAAGCATTACAAGGTGCTCAGCTGACTTTCCAGCTTCTCTCCAGGCCATGCTGTTAGCGTTAGAAACCCACCATTTTTTGTACTTTCACAACTTACGGTTCAACAGTCCTGCATGTGGTGAGTGAGTGAGACCCTCTGGCAGTGATGAAGTCAAATGGACTTGAAAACCCTATTCCTAGCATCTGACACTTCACTTAAACTCTCTCTTTCTCTCCTCTCTCTCCTTTCTCTCTTTCAGCTTGGCAGTGACCTTGGCGGGGGCATTGGCGGAAGTCCGGCAGTAAGTGCCATTCCATTTTTTATCCCAACAAAGAGCCCCCTCGCACATACCACATTTTTAACATAATCTTTCCCCACACACGTGGCTGCTTTAATAACCAAAAATGCTTGGGAACACAGACTGCTGTAACCACAAGGGATGGTAGGCAGGTCCTTCGGTCCCAAGCTACATTGTGTTAAGATGAACTCTTCAAGACTGGTATCTCTGGAGAGAAAGCTGTCTTCCAACTCTGCTGAACAACAGAGGGGCACTGTAATCTCTGCTGGATCTCTTTTGTCTGCTGGTGGTGGTAACTAAGTCCTTTGAAGAAATGACCTCACTTGTGGAAAGGAGGCTCTCTTCTCCTGGCATGCAGATGAGCCTAGACTCCTAACTTGTATACAGGTGAACCATTTGTAACCATGGGATTAAGAATACAGAACTCCATGACCATGTGCTTCCAGGTGCATCATGACTCCCTTACTATTTCTGGATGTGGAAAGTCTTTCAGTAAGACCATGAAAATTAGCACAGGGAAAGGGAACAGAGTGGGATCCTCTTGCCCTTTTCCTAGGCCTATACAGAATTGTTCCCTTATGCCTGCTCTCTCACCAGCCTTCCTCTGTGGAGACCTTTCTGTCTGTCTGTGAGGACAGGAGGATTGTTAGTGGTGATTTCAAGTCCATCACATGGTTAAGGTGACAGCACAGATTGCAGGGTTCAGTTGCCCAGAGCCTTAGAATTCAAATACATTATTTAACACTATAGATAATTCAGCAGGGAAGCTGCAGAGTGCTTTAAAATATTCAGGTTATTTTCCAAGTTCATGCTTTATTTAATAAGCAGCATTCATTGTTGGCAATGTTAATCAGTAACCTTTCTTAACTCCTTCAGGTGGGTCAGACCTACATTCCATCGTCCGTGCCTGCCACTTTCGCCCCTTCGCCCACCCCAGCTGTGGTGAGCAGTGGACTCAATGACCTATTTGAACTCTCATCCGGTATAGGCATGGCCCCCGGTGGATATGTGGCTTCAAAATCTGTACGTAAGAGAAACCTTACTGCAGCACATCGCTTGACACTGGTAGCATAGAGTCCTTTGCCAATCTGGGACTGGCTAGTTGAATTCCATTCCATTAGATAAATCGTCTTTCTCCAAGTGTGATAGCTGTTGAAGGCAAGTCTAATCAGCCAGAGATTTCAGTTTTCAACAGTTTGCCATTTTTGCCTGTAACATGATTACACTAAGGAGAGGTTTGTAGGAACTGTAATAAGTTGAGTAGCCCTTTGCCCCAAAAGCAGCAGGACCACAAGACTTAATGCCCTTCAGTTAGCATTGATATTAATTGCAAAGTTTTTTTAAAAGACAGAATCTTACTTAAGGGATAAAATGAATCCACATAATTGGGGTGAGTGCTAAGTTAGGCATGATACCAAAGTACTTACCCTAACTGTGAAAGAGACGGCAAACTCACCAAGAGAAGCTGCTTTGTCTTAAGGGTTTCACACTCAATTTTGCTAACAAACCTTTGGCCAAGCTGATGTACGTGACTGGAAAATGGAAGGCATGCCAGTTAAGAACAACTGTTGGAGCTGGTGTTAGGCTTGTTCCTGCCCCAAGACACTCTGAAGTGCTTTGTTCCTTATGTAACTGGTGTGTTCACCAGTTTCCCTTTTAGAGCTTCCTAGTGCAACAAAACCTTGCACTTTTGTTAATTCCTATTATGAAGCCAGAAAATAAACAAGCTAAAATCTTCTGTAATATAAAATCCATATGTATAAACAGCAGCTGATTGTATGCCAAGTTTTCAGCATGCTTGTGATCACTTGTGCTACACCAAGTAAAAGATAGTGCACAAGAGGTCATGGCAAATCTCAAGCTAAAAACAATATTGCCACTGAATCAATTGTACTTAAGTCCAGGATTATCCACAGGTATTTTTCAGTATAAACAAGTAATCCACCTCCTCATTTTCTTTGGTTCAGCATTTCACTGCCTCTGATAACCAGCAAGTTCCCTGAAGAAATCTGTGTTTTAATTATATTGGCCTCAGTTTAGAGTAAAGGACACTAATCTGCTGTTATATCTAAGCACTTAAATGTTACTGAACACTTCAGGGTTCCAACAAGCATTGTAAAGCAGCAGGAATAAGAGCAACATGGTGATATCGCTCATTGGTGAGCCTCATTCTTTCAGGTTCCCACGCCCTGCCTGTCTTGTACACGTGCACGGTAGCATAGTCACTGGGTGAATTGGCTTAATTACTTTTGGCCTTTAGCCATGCAGAATCTGTATGGGATTGAATATGTTTCTACAAGTCAAACAACATTCATGCTGAAGGTCCTTTCTTGTTGCATTTCAGGTTTGGTTGCCTGCTGTGAAGGCTAAAGGACTGGAGATCTCTGGTACATTCAGTCACAGGCAGGGACATATCTACATGGAGATGAACTTCACCAATAAGGCTTTGCAGCACATGACTGACTTTGCCATTCAGTTTAATAAGAACAGGTAAGGAACCCACATGCCAAGCCTGTGTCATAGGAAAGTAGCATGCTCATGGGTTAACTGTGTCAATTTCCTTTTGCTGGCTGAACAGAAGGTGAAGTTATCAAAAATAAAGGCAAAAATATATGTTAATTCCACTGAATATTCCCAGGCTGTCAGTGACACAGTGAAAAAAATAATATCAGTGTTTTGTCATTTAAACTCTTGTTGTCCTTAGTTACCTGCTAACTATGGGTGTAAAGCATCAGTGCAGTGAGGTTAAAAGCATACTGCAGATCCTTCCAAAGGTTTTTCCCTCCTCCACTTCCTCTCCAATGAGAGGAAGGATTGTGGGGTTACATCTGGTGGGGGAAATGCTAGAAGCAAGTTGTGATGAACTTCATATGAGCTCTGAGTGGGATTTTAAAGCCTTTAACATTGTCCTATTTTTTTTCTATTGAAGTGTACAGTAGAACTTCCAGTGACTTCAGTGGTAGCTGTTAAACTGCGTTTGAGGGCCTTTGACAGTTCCACTCTATATGTCTAGTTTTAATAACTTTGGTAACTTCCCACTATATGTCTAGTTTTAATAACTTTGGTAACTTTCCTGTTCATCTTTGACTGTCTTAAGGGAGTCTGTGCAGTGGGCTATAAGGTAAACAATGCACTTTTTAATAGAAAGCCGACCAGCTGTGGCCATTTGATCCCAACTTTTTGATTGCTATTGGTACATTCTTCAAGGTAAATTGATAAGGAACTACTCTAAAGAACCAAACAGGCCTTAATGTAGATGTCCTGAGAAAGGAAGGTTTAATATGATGTGATGAAGAATTCAGGCAATGTATGTATGAGCTACAACAGAAAATTGATCCATATGTAGTGTTTTTAATGTAGTCTGATCTCTACAGTCTTCTCTGCCCCAGTGAGGCAGCACATAGATGGTCCACTCAGTCTCCTAGCTCTGAAGTTGCAGCTGCTTCTGTATAATCCTCTGAATGTTTTAAATAGCTCCTAAACTTGTAGGACTGGAAAGCATTTTATGGCTAGTAAAACCTTAACCAAAGATAACTGCCTGCCTACTTAGCTGAGTCAGCCAATACTGCAGCCTTTAGTGAGTAGCTGAAGGACTTCATTAGCAAGTTGGAGTGCAGCATCCCAACAAAAGTTAAACTGCCTGGAAAAACAGGTTTTTTTTCTGATAAAGTATTTGTCAATGAACAAATCACAAGGCAAAATAGCTCAGGGCAAGCACTTTACCAACAGCGGTTGGGGAAATTATTTTGCCAGAAAGAGTTGCCACTTGCAGTGGAGAAGAAGGCTGAGAGCATACAGACACTATTCACAAACCAGCCCTAACAAAAAGATATGACCAAGCTGCAAAATTGCCTCTGTTCTTCTTCATCCCTATACCTGCTTCAGCTTGAGGTGGAAGGGTTGCCATAGCTAATACTGCACAATATCTGGGGGGAGCACCATGACCTCAAGTTGGCTAGTGTACACAGGGCCTTTCATTTCTGTCAAGCTGCAGCTCTCTTTTTTCTGTAGTCACAGTGTTGACCTTAGAAAATTATACTTGCTTGGGACATACAATATTTACTTATCCAAATTATCAAAAATTTTACCTGGCTGGACTCATTTGAGTCCAGTCTTTTTCTCCCACCCAGGCGGGGGGTCGGGCTTGAAAATCTACAAGGTCCCTTCCGACCCTACTTCTATGATTCTATGAAAATGTGATCAAGCCTGAATGCATTTTCTTTCTTTCTAAATTCCTGTACTTTTGCAAAGCTATAATCAACAGGTTTTATTCTATGTGTTTGCCTGACTTGAATATATTACGTTAGAGTTTTTCACTGTAAGAAGCCCTATTTTACCTTTGGGATTATATTCCAAAGCATGTATAGTATGTGTAATATAATTTGCAGTGCATGGTAATCAACCCATATGGCTTTTGCACAGATTAGCTCATATGATTTACACTACACATGGACCATCTGAATCATACAATAGTTTGGCTTCCTTATAGTTTTTGAGCAGGTGGCAGTTGTTCTTGATGATCTTGTCCTCTACCTCCTGTGACAGTCCCAGGAAGACTTCTTTTCTGTCTCAGCTGGCACTGTCCCTTTGGAAGATTTTCATCCACCCAGGCCATCTATTCCTTTTTCAATCCTCCTAAAGTACCTGTCATGCCTTTACTGGTCTTCACTATGCTGTGCCTGACTCATTCTGCTCAGACCTGACAAAGCACAGTTTGCATTGGAAAGCTTGTCTAACTCTCTCCCAACTACATAGTTTTTCCAATAAAAGATATCACTGTAAGAAATCCTTCCCCTCCCCACCGCCATTTACATTCAGATTTTGCAACAAACATAGTTAATAGCCCTGGAGCCTAGTATAATTTGATGGCTTAGGGCATTAGAGGTCAGCAGGAACTCGGCCCGTCCAGTAAGATGAATCAGGTGAACCAAGGTGAGGGATGGGTTTCAAGGACAGCTCACCAAAATGGCAGGGCCTCAGAGCACGTTGCCAGATAGCTCTGGTTATCTGTTGAGGAAGCCCATGGACTGAGGGAGTGAGGGCTGGCTGAATGAGCCCCAGTGAAAGCTGCTCTTCCCATTCATTCTGTAGTTGTAAACGGCTCCCATTTCCTCTTTATTCCCAGTTATCCTAACCCCTTCAACTTTTTCTTACTTCGCTTGTCTTCCTGTCGCTGCTTCCTGCCCCACTTGGCTTATGGGGGGTGAGATGCATAGGAATCGCCTTTCCTTGCAAATGTGGCAGTTTCTCCATAGCAGTGGTTATAAGGCCAATGAAGGGGAAGGTTCCCTTTCCTCACGATACTAATTTGTACCCATTGCAGTCCAGGGTGTTTGTTCACCCCCTAAATCAATGCAGTAAGAACTCCCAGCATTTTTAGTGCACTCATTCCAACAGTATCTGTTCCCTGGCCAGTGATATGCAGCCCACATGCCCATAAAGGCTTTGTTACCAGGGCTTGTTACATAGCATGAAGGTCAGGTAGGTGGGGAAAATGAGTCTAGGGATGGGGCACTCTTTAGTGAAAATAACCTGCCTTCAGGTCTAAAGATCTTAAATTTAGAGAACCTAGTAGAAGGTGCCTTAGCTGGGCTCAGCTGCTGGGACAAGTAGGTGTAGGGAGACAAAATGACTAAGGAAAACAGTGTCCAAAGCACCTAGGGTTTTTGGATCTAAGCTGGGGGAGCCAAGCCATGGTTCATGATCCTCATGTCATTCCTGGGCTGTTTGGAAGTGGCTAATGTTAGAGAGAAGTAGTTAACTAAAAACATTCTTTCTCTCTTGCTGGTTATTATTTTCTATTTTTGATTTTCTTAAATTCTTGCTGATTTATTTAAATTATTATTTGAGTAGGGCCAGGGCTTGCAAATCTTTTGATTATGGGGTATGCACGCTTTCAAAATTTTGTTTTCTGCAACTCTTGGTTTTAGTCTGTGGCTAGAAGGCTTAGAAAGTTTGGCCACTCTGGTGCCAGCTCACACCTTGACTTGTACTTGAAGGAAAGCCAGTGCAGAGTATGTGTTCTGTTTAAACCACACATCTAAGTAGAAAGCATATGTTGTTAAATATCTTAGGTTGAATAGGTGAGTATAAATCCCATCCACCTTTATGGGACATGTTTCCCCAGCTTGAGGAGTAAAGAATAAAGCAGAGACCCAACATCAAACCCATCTGCTGTCATGGAGAACCAGCCATCCAACAGTGTGGAGGGCCTGCCTTGCTTAATAGCACTGCTGGTGCAAAGTGATTTCCTCCTTGGCTAGCTATTTCTCTATGCCTTGTACTCACTCCACTTCCCTCCTTCGTTTGCTCCCAGCACTAACACCTTTGATCTATGGCCCAGAGCATCCTCTTCATCTGTTTCTGTCATGAAAGTGAAGAGCGTCTGTCCAGGGGCCAGAACCTTCTTTCCCACTACTCTAACTTCATGTGCTAGTAAACTGCTGCTTGCTGGGCAGGCGGCTGCTCAACAAATAAATCAGCTTCATGTGAGAGAAAGAAAGAGCGCAGAAGCGTTGCCAGCAGGTAATCCAGACAAAGTAGGCACCTTATCAGAAAGACTGACCAGAATCTCTTTGTCTTAAATTATCTATTCCAGTGCAAATTGTCAAAAATTTCCCTTTCCACTAAGCAGCAGCAAGATAAGCCCAGAAATAGCACCAAGCTAGGCCAGCCTGCATCACAGAAAGGGAAGGAGAGAGCCTTTGTGATGGCAGGCCTGTGTCCCTTCCCTCTACACAGGTCACATAGGGTGCTTTTCAGTAATACACTGATGTGAACATCTTCTGGCTTTCTGTTAACCAGCTTTGGAGTCATCCCCAGCACCCCGCTAGCCATTCATACGCCTCTGATGCCAAACCAGAGTATTGACATCTCCCTTCCTCTCAACACTTTGGGACCAGTCATGAAAATGGAGCCTCTCAACAATCTCCAGGTAAGAGGACATCTGAAAGACCCATGAAAGTTGCGGGGGGCGAGAGATCAGTCACAGGTCAATTGCTTTATTCCTCTGATCTGTAGTAGATGTTACACCTGCTTGGGGAATAAGGATAATGACCCCAAGTGTACTAGGGAAACTGAGCATTGGCTTTCCAGGGGTGTGGAGCTGACTGCTGGCTATGAGTCTGTTAGGAGCAGAGGTGTGGGCACTGTTTTTTTTTTTTGTAGCAAGCACTGATAGGTAAGTCTTCAATAACTGTTTTTTTAACCTCCTTTTCATCCCAAAAAATCCTTGAGTATTTTGCAACCTAAATTAACAGTGAGGCATCCCCTTCCACCATTGTGAATGCAGTGACCTCTGAAGTGGAGTGAAGCACCTGGCCAGGGTGCACAGACATGGCAAAAGGTGTAGAGCAAGAGGTGAAGGAGGATTCTTGGTTTAATTGGAACAAGAAAGTGGTTGCCAAGCATGGGCTTTGCTGCAATACTCAATCATTCCTGAGGCCCCAGTGTAATCCCTAATCCAAAGCTTTACATAGCCTTATGATTGTATGGGGTTCATTGTTGGAATCTTCGCAACAACCCAGACTGTAGCTGTGGCAAAACACACACCATGTTGCATATTGTCAATGACTGCCCACTGACTTAAGTTCAGCTGTCGACTACAGGAACTGTACGTGGCCATTGAGGATGCTATCACATGGCTCAATGATTATGCACACACTGGCTAACTATGGGGCTCAGGAACTTCCACTGTCCTATGGCTAGTTTAAAACTACCCCATCTCCCCAACATAATTATGGCAGGAAGGTATAATCTGTTTAACCTCTACATCCAATTCAAACTATGAGAACATCTACTCTCTCCTGTATCTGAGAGTCATGACCTCTGAAGTGACTGATTATGGATAAATGATGATGGTCTTAGAAGAACAAATGAGGGAGTTGGTCCACAAAATACAGGGTTCCACAACATCCAGGCATACCTAGTGGTGGTAATATATAGTGCTGAAAAGTCACTGATGCAGCAGAAACAAGGACAGCTATAAATAAGGCAAGTTGGGCTTATGACAACTACTCCTTTACCTGGAAAATTTTGCCTCTCCCATCTGTGTGTGCTTTCTGAGGGAGTTAAAAATAATGACCCCCTTGTGTCTTGTCAGTATTTCCAATAAAAAACCTGCCCTTTTTTGTTCTACATTTATAGGCATTCCAGAGTGTAAGGCATGGGGAATGGGCAGGCTTGCTAAATAGTGCTGGCCTCAAATACAAAAGAAGTATCCCCATGTTGAGTTCTAATACAGAGTAGGAGGTGGCACGAAGTTGGTCAGACTAAAGGAACCTGCAGGAAAGGTGGCTGCTGCTGAACTGATTAAATATTTATCCAGCACTGTCAACATACACAGTGCCTTACAAAGACTGTTGGTTTATTCCCTGTCAGAAAGAGTTTAGTCAAAGACTACAGGACTAGTTCTAGGAAGGGAAGATAGTAGTGTAATGCTGCCTTAATGATGTTGTTTTGTGGATTTCAGTTATCAGGCCTTTACAGTTGTGACTGCATTTGCCTTTAAAGGGGGATCTCGTATCTCACCAAGCAGTGCCAGGGGAAACCAGGAAATCCAGTGAATGCTTTGGAGTATTTTACATTTCCCTTAAGTTAAGAGAACCAGACATAGAGATGCTGAGGACATTGGCACTACTAAATTTAACTGTTAGCATGCATGATAATGGCCAGGCAGCTTCATCTCTTATATGAAAAGTAGTTCCACTCCGTCACTGGAGTCCTGCAGTTGCTCTCTGGGTACATAGTGGAATGATGGTGTGATTGTAGGATGTTCTAGTAATATTTGTACTCAGTTAATATGCAGAAAATAAGAGCAGTGATGGTGTGGCAGCATGGGTTTCAGCATGAGTTCACAACCAGAATTTTCATTCAGGGTCCCTGCAGATTTTGTACCCTGCCCAGTACATGGGACAGCTTGTGCTTCATTCAGCATCTTCGCTGCTGCTGCTACTTGTGGTAACTAGATTAAGCTATTGATGGTATGTTAGCAGATGCTACAGTCATCTTCACCTGTGTAAACCTATACAGGGAGTAACTGCAGACTATACCTATACCTCCTGTTTCCTGGAATTTGGATAGCTTAGTTAACCCCCTTGTGCGTAATTTGTTACACACACATCTCTGTATCTTCGTTGTAGAGACTTGTGGTATCCAGAGATGCAGGTAAATAATTCTTCAGTCTATTTTAACCACTATCTAGGGGTGAGTGAGAAAAAGGTCTTGAATATGCAGCCTATAAGTTTTCTCTTCTCTGGTATCGAGACAGGATGAGGCATTTCCCATTTAGAGGCAGTTCTCCTTTTCTCCTGTGGTTTTTTTAAATGCTTAAATTGTAACTTTCATTTGCCTGAACAACTGTTTTCCCTTGACTGTTTCATTCTGAGGCTTATGACTTATTAATAAGTCTATGGGCAAATAGCTAGAAATAGCTTCACTGCTTAGTTCCAGAGGCTCCAAATTGTCACCATGTCGGGAGCTGGTGCAGTAACTGCTTAGGCAATGAGCAGTCCCGGATCTCTGAGCCTCTTGGCGAAGTTACAAGCTCAGAGCACGTGGACAGTGAATGAGCTATGTGTTCTGTCATCCCTATGGGGGCTTTTTCTGTTTTGAGAGAGTTTTGATGGTTTATGTGGTGTCTACTTCATAGTGACATAGTTGCAGGCTCCTGCAGAAAAACTGTGCATGTCAAGGTGGTTATCATATCAGATTGGGTTAACTGCTGGGTTACTGCCACTTCGTATGGTCACAATTCAGACATCCCTATAACTTAAATTCTAAATCTCTCTTTTTGGTATTAGAAACAAGAAACTGTCCGACAAGACTCAATAAGACATCTGGAAGCTGCTGCTTCCCTTGATCAGAGAGGATCTGAGATATTTGGGTTACCGTTAAATCTTCAAAGCATCAGAACACAGGGTTTTGGTTTTGGTTGTCTTTTTCCTAGCAGGATTTGTTTTCCTACAAGAGCAAAACAAATAGAAAACACATGAGGAAACCTCCAGTTGCCCTATATGGAAATAAGCAGAGTATTTGTTAGTGCCAACCTGCTTGCTAGATTGCTAGCTAAGTCATTGTCTCAGAAGTTGGCTGTCCTCTTACAATCGGGAAAGCTGCCATATGGAGTAATAGTATCTCTTCTGAGAGTTGAGTCACGATAGCTGATGCCAGTTAAGAATACAACCATTATTGTGCAGATAGGAGTGGCTTTGATGGAGATCTGTCATTGTCCTGATAGTATTAAGCACTGGAATTGTATGTTGTGTTTTCACACAAAAATAATTACTGCTAAAGTACTAAAATCACTGTAAGTGACTTGTAACAAAATATAAGGTTGTTTTGTCTGTCTCTATCCCCGTGTACATTGGAGAAATTAAAATGCTCAGTGTGGTTCATGAGGGGACTTTCTGCTCATGGAATTGCTGTTGGGAACTAGAGAGAGGGTATGTTTGAATGTGAGGACCTTACATTCAGATTTTATCCTAGACTTTTGTTTTATGACCAGAAAAATAAGTCCTCATGTAAACAAACTGATCTCTCGACTTCCTGGGCATGTTAATTAGAAACTTCAAAGGCCAAGTAGTTCATTCTCTAGGCAGCAGTTTCAGAAGTAATAATTTTAAGTTATTCATGTTGTAACTTCAGTGAAATAATGTAGTTCTTCACCAGTGCAGTTGAGTTAATTCTTGCCACTTTCCCAATCAAAGAGAGCAATTAAAACATTTGACAAGTTAATAAAAATCTGCTAAATTGAAGGACTGAATCTTCTTTGACAGGTGGTCTTGCATAAAATCACAGCAGTGATAGTAGACTGGGCTGTATTTGCCAGCAGTCCTGGTGTGTGTGTGTGTGTGTGTGTGTGTGATAATGGAGAGCAGACTCCTTCCCTGCCCATTTCCAAACTGGTGTTGAGAAATGGTTGTGACCAACTGATACATGCAATCAGCCAAGTTCAATGCCTGTTGTAGTGTGGTGGTTTGACCCTTAATCAGAGGATGAGGCTGTCCCGCAATTTAGAATTAAACAGACTGCAGAGCCTATTCTGGTATTTCTCATTTGTACTTTTATTACATCATACAAATAGGAAGCTGCTTTTGGAGTGCACCCTTTTAAGCCTGTTGCCAAACGAAGTCTTTCTGACTCATTTGTTCTTGTCCTATTTACACTGGCTGTAGCTGCTTAGGAGCATTTTGAAAATGTTTTGTCACTTTGCATGGCTTACCTGGCCTTTGACTTGAACTCAACTTGCACAAAGCTGGCTTTTCCTAGGGTGTAGGTATAAATAATACCAGGGTCTTGCCTAAATATGTGACTTTTAGAAGTGTGGTAGCCTTGGCTTGGCTGTACATCTTCTCCCCCTGCCCCCACCCTTTTAAGAAGTGGGTCATGGGTGACTGATGTCGCCTTAGTCAGTGACCGGGGGGAGTCCCCCACGGTCAATCTTGCTGGGGGGGGTCCCCTGTGGCCAACTGCTGCAGCCGCTTCTGGGAGCGCTATGGCTGTCCCACTCCTCAGCTGGCACTTGCAGTGGGGGCACAGGCACTCCAGCCTGCGCCACAGCCCCCCCCTCCACAAAGCAGTGAGCATGGCCTGTCAGGGGGTGCATGTGCATCCACTATGCATTGCCACCAAAGTGGGTGATACTCACCCGGAGATTTATAGAAGGTGTCAGTTGCTGGAGACCACAGACGTTTCTGAAACTCTCTAGCCTAGTATGTACTGGGTCTCACTTACTACTGCTTGTGATTGTTTGTCCAGACAATAACCACTTGCACTAGTTGACTTAATTGAAAACAAGCTAGAGAGGCTTGCAGTGCCTTTAATGTACCTGCTCAAGCCTGAAGTACTGACATTCTCCCGAGGTAAACACTTTAAATTGACAATCAATGCATTCCCTTCCTTAGCATTACTTCCTATCAATCACAAGTGCTTGTTCATTGCTGCTACTGAGCTAGCAGCTGAAATGAGTCCAACTTAAGTATTTCAGAATGCCCTTAATGTTGTTATGAATGGGCTGGTATAGTTATTGTGCTAATTGCTTCATTTTGTCATAGAAAGTGATATTGGTAAAGAGGAATTTTTACAGGCTGCTGAAGTGCGGAATGTGTGCTGAAAATTGTGATCAAACCTTCTTCCTCCAGCGGTTGGGGGAAGATGCATTTTCCTACTTGAAGAAGGATACCACTGTTGTGGGATGTGGGAATGGGACCAAACTATCCTAGCTTTGCCACTGACTTCCTGTACACTCATGGGCTAGTTACATATTTCTTTCCTTTCTTTGGCTCTCTGCTCATAATCTGGAGATAATGATACTACTGTATCGGTTAAGATACACTCATTAATATGCAGGCAGGTCAGGCACAGTGGTGATGGAGAGACTCAGTGTCTCAGTAGAGGAAGTAAGTGGGAAGGCACTGGGTGGTTGTGTAAGGAATAAAGGTTTAAAGTTTCATAGTTTCATAGTAGCTAGAGTCGGAAGGGACCTAGGTAGATCATCTAGTCCGACCCCCTGCCTTAGCAGGAAAGAGCACCGGGGTCAGATGACCCCGGCAAGGTGCTCTTTGCCTTAACCAGTAGATTTGGCCCTTGGAGGTTAAATGGAAAAAGCAAATATTGAATCTCTAGTTGATTCAATATGTCACCCTAGCCACCCTGTGGCATTAACCTTTCTCTAAGGCAGAGGTTCTTAACCTGGGGTCCACGGACCCCCAAGGGGTCTGTGGATAGATTTCAGGGGGTCCGTGAACTTGGATGGGAAAAAAATTACATCTTTATTTTCACTAACCTCTATGTGTTTTATTTTATGCATTTAAAAACATTATTCTGAGAAGGGGTCCATAGGCTTCACCAGACTGCCAAAGGGGTCCATGGCACAAAAAAGGTTAAGAACCCCTGCTCTAACGGGATACATTAGCCCTCCTGGAAAGAAGTTCATGAGATTAGGGGGCATGATAGGACAAGGACACAGAAGAAATTCTGGACAGGGGGCTGTAATCTTGTCACATTTCACAAACAGCAATGCTGAACCTGCTGGGGCACTTAGTTGAGATGAAGGCAATGTTGGCAGTTGAATAGGGGTCCTGTTCTGAGGTAGCACTGAACCAGTTACACAGCAGAGGGTTCGGAGGCATTGTGCTGTTAAAGAAGGTAGAGG
The DNA here is from genome assembly GCF_052110815.1 of Crocodylus siamensis. Classification (NCBI taxonomy): domain Eukaryota; kingdom Metazoa; phylum Chordata; order Crocodylia; family Crocodylidae; genus Crocodylus; species Crocodylus siamensis. Next base: position 20,145,387 of record NC_143407.1, read on the forward strand.
TGCACTGATGTCAGTTGCCTATCGGATCGGCACCAATAGGGAAATTTACATTATCAACTTTTTTGTAGTTGATAATGCTTTCCAATAATTATGCCTTTTGGCCAAGGCCCTGGATGCCTGGGTTCCCTCTTGCCCATGGGGCTGGGGCCCCCCAGACGCCTGGGTTCCCTCAGGAAATGGTGGGTTTTCCCTTGCAGGTAGGCAGCATTTTAGTTTCTGGGGCAAAGGTAGCAGGGAGGCACAGTGCCACAGTGGGCAGCCCACATCCGCTTTCACCTTGCTCCGCTGTGCTCTGGCTGTGGCAGGAAGAGGGGGCAGGGAGAAGAGGTGGGCATGTGTCATCCTACCCTCAGCCCAACCGGTCCATTCAGCCTCCCCCACAGGGCATGGGGACTTGCCTTACTCCTGGCAGTAGCAGCACCAGGAGGGGAAGGATCCCTTCCCCCTGCTGGAGTCCAGCTCCTGGGAACTGGAGCCCAGCTGAGGGGGAGGAGTGGTGTGGAATAGTCCCATGGCCCTGCCCTAGGCAGAGGAAGGGAAGTAGGAAGCCTGGCCCAGAGACCACGCAACCCTGGGCAGCCAGGCAGGCTTGCACCTTCCCCCTCTGCCCTGCTGGGCAGGCTCAGGCACTTTTACATGTGCTCCAGGGGTAGTGGGGGGCAGCACTTCAATTACAGCGGCTCTAAGAGCCACTCTAATTAAAGTGCCGCAGTTTCTCATGTATCAGTGTCCCCGTGCTTAGCTTATTCGCTGAGCTTCAGTTCAAGCACCCCCACCACCATTTTTAAGCACTGAGATGCTGATGCACGTGATGCAGGAGGCTGCTGGAATGCACCAAAAAAATGGTTTATGTCAGTATAAGATATCAGTATCAGCCAAGAAAATCTTTATCGGTACACCCCTAAAAGGACATTATCTTTCAGATAGTTTGATATCAAAGATACTGACTACTGGGGTCGATGTTAGCTCCAATCTTGACCAGACAACTTTTGAGTAACTGTAGTCTTCATGCCTGAAGTGTTCCCCCTGTGGTTTCAGCTCAGTAGCATCTCCTTTCTCCTCCCCTGAATAGCTCTTTAATGCTGTGAAGTGTTAAACAGATATCACACTCCACTCCACAGTTGGCTGGCTTTTGATGGCAAATTATACTATTCTTGTGACAGTCACAGTTTACCAAAAAATGTCTATTTTGAGAGAGAACTGCCAGGACCTTACAGTAGAGGCATTCAGCTGTCCCAGTGGGTCTGCTTGGGGGCAGTCATGCTTTGTTGGTGCTGGTATTCCAATCTTCTAATGCTTTAGTATCGGCTTGTGCAGCATCTCCAGCCCCACTTGATACACCTTCACTCAGCATTTATGGAGGGGAAGCTGAGGCAGTGAGCAGTATGGTGACATGGAATGAGTAAAGAGGAGCCAACAGCATTTGGGAACATAGACCCAGGTCACCCAGGGTTTAACTACAACCTCCAGCCATGCTGGGTCCAACAGCTAAGAAGTGCTCCATCTCCAGAGAGTTTGATAGCTAATAGGGTATCACTCATTTTGTTTTCAAGCCGCGTGCTGCTTCCAGGTGACAGCCTTATTCCATGCATAGAAATCGTATCTGTTTAATCCAAGTTTCATTACTTTTGAAAACCCTAGAGGGGAAGGAGCCCTAGTACAGTGAGGAGGGGTAGAAACCATCCTGAAAACCTCCATGATGTGCATACCCAAAGCACAGCCTGGAATACAGAGCCAGGTTCCTAGCCCAGCTGCGGAAAGCTGTTGGTTTGCAAGACTTGTCCTTACCAGCATGTGATGCAGAATATTAAATAAACTAAAAATATGCTTTTGAAGTTTAGTATAGCCAGGCACACATGAGAACCTAACCCTCCCCCCAGTAACTTACCGTTCCCTGACTGTTGACGTAAATCGCACGCCAGGAGATGACAGATGCAGCTAAGGGCATATCGTCCAGCCTTGGCTCTCTGCACACATGAGCCTACTGCCTGAGCTCAGGTTTTGTCTTTAGGTAGAGTATCAGGCTAGCAGTGGCTGTCAAGTGCCTGTAGGATTCCAAGACCCCTACCTGTCAAACAAAATGACCCCCCCCCCCCCAAAAAAAAAAAAAAGAGTCCTCACTTGCGGTTTCTGACAACCAGAGCAGTAGGCTTTGCCACAGAATAAACCATGACCTTGTGCCAGCAGAGGTGAACTATTCTGTATAAGAAAGATCTCATTGTAATTGTATGGTTATACCATGCCCCACTGCAAAACTAAATCTAAAATTAATTTTCAATGCAGCCTAGGTACTTCCACCTTCAGAATCAGTAGGTTGTGTAATGAGAGCTGTAGGAAAGGACATTCTAGGGCATATGAATATGTGCTTTCGACCTTAGTTCTTGTTCTAGTGTGGTTTGGGTTTGCTTTGTTTTAAATCAGTAGATGTCTAAGAAAATAGCTGCCTGCTGTGCATGTTGCTTATCCCTTCCTAGAGTACCAGTTGCCAGCTATCAAATGGTTTAGCTGTAGCAAGACACCAACTTAGCAGAGCAAGCAAATGTGGCAGAGTGCTACCTCCAGAGGTGTGCATCTCTCCCTAATTTTTCCTCAAGAGTGCCAAAGGGCTGCATTTAAACAAGATGCAAGTGTTTGGTGCAGGATTTAGCAGGGTGAGACCTTTTCATTTTTGGAACAGCACAAGAAAATCCAGCTGAGCAAATTTTGGTGTCTTTGTTTTTGCAAAAACTTTTCTGGTCTTGTGTTTGATGGGTTTTAAAAAGAAGTAAGTTTTTCTTCCCTCAACCAAGGTAACAGATGGAAAACCAACTTTAAAGCAGGATAATGCTAGTCTGGCTCACTCTTAAAAGACGTTGAAGCAGAAAGTGTCAGAATGTCCATAATTACAACCTGCACACAGGAACCCTTCTCTGAAGGGTGAACCATATCCAGATCACTAAGAATGGCACACTTCTGTGCATAGAACTAGAGGATCTATTGATGATGAATAGATATTTGCATCAAACAAAAGTGCCTTTAGATAAAGTTTTGGGGAGATAGTTGAGCAGTGCAGGGCACAAAGGATTTTGACATTAGTTGATGAATTTTCCTTCAGTTTCCAGTATCAACCACCCTTTGAAAGGAGCCAGAATGATCAGGGATAAACTTGTGCTAAAAATAGTTGAGAGCTTTTCACAATGTTCCTCTTTGGGAATAGCATCAGCTCCTTAAGATACCTGCAGGCAACACAGACAGCCATTTTAAATCATTCAAATGGCACAAGTAATTTATCAGATTCTATTGATTTCTATAATACAATTATGGCTTAAACCAATAAAAGATAAATAGTCTCCACGTCAACTCCATTTCGAGTTGAAAGAGCATAGAACAGTGTGTTGTAGTAGATAATAGATGCTACGGGGGTGGACGTGGGCATCAAGGAAGACATAGTAGCACTAGTTACTGTATTTTCTTGCATATAGCCTGCACACTGATATAACCCGCAACAGTGTATAACCCATGGAAAACCGTATTGTCAGAAAATGGTCCATGTATAAACTGCACCCATGTATTCCCCATACCTAATAGTGTCAGTGCCGGGGACGATTTTAAGCCTATTAAGCCTGAGAGGTGCTGGCCCTGGCTACGGGTGCTCGCTGCCAACGTGCGGGGATCGGGCTCTTACTGCCCGCCTGGAGCCGCCCCCCGAGATATGGCCGCAAGTGCGGCTGCCCTATTGGAGCTCAGGCACTGGGCGGCCCCTGCCAGGCCCTGCTGCATGGTGGCGGAGGAGCACAGTTGCACACGGGGCTCCCGCATGTGGCGGGAGGGAGGCAGCACAGGCTCTGCTGCTGGAGCTGGATAAAAGTGGTGCTAATTGCTGCAGGGGAGGGGAAGGGGTGAGGAGCTGCAAGTGGGCAGGGGAGAATGCCGGGGCTCACCGCCGCCAGGGCTCGCTGCCACCGTGACATCAGCCCGCAGCCAAGGACGGACAGGCACAGCGCAGTTTTAATTTTCATTAAAGACTGTTCTAAAGACTCTGCATAGCCCGCATTCTTGTATAGCCGGCAGCCATCTGTCATGTTTGTAAAAATTATATAGCCTGCAGAGTATATGCGTGAAAATACAGTAATTTTCATTTAAACAGCAAAGGGTGGGTGAACTGGGCCATTGGCCCTAGAAACACGTATTAGGCACCTAAGTGCAATCCTATTCCACCCTACTAGAATCTGTTAAAACCAGTTGATGCAAAACATAGGCACTGAGTATATAGGGGCCTAAGGGCCCTGGCCCCCCTGCGAAGAGGGCTGTCAGGGCCTAAACCAGAGGAAAATTATGTAATATTGCAATATTATTTTATGGTGTAATAAATAGATTCAGTTACATTGAGCACACTAGATGTGAAGTGACATGCTCAGAAATGATGACTGAGGCCTGAGCTATTACCAGGGATCCAGGTTTTCCACTCACTGGAAAAATGCAGATTTTTTCTTTTAACAGAGAAAAAAGCTGGAACCAGCAGGTTTCCTGCTAGGGGATGCTTGGGGCTGGTGGGGAGGGAGATTGGAAGCAGGGTCACCAAGTACATGTGCATGTCCATGCACATGCACACCTGGCAGCCAAGCAGTGGTGGAGAGCAGCTCCCTCCAGGTAAGTCTGTGGGGTTGGAGGGCACAAGCAGTCCATTGGGCCAGTGACAGGGGAGCACAGGGAGTGCACTGGGGGGAGAGCAGGTGAGCATAGGTGAAACAGTAGAGAGGGCGGGGGGGGAGGTAGGGATGTACCCCCTGTGATTTCTGCGCCCACGGTGGGGTTTGGGGCAGCAGCTGGGTGGACCAGCATCTGGCAGGAGCCACCTCCATGGCCTAGCAGGCGAGACCTGGTGCAGGAGGGAGTGCTGTATCACTGTGGCTCCCCAGGCTCGAGACACAGCAGTAGTGGAGGTGCAGACTTGTTTCTCTGCTGCTGCCAGGCAGGGAGGGGATGCTTCACCTTGGCTGCCATGATGGTGCAGTGCTCCCTTCCACACACCGATTCCCACCTGCTGGGCTATGGAGGTGGCTCCTGCCTGAAGCTGGTCCAGCCCTGCTGCAGCCCTCTGTCCCATCGTGTCCCCCCCAAGCATCACCTGTGTCCACAGCCCCCCTTTCTCTGCACATCCACCCTGTTCCCCCCACACTGGAGGGCTGGGGGCACATGTCCATCATCTTAGGCTTCCCCCCAGCAAAAATAAAAGTTGGCACCTCTGATGCAGAAGGTGGGCAGGTCTTTCTCCCTGCTGCTTTTTGTGACTTAGTCTTAAGATAGCAGTGTGTTACCATAGGCATATACTTTTCAGGGACTTCAGCAGGGTGGGATAGGGTCACATTTAGGTGCCTAACAGGTGGTATAGGACTTGGCCCTTTGTCTTCATTAGACTTCTTTCCTGTACATAGAGCTTCTAAATAAGACCCATTTCATATTCTGCGTGGTTCATGTCACTGATGAAAGACAGCACTAGGAGCATCAAAGATTAAACACCTGAAGGGATCTTGGAAGCCTGATCCAAGAAAACCAGTTTTTTTGGTTGTTTTGAAAACTTATGCTATGGTGCATGTATGACTCCTTTCATTTGTAAGTAACTGTAGTGCTCAGGAAAGGAGCTGAAACGCCCATGAGAACTCACCCCAGAATGGGCAGAATTTCCATATCCCCCATGTGCCAGCCTCTTTCTCAGAGATAGGAGAGAAATGCTATCTCTGTACCCATATGTTTTGGCTCTCCTACAGAGGCTGCAGTTCCATTTCATCTTGCTTTTCAGGGTAGGTTTTGAGGGGGTCCTCACCCACTAACACTGCACTGAGACTACTAGATCCTCCTCTCAGAATTGCCAAACTGCCATTAGAAAATAATGAATTTGTCACTGAAACTGATCTGGCACTGGTGAAACTTCAGGTGGCAGCTCTCATCTTTGGACAACTTCAGTGAGCCTCAGTGATTGGGAGGGAGGAGGGGGAGTGTTACTGTTTTTGGTTTGCATCTGTGCTCTGATAGACCTTTCCAAAAGACCCTTGACTTTGGACCTTTGGGCCTTTGACTAGCTGGGTCCAAAAGACCCAGCTAGTCAAAGGGTGTGTCTACACATGCATATTAATACAATGCAATAAACTCTAGCACTTATTGTGCTAAAGGGTGCCAATGGCACCAGGGTGCCAAAGGGTCAGCTTGCTAGACTGGGCCTGCTCTGACCTAGCTCAGTATGCTGCAGAGGGGCTGGCTGGGCCACAAGGGTGCTCCAGTGCAGGACTAGCTGGCAGGCAGCCCCCCACTGAAGTACCTTTGTGCCCCAGCTAGTCGCATCAGTGTCTACGTATGCGCTGCTGTGGAGTTAATTAGGTTACTTCAGCATAATAGCCCTGCATGTGTAGATGCCAAGACATTTACTGCAGAGCTAATTAGTCTACTCTGCAGTAAATGTCTCTTGTAGATGCACCCAAAGGGACATGCACAGTAATGCATTCAGTAAGGCATGTTGTTAAGCATACAGGGCATACCACAGCATAGTGTTGAGCTGGAGTCTTAGCAAAGATTACCTCTCTCTCATGCTTCTCCTTTCCAAAAGCTGATTGCAAAGGTCATCTTCAAGGTTGCAAGTGATGCCATTAGTGAATTGATGCAGCTTGCTGGGAAGGCAGCTGCAGTGCTTGCTATTCTGTCAAAAGAAAATGGTGCTCCAGCCCATGTTAACTGGCAAGACCCATAGAGCAGAGGTTCCCAATCTGTGGTACGTGTACCATCAGTGGTATGCAGACAGCCTGTCAGTGATGCATGTTAACAGATTTATTATAGTTACTTTATATGACAAAAAATTGCTGGTGGTACTTAAGGTTGTATTGTTTTAAATTGGTGGTGTGCAATCTGTCAGGAGTTTGGGAACTGCTGCTATAGAGTATAGCAGGGCAGATTATGCCGTAAGCTTCAGCAGAGTTGAGAGGGAGGTCAGCAGGTACCTTTACATAACACTCTTGAACTGCTGGAACAAGGTTAGCATATCAGTTGGGCATAGGGGGGTCATTGGTTCTGTTTTATACTAGACCATCCCTTTGTCCCCTGTCCATTCCTGAATGAGGGACAGACTGCAAAAAGTCCTGTTTTTCAGTTTATTGTTGGATATACATGTCAATTATTTGTCCTCACAATTCTTTGTCTGAGCCTGGCGGTTGGGCAGTGCACAACCAGGAGGAGCAGGTTCCAAGCCAGCCATGGCAGGGGGGGTTGGAAGATTTCACAAGCTGGTTGCCATGAACGCCATGTGACCCTGGCAGCTGGGGAGGCATGGTGACTGCCCGCAGGTGGTGGCAGAGTCAGTGGCAGGGATGTGGTCGCGATGAGCAGGCAGCTGTGGCAGTGTCAGTGATGGGGCAGGGGGATGGTCAGTGCTGACCAGTGGTCAGCAACCACCCGCAAAGACCACTGGCAGCAGCGGCCAGCAGCAATCGGAGACTGCCTGCAGACGCCACGGGTTGTGTCGGTGGAGGGGTGGCAAGCAGCAACCGCCCACAGGCACTGCTGGTAGCGTTGACAGTACTTTTTGCAGGGGGTGCACCATCAAGCTCAGGGGTGCACGTGCACCTGTGCGCACCCCCTCTGTTGCCGGTGCTGGTTGCTATGTGCCTATGCGAGGAGCCATGGCTGCAGTGAACATGCAGGTGCAGTGAGAGGCGAGATACTATTGCATGCCTAAACTCTCTGAACTTGAGTTGGGTGTGTGCAGGTGGGCCCAGGGCCAGACAGTTGGTCTCTACATACACTCTCCTGCACAGCCTCAGCGCAAGGTAATGGATTTGGGAGCAGGCAGGTGGAGAACTGTATTCGTATCTGCTGGAATGCAGGTGGGACTTGGGAGGAGGCTCTTGTCACTGTCTTTGAACCCACAGAGCAGCACAGTAGGTCCCTGAGGTATCCTGCTGCAGAGGGCAGGGAAGCTTTGGGCAGAGGGGCCTTCAGGCTCCTGGGTGGTTGTGCCAGCTCATTAAGCCATTATTTCTCCCCTGGGACAGGCAAACCTATCTGTCTTCAGGGGAAGGAAGGGAAGGTCCCACTAGGCAGCTGGCTGCACTGCCACAGGCATCTCATACCCCCTGACCCCACTCAGCTAGCTCTGACCAGAACGTGGCCAAGGCAGATTCCCGGGTGCGCACTGTCGGTGCTGAATACTGATGGGGAGAGGTGAGGTCCCTGTGCAGTGTGTGCCTCTGGCTCCCAAGCACAGAGCTGGGCTGGAGTGACACCAGATCCAGTGAGGGGAGGGAGTGCTCGAGCCTCACTCCTGCTCTGCCCCATTCTCTCAAGGCTGGACTGTCTGGAGAGAAAGGCAGGGCTGTGGGATATGTGAAACCACGATGCAGGGGGGCCAAGGCTGGCTGCTGGCTGACCTGCAGAGGTTCACCAACTTGCTGCTGATCCTGGCACTTACTCTCCCTCATGTCACAGGGCACCACACAGTTCATCAGCCCTGGGGTTCATAGATGAAATAGTAGTCTGGGGTGGTCCTGCCCCTTGATGCTGATTGGCCTTGGGGTTCAGTGGTCCCACCCCCCACTGCTGATTGGCTAAGGAGGCAGTGCCCCCACACCCCTCACCACTGATTGGCTGAGAGGGCCAGTGGTCCTGCCCCCTCACCAAGGGGATGTCATAGTTTCATAGTTGTTAGTGGGCTGGAAAGAACCTTACAGATAGGATTACCATATTTCCAGGTCCAAAAAAGAGGACATGGGGGGAAGGAGTGGGGGGACAGGAGGGAAACGACATGCTGGTGCCCTGCTCATTCTGTTGCCCTTCACTGACAAGCCACAGCACCCCCAGCCCTGCTGCTGCCCCTCACTCCCAACCCACTGACCCCAGCCCTGCCAGTGCACCTCACTCCCAAGAAAACAGTACCCTGCCCCTCCCGCTGGTACCCCACACTCCCAACCTGCAGCCCCTGGTGCTGCCAGTGCCCCGCACACTCAATCCACAGTTGTGCAGCTCCCTGCCCCCCCAACCCTGCTAGTGCCCCACACTCCCGATCCACAGCCTCCTACACCCCCAGCTCTGCCAGTGCCCCTTGCTTCCGACCCTCTGTGCTCTCTCCTGCCTCGGATCACCCTCCGCCTGCTCCAACCAGCAGAGCAAAGCAAAATCATGAACTCAGCTCCCAATTGTGCACATGCAGCACTAGGTATTTTGGGAACTATAGTTCTACCTAGCGTCAGCCATGTTGAAAATGGACTTGGGGAGGAAATCCTGAACATTTTGCTTGCATTTAAAAAACCCACCTGGACGCAGCACAGAGCATCAAAAAAAGAGAACATGTCCAGGAAAACCCGGAAGTATGGTAACCCTATTACAGGACATCAGGCCCAGCTCCCCTGCACTTGGGCAGGAAAGACTGCTGGGATCAGATGACCCCAGCAAGGTGGGCATTAAGATGCTTTTTGAAGATTGCCAATGTAGGTGACTGTACCACCTCTGGGGAGAGCCTGTTCCAAATCCTCAGTGCTTGACTTGTCAAGAAGTTTTTCCTTATGTCTATTCTGAAGCAATCTTCAGTCAGCTTGTGTCCATTATTTCTTGACCTCCCCTGTGGGGCCTTGGTGAATAGTTGCTCCCCCAGGCCCTGATGTACTCATAGGCTGCCACCAAGTCCCCTCCGAGTCTTCCCTTCTCCAGGCTGAACAGTCCCAAGTCTTTCAGTCTCTCCTTGCATAACCTGGTCTCTAGGCCTCTAATCATGCGCATGGCCCTCTTTTGGACTGTCTTGAGCTTCTCCGTATTCTTTCTGAAGTGCGGCATCTAGAACTGGATACATTACTCCAGCTGTGGTCTCACAAAGGCCGAGTAGAGCGGGAGGATGACATCCTTAGCCTTGCTCAAGGTGCCTCAGGGGATGCATGCCAATATTTGATAAGCTCTGCTAGCTACAGCATCACATTGGTGGCTCACGTTCATTTTGTTGTCTATCACAACACTCAGGTCTCATTCAGTTGTGGTGCTGACAAGTGTAGCACTGCCAAGACCGTTAGTATGTTATGGATTATTTTTTCTCCAGATGGAGCACTTTACATTTCTCTGTATTAAATGACATCAGGTTGATGTCTGTCCACCTCACAAACCTGTCCAGGTCAGCCTGTATTACCAGCCTGTCCTCAAGCATGACCACACACCCCCATAGTTTAGTGTTGTCAACAAACTTTGCCAGTTTGCTTTTACTACCCAAATCCAAATCATTGATGAATCCGGATGCCCTGTATTCTGGTCATCAGTAGCCACCCTAATTGGGCATGTGTTTCTAGATCCATGACTAGAGAAAGGAAGAGCTTCCCAGTTCCTGTTGCAAGGTGCTGCTGTTGTATAGCAACAACAGCTAGCTCTGAAAACGAGTGACTCTTGCTGTAGAACAAATGCTGCAGTTCATAACAGAAACCAGAGATAGAAAGGATCTTTGGTCAGAAAGACCAGTTCTCTGCCACACCATGTCAGCTACTGTACCTCTGGCTGGAGCACTGTTGAGTCTAATATTAAATACTCCAAGCACTGCAAAAATAAACTTCCCTCAGGAGTTTACTGTATTGCCTAAAAGACCTTGCTGTCAAGTTTTCTGATGCATTTAGCCTAAATTTTCCCCATTTAATCCTCGTACTCTCTTCAGTTCTGCCTAATTGTGCCACCCGAAGCAGTTCTATTTTCCTTCTTGCTGGCTACTCCCTTCGAAAATTTATGCATGAATTATTCCCACCCTTGTAGTGTTAATTTAACCGTTTTAAGTCAGTTTTGTTTCTCTACAAGGCTATGAGTTTGTTTCCATTCCAGTGGTAATGGGCTGCCAAGAACTGAATGTAATATAGTTCTATCTACCTCTGAGCTTTCCCACCTGCAAACATGACGCCAGCAATCAAAGTGCATGACAACTAATTATTATGTGCAACCATTTGCACTGTGATGTGGGTTGCACCATAATTTACAGGTTGATCATGGCTTTTAACTTATCCCTCCTCTCTAAAGGGTGTTTTTTTTCTCACTGTGTGAATTAAATATAAACCTATTTTTAAAAAGACAGCTAAGAAAAAAATTGTCACATTCAACCTTATGTTATTCCACTCTTTGGAAACAACCCAGCTTCTCAGATCATTTTCAGTGGTTTGGAAAGCTGACCTCATTTCATTAACACTCTACTTTGCATGTGTTTTCAAATCAGCTGAGCTGGGTGTTCAGATTTCCCAATTATTTCTCTTCTGCATTATATTTATCAACAGCTGTTTTTACAGGGATTCATTTTATTTCCAAACACAGAGCAGGCACCTTTTTTTTTTCTCCTCCCCCCACCCCAGGACATTTGGTTTTCCAGACAGAATCCAGATATATTTTAATTGCTAAATTGGACCAGCTGTGAGATCTCTGTTCACCAATAGGCACAGTGGCTGGATTTATATTGCAATTGGAGGACTTAGAGGCTAGGATTTTCAGAGGCCTCAAACCTAAACTCCTACTGAAATTTAAGGCTGTTCACAAGAGCTCAGTCAGTGTTTATAGCAAGGGCATTTATAGTTTTTCCTGTCAATACTATCCATGCTGTACCTGGGTTTGGTTTTCTGCACTAGAAGGATTGCTTATAACTGCCACTCTGCTCCAGGGACCCATAATCAGGTTGCAGTATGGTGTGGGCAGGGAGCAGGCAAGGTAGAAATAGAAGGCTAGTGTGACAGTCCCTAAATGTTTTGATGTGGCAGTACATTTTCCTAGGTCTCTGTTTTGCTCGCATCATAAACTTCAGCAAGGGGAAAATTCAAGGTTTGTGGGCAAAAACAAGTTAGGAGTATGTTGAATGCTTTGTAGTTTGTGGTAGGAGGCAATCCATGGCATCTCTCCAGCTGGTAGCTTATGATCCTGTGGATTAAACATTTTACGTATTGATTTCCCTGTCTCAGATGCTGTAAAGCAGATCCTGCTCTCCAGCCCAACACAGAGCTATTGACTCAGGTTCTGCCATAGTGATGTTTTCACATCTCTCCTTCTGGTAAAGACATCAAACTCACTGGATCCTTGCATGTTGTGAAGAGAAAAGGGAGAGGATGCCTGTGACTGGAAATTACAGAGAATCAAGAAAGTGTTTAGACTGAGAAAGCAGAAAGAAGGGCATCTGCATAAACAAGTGATGGAACAGCAAGGAGCTGAAGGGGTGAAGAAGATCAGGAGGCTAGAGAATCCAAAAATTGATAGGTTGGTTGGTAATGGCCAGACTGCAAGAGAGAGGAAGAAACATATGGGCTGAAGATCTGAGATGACAGAGTAGCTGTGTGCAGCCAGAACAGATGAGCTTACAGAGGAGGTGAAAGGAAAAAAGTGTTGGGAAAGGAGAAAGAAACAAGAAATAAAAGGAGAATGAGGGCACTTGCTGCCATCCCCTGCAATGTGACTGGCATTTTATGCTTCTGAAGAAAGCCCAGTGAAATAGCTATGGGAGGAGAGCGTGTGGCTGATACTGAAGGGGAGATAACAGAGGGCTAGATGTGATCCCTGTCTACCTCCTGTGTGATGTTTGAGACTCAGCATCTTCTTCCGCATATCACAGTAGGCATAGCTGGATATTCCTACCAATATTTCTCTGAGAAATACATGAGCCATTGTTGATGGTGGCTGGAAGATTCCTAAGGTCTCCCTGCCTTTCTCTGCCCCGCCTTACCAGGTACACTTGTGTGCACTCCATAAGATACCATAATTCTTCTGTTTGTTCCCATTGTAGGTGGCTGTGAAAAACAACATTGATGTCTTCTACTTCAGCTGCCTAATTCCCCTCAATGTGCTTTTTGTGGAGGATGGCAAGATGGGTGAGTATTGTATATTAAGATATATGGTTAGCTTTTTCTGGGCCCTTTGGAGACTAATGCAGGCAGGCAGGCAAGAAATTGGCAAAGCGTAGTTTATAGCCAGACATCCCTCAGCAAAGATCTATCAGCTTCAAACTAGTGCTTCAGACCAGTCCATTAATGAAGCAGTGCCAATGGCCCCTAAAAATCTGGGCATTAAAATTAAGTGGTCTCTCCTCTCTTCTAGTTGCCATTCAGTGGAGTTCAACAAACATAGGCAGATTAGTTTTCTTCTAGAGGACGGCTGTCCAATTAGTGACCTGCAGGCTGCATGCAGCCCATGTGGCATTCATTTGTGGCCCCAGTCTCCCACCTGGGTGCCACTTCTCTCATCACTCTGGAAGCTACTGCCATTGTAGCACCTAGGCTTGTCCACCTTCTTCCAGATTCTCCTTCCTGCTTCTGCTCCTGGGGGCAGGGCAGTTGCAGGGCCCAGGGAGCCTACACAGTGTGTGTCACCCCCCTCCAGCCACTCCAAAGTTGGACAGCTCTGTTCAAAAGCTGAATTCTGTTCTCTTTGGTATTAGAGGGAAGTTGGACATTGATTTTACTGGCTTATATAAACATCACTTTTTCTCGTGCACCTCTGTTCAGTAGCCCACTTTTCTTTAGGTGGGGAAGCTGCTTGAATAAACAGAAATTTCTCTTGCTTTTACTCCCAGCCTTTTTCTGGTGGTAAAAGTGGAAATCCTCAATGACATGGCTGTTCTGTTATTTTTGAGCTTTAGGGTCTCCTTCCTAGCCAGTCGTACCTACCCTGGGTTTATAAATGGCTGTCATAGTAAAGATTATCTTAAATCCACACCTAGATGGTCTTTAACACTTTGTTGCTTACAGTAAAGTTAATTTAAACAGCGAGAAAATATATTGCAGGAAATAATCATGAACCTGACCTTATAGGGGTGCATGAGGTTTAGCTACTTGCGTCTTTTCAATTTCTGCTGCATCACTTTGACTCTTAACGATTGCATCAATAGGAGCAATAGGTTCAAAGCATATGAGCTGATAGTGCCTCTCTACTCAATTCTGATTAGGCCTCATCTAGAATATTTCTGTGCAGTTCTGGGCTCCAAATTTTAAAAAGGTCGTGGAGAAATTAGAGAGGCAGGTGACAAAGATGATAAAGGGTTTGGAAAGCAAGTCATATGCAGAGGCTGAAGGAGCTAGGCATTTTCAGCTTGCAGAAAAGACACTTAAGAGGGAATATGATAGCAGTCTTCAAATACTTGAAGCACTGCCTTAAAGAGAGAAAGCATTTTTTCTCTCTTGCTTCAGACCAATGGTTATAAGTTTTTAGATTGGAAAAACTTCTTCGCTGTCAGAATAGTGAGACAGTGGAATAGACTACCTAAGGAAGTTGTGGACTCTCTGTCACTAGAGGTGTTCAGGAAGAAACTGGACAGCCACTAGTTTGGGATGATTTAGATGTAGACCTGTGTTGTATTATGGGCATTTCCTGTACTTCTGGGCTTTACTGTTTGCCCCCACCCCTCTTTTTCTGCTATGTGTCAGGGTATTGTTAAGCCTTCCTCAGGGGCATTTGAGTGTTGGTTAATTTTTTGCTGGGGATGGATTGAGGTGTGCCAGCGCTTCTACTGGGGCTAAAGCTACAGGTTCCTGGCTAGATGGTCTTGGACTTCCACTCGAGATAAGACCAATCACCATAATTGGGGTAAGGAAGAAATTTTACCCCATAGTCAGATTGGTATGAACTGTGGGTATTTTTACTTTCCTCTGTAGTGGGGAGTCAGGCCCCTCTTCCCAGGACCTCTTGAGTGTATATTTACTCGATTTTATAGAAGCAGGACATTGGCTGCCATTGTTCCCCTACTTTACCTGTGGCAGGTTACAGTGTTATTTTTATGTTGTGTCAGAGTTGAGGAGTTTAGATTATGGATTGTATAGGATAGTTTAGATAAGGATGATTCTATCTCAGGCACTAGATGACCTCTGATGACCCTTCCAGCCCTACTTCTGTATGATACTGTGATGCTGTGGATAGCTCAAAGAGCCAGGAGGATGGAGTACTCACACTGCCTTTTCTGCCTTATCTAGAACGCCAGGTTTTCCTTGCAACATGGAAGGACATTCCAAATGAAAATGAGCTGCAATTCCAGATTAAAGACTGTCACCTGAATGCTGGTGAGTGACTTGACTCTGATGCCAAAAGCCTTTGTATAACATGTGGAATGGATGGATGCTGGTATTGCATATCCATAACACTGCAGGTAGAAGCAGAGCAGCTTTCAACTGCAGATCCCAGGTTTTGTTTTTAATTGACTAAAATTTTGTCTAAATCCTATACAAAGAAGTTCCCCATTTCTGGCCCCTTTTTTTTCTGGTCCCTTCTTTTCTTACCTTCTGTTCTCTTTTGTGCTTAGCTGATTTGTCTGTAAACCCAGCACAGAACTGTCTTTGGAGTGGATCTCAAAACCTGTTGTTCCATGTCAGTCTTTCAGTGCTATGCTGGTCCCCGAGACAAGTTTTTTGTTAGCTGCAGGGGCAGCCGTGATCCAGCAGAGTGAGAAGAAGTGATTAGGAACCAAAAAATGGGGATTCTAGCTGTGGTGTGCCACTTACCTATGGTGTGACCTTGGCCAAATAACTTTGTCTCTTGCTTTGTTACACACTTACTTACAGATATGGAATAATAATCTTGTGTCTTGTGCATTAACAGCTGCAGATAAAATCTTTCTGTTAGGTGCAATGTCTTACACAGTTATTGGTAAATCTGTTGATGTCTTCCTATCATCTGCCCAGAACAACGGAATGCTTAGTCATTTCTTTGCCTCTATGTGAGAGCATTAGACTTGTACTTATGACCTTGTTACTACTGAAGGAGGAGAGAGAGTGCAGCTAGCAAATCAGCTTTGTCTGAGGCCTGGATGGGATCCAAATGCTTCTCCTGAAAGCCCAGTGTTTTACAGAGGAGAAACATGTCCCTGTTGATTGCAGCTCCATGTAACTATTTTATTTTCTTTCATGCTTGCCATTACACAGTGATAGCACTCTGACTTCACTCAAAGGCAGGAACTACAGGTCCTTTTGTAGTTATAATTATTGCTATTTTGGAACCTAAGCTGGAAAAAATAACAGCTGGTGTCCCTTGTGACTTGATTCCATCCAAGGGCTTCTGACGAAAGCAACCCCTGAACCTTTGCCATGACTTTCCATCCTCTTAAACCCTAACTCAGCCCACAGACCATGCAGCCTAACTTAAAACTCTGCATTGTTGTCGGTCATGCCCTTCTTCCTCTGTAGCCATCCGTTAGCTACTCTGTTATGAGCACTGTGCAATACAGGAGGAACTAGAGGATGGCTTTTTGTTGGCTGCTGACTGCTTCTGGATGGCAGAAGTACTGGGATCTACAGGGTAGTTTAGAAAGGAAACGTTCAATTGCACATTTCCTTCTTGTAATTTTTTCCACGTGGGCTTGGATTATGTACATTCTATCACTTTTAGGTGCCTTTATAGCCTGTAGATTCACAGAGCTACTTCTTTCACCCTGACTCAGCCTCTATAACCTGTAATTGTAATGAATCTGCCTGCTCAGGATAGGAGAGGAGAGAAGCTGCCAATTTACTTCCCAGTTATTGGAACAGGAATTGACATACTCAGCTGGCTGTGTGGTCCAGGGTACCATCACATTAACCAGTTCCAGATGCCTGTAATTATGGGGTATTGTACCATTCAGGGAATTTCTGCTTCTGTCTCTGGCCAGTTTATACAATGTAGGTCAGTTATTTATTTATTTTTACTGGGAGAAACAACAGGATATCAATAACTAGTAGCATTTGCTATTAGGCTGTTTACTAGCCAAGTGCCAGACCTCATACCTAGGCTCACTTAAAATTGTAATGAAGATGAGCTCTGGTGTTGGGGGAAGAACGGTCCATGGGCACACTGTCACCTAAGCATGTTTCTCTGCTGTTGTATTCTCTATGCGAGTAATAACATTTCTCTATTGTCATGTTATCTGCAGCCATCACCAGGACTCCAAGATAGGAAGCTGTTGTCAGTCTCTTTAGTGAGAGCTTTGGAAACGGTGTCTCTTTTGAGTGCAATCAGTCACCAGGGAGGCTATAAAGCAAGTAGAATCTGTCAACCTCCTCTGCTTATTTAGGGAGGAAAGTGGGTCATGTCTGATAAACAGACTTCAAATGCTTTTTTATCAGCTGAAGACACTCTTCTTGTATCTCCTAAGCTGATGCCTCTTCCCCTGTCGCAATTACATAGGCCACTTCCTTCCCTGGCCACCTGGATTTCTGAAACAAGCGGGCTGAGAGTCAGAAAGCCAAGACATTGGCCTGGGAATGGAAGGTATGGGGGTTGCCTGCCCAGGGGCTTTAGCTCCCAGTGTACGTCTAACATGCTGCTGGTACAGCACAAATTGTACCATTGAAGGTTGGCCAGTTTTCAGGGTGGTATAAGCTGCCCCTGTAGAAACCACCCTGCCTCAGTTTAAGTCCAGTATAAGTGAGCATGGGTGTGATTTAACCAGTGTAGAGTGGAGCAAGAGCCCTCATTTTTTCAAGAGATGGTAGCATTCAGCACTGAAATCCTTGAGACCTTGCTGTCAGTGTCAGTTCATGGCCTCTTTCCTCCTGAAGGAATCCAGGAACAGATAAATAAATGCAGTGCACCTTCCCTCAGCTGCCACTGGAAAGTCAGCCCAGTAGCAGCTGTATGGCTCTCATAATGTTGGCAAAGCAGAGGACAACCACTTTGGGACTGTAGTCATAGCCAACTGATTGGCTCTGCCAGGGCAGCAGACATCACAAAAAGAATCTACAAATTTCAGTAGCTCCCAATTAAAATTCAAAATTTGCTGGACTGCAGCATTTCAGCACCATTTACTACTTCCAATAGCTGCTTGCTTCTATAATACATGTCCAGGCCATCACTTGTCGGTACAAATTTTATTAATCCCATCACACCCACTCGGATAACTGATTAACGACTAGCATGTTTCCATGAATACCCAGTGTTGAGTTCCCTCCCAAGTTTAGGAACCATAACACAACATTCATTCTCCAATCTAACTGATTCCGGTTCAGCAACATGAATTTAGCTGAAAATTTTAGCAGCTAAAAACACCTCCACTCCTCAGCTGATGTGCCCTAATAACAGCAAAACCAGCTCTTTAAATATAGTAGACATAGCTGGCAGTGGACAGATGGAGTAGAACACACAGAATACTGTGGATTGGCTACTGAGGAACTGAGGTGGGATTGGGGAGTAATCCAAATAGTATTGCCTACATCATTGGTGTGCCATCTGGCATTCCTGCTCCTTGCCACAAAGTCCCTCACTGTCATGCATAGGGATGTGGATGATGCACAGAGCCCTGCCATCCATCTGAGTGGAGAATACCAATTTCCTTAAGGAGGCATGAATGACTCAGAACAACAGACCTATTGTTTTGTCCTTTACTGACTCAGGGATTTGGCTTGCTAATTTCTTGCATGCTGTATGATTGGCTGCCCCAGTTCAGTAGTCTAACTTCAAAGCAGTTCTAGCCTAAACTCTGGGGTTTTACTCGAGTTGCTGCTTTTGTTCCTGCCAGGGCAAAATTTACAGGAAGGAGGTTTCTAGACTACAGGAGTGGCTAGAATGCATAGGAGTGATTTACAGCCCCATCCTGTTACAGCTCTTACACACTCAGTTGTGATCCTGTCCACTCAAGTCCCTTTAAAAAACTGTTAATGCACTGAATTTTGTGACGTGCCATCTTAAGTCACAAAAAGCAGCAAGAGGAGGATGCACATCCTTTTGTGCGAACTGAAGGGACTCAAGCAAGGTGGAATAGGATCATGTTTAAGCATCTTAACAGATGAAACAGAATCTAGCTTTTACTCTCTTGCATCTCTAACTCATGACTTTAAGACCTTTACCCCCACAAGTGATTGCAGGGGCTGATGTCAATGTCCTTGTAAACCCAGTGTAATCAGGAAGGCTTCATGTATATATGGGTGTCACTCTGCCATGGAGTCACTTGCCAAGCAAGATGGTCATGTAACTATACACATATCTTCCATTTAAAGTGTGCTTGTGACATAGTTTGTATTTTGAATGTGTTGATGACCTAAGAGCCCTGATGTACAGTAGATTAATATCTGACTGATGCATTTTCAGGGACCACACATCTATCCTGGAATAGAAGCAGACATACCATATTTAAATCAGTATAACTACAGTACTCTGATTTTTCCACGAGTAGTTCTACACTGGTAAATTAGTATCATATGTTTGCTGGGTTTTTTGTTTTTTTGCTTTAATGCTGGTATAAGGGTGGGTTACACTCGCATTAAACTCACCATATATCCAGTCCTTAAAGCTGTAGAGCTGTCTCCAGCATTTAGAGCACCAGTGTTTGCTGGTTTGTGGGCAAGAATACCGAGCAAGGGGCTGCAGGCATCATCATACTTTGCTTTCCCTACCAAGTTCTATATTAACTTTTTGCTTTCCTGTGACTACAAGTAATATGACAGGGTTTCAGATTTGAGCTGTGGGTTGGGAACCACTTCAACAGAGAGAAACTCTGATTTTGGAAATGGATTAGAGAGATAGCATGTGATCTTTTCATTTGGCTATAATGAATACATCCGAGGGGTCAGAGTTAAGGTTATAAACTTCACTTCCTAATGTCGTTACTTTTATACTGACTTAGATCTTATGTTCTTTAATCTTTATGTTCTATAAATGAAAAGGAAAGAAAAATCTAGTTAAAAAGTGAAAAGGGCAGAAAAATCCAAGTCTTCCAAAATTTAGAAGCTCCAGAACAATGAGGCTACCTTATATTGCTAAATTTTGAAACTCCCCAGGAGCATAAGGTTTTCAATGCTCTATCCTTTTCTGCATTGAAAATCTACCTAGTGACATGTCAGAGATGCTAGCTGACAGCTACTAACCAGTTTCTCATAGCTCTTAATGTTAGCCAACATGACTGTCCTACATGTGTGAAAGCAAATTCATCAATCTTGACAGTTCAGATTATTCATTTCCTGCAGATGGTGCAGCGTTCTTCTTTACCAGCTAACTCATGTTAAAATGACATTTGCCTTTCCTCCACTGGTTTTATTTTAAATGTGCTAAAGCACACTCAGGGCCAAAAGAACCATTACAATAAAGTCAATATACATCAGTTAAAAGAAGGTGTTTCAAAAATACATTGCATGTCTTCGTTGTTTTCATTTGAATATGTTTTATCTGTATCTAGCTATATTTCCTTCCATTTTCTCATACAATTTATACCTTTTGTTTGCTGTTGTTTGCCCTATCACTGTTTTACAAATTAAACTGCTCAGTAACTTGGGCTTTGCTTTGTCAGCCTAATCTAAAGAACATTTCTTATTTTAACATAATGGCTGTGTATATGCTATCTAGTAAGAGAAAGAGATTCTGTTCTTTTTTCTTATGTAACTCCTCCTGGTTTCCTCCATCTCTGTCACTGCCAGAGGAGATCTGAATATACTGGAGCTGATTCAGAAGCCAGATTTGGTGTGATAAATCTGTTCAAAGAATATCACAGACCAAATTTTCAGAAGACCTTGGCACTGGAGAATTTAATTTAGACACCTAAATGAAATGGGTATGTTTCATAGGTCAGTGCTTACAGAACAGTATTATAGAATCACAGAAGAATAGGGCTGGACAGGACCTTGGGATATCACATCTAGTCCAACCCCCTGATCAAGGCAGGACCATTCCTGACAAAACTATCGTAGATAAGTATTTGTCTAACTTGTTCTTAAAACCTTTGCAGACGGTACTCTGGTACTAGGCTCAGTGCTCTAAACATCAAAAAGAGGCTCATTTGCCATAGGTAAAGCAGGGAGACTGTCAGTGTCCTGCCACTGCAAGGACAGAAGTACTTGTTAAGTGCTTTCAGGAGAGATAAGGAAGGCAAAAACTCCCAACAGTCCATGCTAATCTGACCATGCGGTGAAATTCCTTCCTGATGCTAAATGTGGTGATCAATCAGACCCTGAGTGGAGAAGCAAGACCCTCTGACCAGGAGCCTCTTGGGTTTTCAGTCCGAGCAGGAGCTTCAGCACACCCTAGTCAAAATCTCTAACCTTAGCTGAAGCTAACACCCAGTGTTTCTGAGGGGGGAAAAAGAAGCCCAAACCTGACACTCCTGGAAACAGGAGGAGGAGGAGGGAATTTCTGCTTAACCCCATTTAACAACCAGCAAAGCCCAGAAGCATGGGGAAAACCAAACACCCTCCACTCTGCTCTGCAAATTATGGATAGCAGAGCGCAATTCCACCCACCCCACATCCTAAATGGAGGGCCAGAATTCCTCTTTCTGTCATCCTGTTCTCTCCATGAACTTTTCCCAGCACCTTCAAGCTTCTTTCATAGCTAAGACAGATTGTGGAGCCCTACTTCATTCTGCTGTTGCAGAGGATAATCTCTCCAGCCTGCTCTGGACTTCAGAGGCCTCCTCATGATTTCTGAGCAATGCCTGTGCGGGGATCTCCAGAGCTTCCAGCTATCGCTCTTCGCTGTACACTCTAGGCACTACTACTCCTAGATCATCCCTAAACAATGTTTGTCCAACTTCCTTTTAAAAACTTCTAATGGAGGAGGTTCCACAGTTTCCTTAAGCAGATTGTTCCACTGCCTTGCTGTTCTTACAATGGTCTTTCTCATGGGCAAGAACATTTCTTGTGTATAATGCAAAGATGTCAACAACCCATGAATAAATAGGATTTTATTACCTGCAACCAGTCAACTATCCAGCACTTCCCAAAACTCAGAGATGTAAAGGCATCCAGAAGGGTGAAGCTAGGCAGACTTACCCAAGAATCCCCTCAAAGATTTCCTTTCAGGAAAGAAAGGTTGAGGTTTCACTGTTTTGTTCCAATATGAAACAAACAGAAAAAGAAACACTTTGAGTTTTTTTTCATGAAAAAAATGATGGTTGTGTTTTCAGTGCTAGAAAGAAAAAGCATCCTCATGCATATCTTGTAAAATTTAACATTTTTGTTAAAAAAAAAAAAAAAATCCATTTTACGTATGAGCAGGTGGCAGAAACACCGCACTGTAGCAAGTCATGTGGCAAGGACAGAGGCACAGGGGGTCATCTTGCTAAAGGATTGACTTTTGCCCAGGGAAACAGTGGCATCTCTATTCATTGAAGACTTTCAAGAAGCAGGATAGTAGCAATCTGTCTGAGTGCTTTAGGAAAAGTGTCGTGCATCTCTGCTGCATTTGGACTTAGTGACCTCAGGGTCCCTTCAACTCTGTAATTCTACATTTCTGGTATGCAACATCATCCAATCGAGCTGGTCCCTGGAAGGATCTCTGCATAGTCAGCAGGGCCCACTTATAAGCTTCTGCTTGTAACTCATGGTCATTAACAGGAGCTTTGCTGCACAATGGTAAATCCACAGCACAATTTAAAGCAAGGCTGAGCTCAGCTCCCAGCAAATGTGTTTTTAAAGGCTGTACTGTCACATGACATTAGCTGCCCTGCTTTCAGCAAAGCACTGCCTGGCATCGTTGCCTAGCAACACTGTCCCATCTTGGAGAACCTGACATTGGCTCAGACTTGCTTACAGAGAAGTGGCTGGAGCCAGTACCTGGGGGTGGGAGGGAATCAGAAATGACACTTGCTCTCCAGTTTGCATTTCTAGCGCCTGCACTGAGGGAGATGGAATCAGGTGATGATGCAGACCCCAGCATGGCTTGGATTGTTTTAAGGGGCTGTGGCTGAGTCACCGATAATTTGCATGCAGTGTGCATGTCAGGGTGGTTAATATGAAGAGTCCCTATAATGGCTGAAGTAGGAAGCTGTCAAGACTTCAGAGTTCTCACCCTAGCTCTGATCGTGGAGATGCATCTCTTTGGACCTTCCCTCCTAGTTCCCTTATCTGTGGAAAGGGATGGTAGGACCAGTTGTGCTGTGGGGAGCAAGAGGTGAAAGCAGAGCTCTCAGGTAGAAGGCAGGCTCTAGGGAAGAGCTTTTAGAGTGGACGGCTCCATAGGAGACCATATCTAGTGGCCCTGCTGCAGCCTGGAATCTTTAGTTTGCACTGACAGTCGGAGCTGCCCTGATGTCGTACCCTGGAAGGATGCTCCTACCCAAGGCTTGTTGGAAGCAGCCATTACTGTTGCTACAGGGCTATAATAGGGAGCTGCAGAGCCAGAGCTCAGCCTCTGTGTAGTCTGAACCCCTGTGCCCTAGCAAGGAGCGGTGGTTGCTAAATTTAAAGCAACAGTTGCTATCTGATAAAGCAAGACTGAAGCCTATGGGTTAAACACAGTTGGCTTTGGATTCAGCTTAGTGTTCCCTGCATCTTTTGCTGGGAGTGCTTTTGCAAACCTTCAGCCAGTCAGCATCTCAAGGCTCAGAGGAACTGCTGACTGTTAAGAGATGGGTTGACTGGTAGGAGTAAAACTGATTATACAGTCAAGTCCCTTGAAGCTGGGCTTGTGTGCCGTGGTTTAAACATGACTTGCTCAGAGGACAATCATACCTGTGCGATAAATTGCAGGTAACTTCAGCCAAGAGAACTATCTGGGATGCATCTCACCCAGTAGTAGGTTTTTGGCTTCAGAAACCTCTGCAGACTTGGCAGCAACATCCTGTTTAGGTGGGACAAAAAGCACATGTTGGATTTATCCTGATCCCTAGCAGCTGATGCCACTTACAGTGCAGGGCTCCCCTGCCTGTGGCTGTTGCATTGGGGGAGGCTCTTCTGCACTGTGTGTTCCCCTAATCTGGAAGCCTCTGTTCCACAGAGAAGGGTAGGATAGGAGGGAGGGAGGTTGGAAAGCCTGGGAGCTCATTAGCTGCTTGTATCTCCTAGTTTCCATAGTAACCTAGGAAGAAAGGAAAACCCAAACTGAACAAGGAGCTGCAGCTGCATGAAACCTGCACATAACTTCTGCCAGCAGCTGTTCTACAGCCTGCGGGAGCAGGCAGAGGTTAACCCAGCTGCAGGCCTCAGGACTGAGGCTTGATTCAGCAAAATGTGCATGCTGCGCAGGTATCCTGCTGCTCTGGCTGGACAGATCCTGCTTCAGGAGGAGGAGGAGAAGGGGCAGGATGCCAGATTGCAGTAGGGACATGAGACCCCTGAATCTCTGTCTTTGCTCTCTGCTGTGCAGACAGAGGCTCAGATAGCTGAAAGAGAGCATCTAAGAGGCTCCTTCTTAGCTTCTGGCACCAGCACTGCCCTAAACACTTTGCTTTTTCAAATTAGAAAGCTTTGAGCCAGCTGGACCTCTGTGGATTTTAGCATCCATGAGTATAGGGCAGGGGTAGGCAAAATATGGCCTGTGGCAGGTCTTTGTCCAGGCCGCAGAGGGTCCCTTGGTCCCACCTGACCCAGACAGTCTAGCTGCAGCTCCCTGGGCATGCAGTGGGGCTGGGGCAGCTCTGCAGCTGGACTGCATTTCTAGGCAGCCTGGGTGACAGCAGCTCTTTTTGCAGTTGCTGCAGCTGCTGGCTTCAGCCCCATGGTACCGGCAAGGACCCGTGCATGCAGCCCCAACCCTGCGCCTGCTCGGAGCTCACCCATTTAGGTTCAGTAGTAGTGACGAGGGACAGAAGCTGTTCCTCAGCACGGGGGGAAAACAATGCCTCCCACTGCTGCACAGTTCCTGCTGCAGCCACCCAGAGCCTGCAGTGTGCCCAGCTGCCCTGTGTTGAGCTGGCCAGCAGGGCAGCGGTGGCAACACAGAGCAAACACAGGGCAGCCTGGTGCGGTGCGGGCTCCAGGTGGCTGCAGCAGGAAATGCCAAGCAGCAGGAGGGAGAGGGGCTGCTTTCCCCTGCATTGAGCAATAGCTTCTGTCCCACACCCCTGCTGCTGAACATAGACAGGTGATCCCGGAGCAGGCGTGGGACACACAGGGTCAGGGCTGTGCAATGCAAGTCCCCACCAGTACCACAGGGCTAGGGGCAGCAGCTGGAAGGGGCCGCCACCACCCAGGCTACCTAGAAAGACAGTCTAGCTGCGGAGCTGCCCCAGCCCTACTGTGTACCTGGGGGGGGCAGGACACACCACAGGCAGGCAATACAGAGCAGATGTGGGGCAGGGCTGTACTTGGGTTCCTGCTGAACTTCTCTGGTGGTGGTGAGTCTAGAGCAGGCGCAGGGTGTGCTGGGGCTGCATGCTGCTGGTGATGGCAGGGAGGCACTGCAGGGCTGTTGCTAAGCAGCTCAAGGGGGGGTGTGCATTGGGGGCTCCCATACCCACAAACCCTTCCCCACAAACCCCACAACGACACCCTCCCCCACACACACTCACGCCCCACGAACACCCCACCCACCCACACCCTCCTCCACAAATCTCACACGCACCCTCCCCATGCACCTCTGGGGGGAGCCCCGCTCACTGCTACGTGTGTGTGCACGCGTGCGCGCACACACACACACACCCTGCCCCCATACCTACACATACACGCACACCCCCACATACACCCCCACATACAAACACATACACGCCCATAGCCCCCCACAAACTGCATACCACCCACCCATACTCTCCCCCTCCCTCCAGTATACAAGAGTAAGACCTCATTTTGAGCTATTATGCAATCATCTCTATATACAACACACAGATCAAGACAAAAATATTTTTTAAATAAAATTAAAATATGTTGTTGTCAGTGTTTGATTTTTACTTTATAATATTTTTTTCTGATTGCAAAATAGCAAACCCCCTTCCCAAAAGGAGCACTTCTGGAGGCAAGTGGTGGGACTTCTGGTGGCAAAGGTTAGGGGGTAGGACTTTGGGTCCCAAGATGGCAACCAGGGGGGCAGGGCTTCTGTCAAGGGGTGGGGCTACCGATGCGGACCTTAACAGCTCACCAAAACTCATCAAGGGGCCCTCGACCCAAAATAATTGCCCAGCCCTGTTGTGGGGGCTGCTTGGGCTCTGGTCAGTTGCACGCTGTCCACACAGAAACTTCTGCTCAGCAGCACGATCCTTGTTTTCTCTTCCTCCTCCTCCTCTTGTTGTGCATAGGCCTGATGGAAGAGGGCGCACTGTTTCCCAGCAGTTCTACACTTATTGGCCATTGGTTCTGGAGGGGCCTCTCTGACTCTCTTGCTGGCTAGACAGATGTTCTAGTTCGTATTTACCTCTCGGGGGGGAATGGGACACACAAAGTACAAGCTATTGATAAACAACCAGTTTGTTACAGGATTCAGCTCTACCTCAGCAGTCCTGTCCCCCACCATCTGCATGCATTTGCTGTTATCTCAGGGCACAAGTCTTGGAGTAGAGGCCTTACCTACACTTGCTTTTTCACTTTCTGCATCTTTGGTTCATGAGAGTCATCTGACCAGCTAGTCTAGAGATAGGGGACTGTGTGGTTAGGTGATTATATCAAAGGGACTGGGAGACTGAAGGAGCTCCAGTTGCAACCCCACCATCTGCAGGCCTCAACCAGACCCACATACAAGATCCACTGGAGAACAAAACTATTAAACCTACCTGTGTGAAAAACTTTCCAAAATGCCAGGGAAAAAAAAGCCTGATCACTTACAGTGAGTAGGGAACAGGGACTCCAAGGAACATCCATACTTGCTAAACTTTTCTTCCTGGGTTGGCAGGTTGTACAGCTTTAGGAGTGAAAGTTGGAGCTCGGGTGAGTACTGTTCCCATCTTGGCCTCTGCACCAAAGTCTGTGAAACATCCTTCCTTAAGGGAAGTACAGTTCACCGATTCTTAAACCAGGTGTAAAAACCTCTTGGCTTCCAGAGATCTTCAGAATAGGACTTTGATTTAGATTCAGTGCTTTTTGCATTCATCTGGTTCTATTGTTTCTCTGTAAAGTGACTTGGAAATAACATGCATCATGGTTATATCTTTATATTTACATGCAGGTAAAACCATGTCTTCCCTGACTGCTAGTCATAGATTTCACTAAAGGCTTTTCATGGCCACAGTGCCTAGAGGTAGATGGCTGGGGGGAGGGGGGGGGCGGATCATTGCCAGTTGCTATCATTAGAAAAAGATGTGTGGTATAGTAGGTACATGATTACATAGCAACTCCTAACTGGGAGTGAGCTGTGAGGTCCTTGAGTCTGGACAGTCTTTGCCTCTTGAGTTCAGCAATTATGTCAATGGCCAAGAAGCAAAGTCGGTCATGATCTTTGCTCTGATCCAGTTTCCTCTGGCTTGGGGAGGGCATGGCATTGAGTCCCAGATCAGTCTGGCCAAGGTCTATAGGCTTTGTTGCGGGAAGGTAGAAGTTCACCCAAGCTAAGTTGCAGTCCCAAGCAGTGAGGTAGAAGTGTTGAGCCCTAAAGGAAGGAGCGGATAATCAGCAGGAAGCCCCAACTCCAGCGTGTGGTCTCCAGGAGGATAGAGCAGTTAAGACCAAATCTTCTCTTTCTTCATCTTCCTCTTGTCAGACCTGCTCCTCTAGCCATAGACTGGCACTGTCTTGTGGCTGTCAGCTCCTCCTGGCACATGCACATGTCTTAGGGATGCTGCTGCCTGTTTTCCTCTCTGGGCACTTTGTGCATGGTCCTGAATTAACAGTGACTTTGTTGCTGTTTGCAGATACTGTTTCCAGTAAGCTGCAGAACAACAATGTTTACACCATTGCCAAGAGGAACGTGGAAGGCCAGGACATGCTCTACCAGTCTCTGAAGCTAACCAATGGTATCTGGATCTTGGCTGAGCTACGTATTCAGCCAGGAAATCCGAACTACACGGTAAGGCCCGTTGGACCCTCTGCTAGAGGCTGTGGGGGAAAGTGAAGAACCTTTCATTACCTAGCTCAACCCCATAGCTATGTTTCCCCTCCCACTTTACCTAGCACATGGTTTTAGGGTCAGATCCTGTTGATTGCGACTCTGAAGGGAATCCCTGCTGAGCTGGAAGCAGTCAGGGAAACCCTGAAATGAACAACGTCTGTTGCCCATTTGGCTGGGTTAATGCTGACTCCACAGCAGGAGTTTATTGGCCAAGGTTGTTACTATTTGATTAAGCCAAGAGAAATTAACAAGAAAGCTTTGCCAGAATTCAGCAGCCCTTGCTTTCCCTCCCCACTCTGGTAAGTGATACTATAGATTTATGCCCAACTCTGTGCTCCTAAAGAGGAGACCAGCTGTCTCAATGTTGGCTTTGTATCAGTGGCAATCACTGCTCAGCAGGAGAGTACTGTCTCCCCCTCCCCCCCCCCCATGTCCTGGATGTACCTCTTTCCTTTACCCACTCCCCTGAGCATCTGTTTATATTCACATGCTTTCCTTCTTGCCAGTGAAATTTCTTCTGTTCTTGGAGGATCCCTTCCTGAGAATCTCAGGATGCACTCATGGGGAAGGGTCCCTTAAGGGGAAAGAAAACAGTAGAAAATCATTAAAAATATGCTACAGTAAAAGCTGCACTATCCAGCATCTTACAAGCTGGCATGCTCAATTAACTGGCATGCTGGCTTGCAAGATAAAGTGAAACTGGAAGTGCCCCCTGTGACACTTCTGGTTTCTCCAAGCCCCCACAGCTGGGAGTAAAGCAGCTTGCGCTGCCAAGCCTCCACGGCCCGGGGGCATAACAGGCTGCGCAGGGCTGTGCAGGGTCTGCCTCCCTGTCCTGCAGGGCCCGTGGGAGGGGCGACGATGCTGAGGAAGGGGCAGAGGGACACCCCAGACACGACAGGAGAAGCAATGGCCGGGACCACTCAATTAACCAGCATATTTTGTTATCCGGCATCCCCCCATCCTGGGGGGATGCTGGATAACAGAACTTTTACTGTACTTACAAAGGAACCATGCTTTGTTTTCAGTGCTCTGATTACACATTAGCATGAGAGCAGTCCTCTTATTTGCTAGGTGGTGGACTCTTGGGAATCTCTCTTGGTGATTCAAAAGGCAATTAGCATAACCTTCTAAAAGGTTATTGACCTCTGCCACCCCAGTGTCACAGGCGTGGTCTTATTTTAATGTGGTGACAATTCTGATTCTGGGTGGTGGCGCTATAAGGATTGTACAGCTCCATGAAGAGCAAAAGGTGCATTAGGTCAGGGTTTCTTAAACTTTGTGATACAGCAACCCCATAAAATAATATATAAATGTACACGACCCCCCAATGATTAAAGCTGTTGATTTCATTAGGATAGGTAGGAGATAAATAAAGCACATTTACCTTTGTATGCCGTAGCTTATCAAATTCAAAACTGTTTAACCGAAAAAAAGTGTCAAATTTAAAACTGTCAATAGTTTTCCGCGAGAAGGATGAGCTTGCTTGGTACTTGTTAGTTTTTCAATCCTGGGCTTTGGCAGTCTCAAAAATAGTCTCATTTCATGCTCCACATTTTTTTTTCAGCAGTTGCCACTATTAAGAGCAAATACTGATCAAAAATAAAACTGCTGAAAAAACTCACATTCAGTTGCACACAGTCAACTGAACTGTTGACAGATAAATACTGAGCTTCACCAAACTGTACACGCCGAGATTAGAAAACAAAAGAGACGCTTCCAATGTGGGCGAGTCCACAAACACATGTATCACCGCTGAGGGAGGGAAGCAGGCAGAGCGTTTGTGCGTTGGGGAGGCACAGGAGGTTTGCAACCCCCTCTTAAGTTGCTTGAGACCCCCCAAGAGGTTGCAGCCCACAGTTTGAGAAGCCCTGGGTTACGGCAAGCATGTCAGTAACTCTGAGGAGCAAGTAGAACAGCCGGTGATGGACTCGGGGCCAGTGTCCCATCTTTCTCCCACTGCTCATTTCCAAAGTTCTGCCACAAAGCAGCTTGTTTTCCATGCACGTGTGGGAATTTGCTTTTGCGTGTCTTATCCTTCTGGTGATAAATGTCCTTAAGGTAACTGAGACTAAAACATTTTAAGTTTCAAGAAGAATTATATACTAACAGCTAGGGCTGTGTGAAGCTTCAGTAGCCAATTTGATTCGGAGGAGATTTGGCCCGATTTGGCAACTGAATTTTTAAATCCAAATTGAATTGGAAGCCTCCGAGTCGATTCGGAAAAGATTCAGCACTGCTTTGGAGATTCAGCCGTAGACTAAACAGGCAGCAGTCCTCACCACACTGGACACAGCTGGCTCCAACTGATGGAGATGGGGGAGGGAGGGATTGGAGCTGGGACAAGCTGCCCAGCTGGGGTTGGTGGCATGGGACTCAGTAAGGGCGGGGGGGTTGTGCATTGTGGGTGCGGCAGCGCTTGGAGCCGGGGCTGCGCCCTGCTGCTGGTTGCCCAGCTGAGCCAGGCAGAGTGGGGATGGGATGCGGATGCAGCTCACTTCGGGCAAAAGGGACAAGCAGCAGCAGGGCATAGCCCCCAGTCTCAGCACTGCTGCGCTTGTATCCCGGTGCCCTGCTGCTGCTTGCCCAGCCGGTGCCGGCGGGCAGGTGCTGCTGCCTCTTGCCAGGGAGCACAGAGGTGGGAGGGGGGGAGAAGAGGCACTGTTGCCACTTCCCAGCGGATGCAGAGAGGCGGGTGCTGCTGTCGCTTGTCTAGCTGACGTGAGGCGGATGCAGGCACGGCAGCGCTGGGAGCAGGGGCCATGTCCTGCTGCCACTTGTCCCCTTCCATCTGGGGTGAGCCATGCCCACATCCCACCCCTCCTCCCCGGCTGGGCAAGCAGCAGCAGGGCAGAGCCCCTGCGCCTCTGCTGGACAGCTTGTCCCAGCCCCAATTCCTCCCTCCCCCAACCCCAACAGACTTACCAGCTGGAGGCAGCTGCCTGTTTAGTCTATGGTTGAATCTCTGAAGCAGCACTGAGTCTTCGGATCTGATTCAGCCAGATCGAATTGGGACAGTGATTTGAATCTCCAGATCAAATCGCTGTCCCTCCAAATTGGCCAAATCCAAAGTGAATACTTGCTGCTTCGCACAAGCCTGCTAACAACACCTAAAACACTTTGTGGGTGGTCCTCTAAGAAGTTTGAGTCTGCCTGGAGCTGCATCTACACCAAGGGCTGTGATCTTTTAGCTCCACTACTAGAGGTTAATGCTGTTTGACATAAGGAGGTGGAGTGTGGGTCATAAACAGCTAAATGGGTCCTAAGGGACCAACCAAACTAGTACGTTAGTAAAGACTGGCCACATGTATCCCGCTGACATTTTCTTGATGCTTACCAGAGGTTTCCTTCTCTCCTCAGCTGTCCCTGAAGTGCCGGGCTCCTGAAGTCTCCCAGTACATCTACCAGGCCTACGACGCCATTTTGAAAAACTAACAGGATTGGTCCATGCCTCACCCCGCGGAGGGAGGAGGGGGGACTCCGGATGGTCCTCTTGTTGGTGTTGGCAAAACACTGTCTAACTGGAAGCAGCTGTATTCATGTGTAGGATTTCAGTCAAAGGCACTGAGAAACCAAGGTAGCGATTAGTCTCCACGTGCTAATAATAATAATAATAGGGAACAAACCTGTTTGATATTTTTAGCGTCCATGGAAACTTTGTAACCACTGCTTCAACCACCCCCCTGTTACCCCTTCACCGCCACTGCTGCTGTTCTTTCTCGTGGGCTTCTCCATCTTGTGCCAATGTTCAGCATTTTCTAAACTGCTTTAGGCATAGGTAATATTTTGTAAAATATGGCTCATTTCAAAACAACCCTCCCACTAAGTCTCTGTTCATTAAAACAAGGCAAATGCATCAAAAACATAAAAACTGCACTTTATTTTATATTTTTTATACATTTGATTTTTTTTTTTTAATTGTAACCGGCTTAAAAAAAAAACAAAGGAAAAGCAAATCCAGGTCAGTGAAAGTATCCAAAGGAATGAGATGGGCTTTCCTAGAGCTAATAATGAGGAGAGGGAGCATGAGAGGGGTCTCATGTCTAGGAATTGAAAGGAGGCCCTGTGAGGACTGATTATTGTATTTGAGCTGGGTGACTTGCCCAGTTCATTCAAAATATTACATTCTTTCCCCTCCCCCCCACTCCCTCCCCTGCCTTCTGTCCACCATTTCCCAGTCATCTCACCTGCTCACTAGACACTGATTTGCTGGACAGGATTTTTATTGTGGAGTAGATGGGAGCACGAGCTGGTTGGGTTTGTATGACAATGGTACAGCATAGTGAAAAACCAAGGGAAGAGAAACTTCCCACCTGGTAGAGTGTGGGATGTCATCCTTGCCTTTTTCCTGTTTGTAAAACCCCTTTCTTGGTCATCCCCACCCTGCCTGCTGCTGCTACAGTCCGTCACCACCCCCTGCTCCAAATTCACCTGTGTCAGCTTCAGCTGGCCTGATTGCATTTCATTTAGCAGTGTGTGTTGGCCAGACTGAAAGACTTATGCAGGAAATCTGTAGGGTAATCGCAGTCACTTGCCCATGTTTCTCCATAGCAGCATCAGCTGATTCACATTCACACCTCAGTGTGCTGTGAACAGGAGCACAGGGCTGCCTTGGGCAATGATGACTGAAGTACTGAGGGATCTGAGACTCACCTTGTCCCCTTTATGGGAGTGTTCTGAGGTCAGCAAGACAGGACACAGGTTTGCTGCCTGGCAAATAATCCCTGGGTTCTGTCAAAATCCTAGCAGATGCTTGGGGGAGAGCATCCATAGAACAGGGAAGGTCCCTAAGAAACTGTGCAGGAGTTGCAGCTTATCTGGTGGTACTGCAGTAACTACGTGATGATGGGAAGGAGGGGGAAGATCCCCTGGGGTTAGTCCTCTGCTGTGTTTTGATGTTACTTTGTAACCCTCAGTGCTGGATGCTCCTGTTTTAGAGGCCAGTGGGCATGGAGCTTTAGCAGGGTCCTTGGTTCTAGCCGTGATTCCAAAAACTGGGTCTGGGCTTCCTGTGCCACAGGCAATAGACTAGGGATCATTTGGGTCCCTATTGTCTCAAACTCCCCTGCATGGGGAGGGATTTAGGAGTGCTCTCTCCCTTCTTTGCCATATATCCTTGTCATATGGCATTCTCCAGGGATCAAGGATGGCTGCTCATTTTCTCCACGTGCTGTGGAGTTGCCATGTCCCAGGTAAGGAGCTGAAATGGATGCCATGAAGGCTAATGTAAAAGCAAAGCTGCTGCCTGCCTCTGTTCTATTCAGAAACCCTGTACAGCTTTGCACTTAAATTAGGCCACACAACAGAATGGATTCTGCTGTTCACGCCACTCTCCTGCTTCTGCTTGATACAGCATCTTCCCCCTAGTTTGAGCAAGGCCCTTCGTGCCTCCATGGTTAAAACCACTTCCTACCCTTAAAGCAAGGCATTCACAAGCTTCTGCAGTACCAGTCAGAGATGGCTGGGGTCCAGTCACCCGTCTTTTGCCACCATCAGTTCTTTGGGAGGATGCAGAGTGGGGCTGTAATGTTAAAAAATACAGGGAAAAGGAAGGGTCAGCCAGGTTCTGAATTGGAGACTCCTGAAGCCAGTTCTGAGCCAGTGAGTAAGGAGTGGAGCAGCAGGATTCTTAGTCAGTGGCACAGGACGGTGTCCTCTATGCAGAGCAATTTGGTTTGGCAGCAAGACTCCTGGCTGAGATGAATGTGGGACAGCGTTGTTGAAGCTTGGCACTTGCACATTGAGCCAGAGTGGTGGCTTGGCACCCTATGGATTGGTGGGCTAAGAACACTACGTAAATAATTATTACAGTAACTAATAAAGTGCTGGCTGTGCTGAGATGCACGCTGTTCTCCATCCTGTCCTGAGCCAAGTTACATACTGGCCTTGCCTCTTGGAAGCTTGTTGTTTGGAGGCGAGCTGTGCTGGTAGGCAGAGCAGGCCTGAGAGCTGCCAAGGTGGGAGAAGGCAGCTTGAGTAGGGTTCAGGGGACCCCTGCATGCAGATCCTGCCCCTTGCTGCAGTACCACATAATGGGTTTTCTGCTCAGCCTGCACCAGAATATGCCCGTGAGTTGGAAGAAGCAAAAGAGGATCTCCAGGTTTAATGCCACAAGTCTTACTCAGTTGACCCCAGGGAAGAGAGTTCCAACTGAGTACTCAGCTAGTCCTGCCTGCCATAAACTCCTTCCCAGCATCCATGCCTCTCTCCTGGCCTGTGCTGTGTTTGTGTGTCTGCATGCTGTGAAGCGTGGTATGTGGGGAGAGGAGCGGGAAGGCAAGGAAGGGGGGTTGGTCAGTGGCAGCCCCATTCCATTGGTTTTATTGTTCATCCTTTCTGATGTGTTCACTTTTTGGTAAGCTTTCCCTTGTGTCCTTGTCAATAAACTGTCATTTACACGAAGGCTTCTGCTGTGGTGTGACTCTGTCTGGGTAAGGGGCAGGTGTGTTACAGCCTGTCTGGTGCTGCTAGGTAGGAATAGCCAGTTCAGTTACTGTTCATGCCTTTCAGAGACCCATTTAGGATGGACATGCTGCTTCTCTTTGCTCCTGTCCTTGGATGTGCTGCAACCCCTTGCATGTTCTTTGGAAGGAGAGAAGGTGTCTTGTGACTGGGAGGTTACGATTCCATCCCAGCAAGCCAGTATTCTGTTCCCTGGCTCTGAGCTCAGTAATTCCCCTGCCCAGAAAATATACATTGCCGCCCTTCTGTGCTTTCCATTACGATGGGTGAGATCAGTGTCCCCTGTGCCAGGTGCTGTTTCATCACAATGAGAGCTGGTACCTGTTCTGAAGAGTTTGGCAGTCTTAATAGGCAAGATGGAGAGGAGAAACTGAGGCACAGACTTTGTGTAAAGCTGCACCTCTATACAAGCTGCTAAATGCACAGTAGACTAATTCTACTGTGCATTAGTGCATCATGGGAAAAGCTGTGCTAATGCGCAATAGAATTAGTCTACTGCATGTTAGTATCACTTAAAATACATATGCCAGTGCTATTGCGCAGTAGTGCCAGTTACTGTGCACTGAGTTAGTACCTGTTATTACAGGTACTAAATTTTAATGTGTTGTAACTATGGCACATTAATGAATTTATAGACATGACTCTCACATCTGGAGCAGGATGGAGATGGTAAAGGAAGGAACATTGCTGAATCAAGCTGGCTTACCCTTCCCTCTCTCCTTGAATTTGAGGCACAGGAAATCAGGGCTTGGCTTGGTTCCACAGGAGTCAGTGAGCAAGCAGTGGATCTGATCCTGTAGGAAGGAAGTGAGTGCGGTCAGCTAAGTTATTTAAAGCCGCAGTTTCTGGAGTAATGGGGTTACATGAGAATCTCAGCTTGGATTTTAAAAATAAAGCAAGGTTTTATTTCATGTGGCTTAGAACATGAGCCTTGTGAACAGAGAGGGGGTGGAGGATTGGGAACTAGAAAACAACTGAACAATTTCCATAAATTCATTAACAAGAGTAATCTCAGGGTTGTTTGCAGACCTATCAGGATTAGAGAGCCCTTTGCTAACCTCAGAGCACCTGATACATTTTGTTGGAGCACTGAATCAGCTGAAGGTCCAGGTGAAGGGGAGCTGCCACATTGCAAGCACCAGACTGTTCTGCAAGGGAGCAGTGACATGGGTAAGGTGGAGAAGACTAGGAACCCTGGGAGGGCTGAGCTGGTTCTCCATGTGCACAGTATGCCCCAAAATAGTGGTTGCAACAGAGTACTCATAAATTGTCTTCACTCAGGCCATGCAGTTCTGAAGAGAGTGAGACAAGTGGGGTGAAGTTTGAATGATTCTTTTCAAATACCTAAGGACTGTTGATGTCATCCTATGCTCTGCTTAGCTCCAGCAGGCTTAACTCTTGAATTTTACTTTTTGTACTTCATTTTAATTCACTAGAAGATTTGCTTTCTACTAAGTTAAAAGGCATGATATCCTCTCTATCAGCCTGATGGGTTCAAGAACAGAAGAACCTCATTTTTGTGGTCCTGAAGCCCTCAGGAAACAATCACAAACATAGTAAGAAGAACTGAGACCAGGAGTGATTAAATGATGAGGCCAATGTCCTGTTTGATCATGGTGACGGAATGAAAAATCATAGAATCATAATAAGTTAGGATTGGAAGGGACCTCAGGAGGTCATCTAGTCCAACCCCCTGCTCAAAGCAGGACCATCCCCAACTAGATCATCCCAGCCAAAGCTTTGTCTAGCTAGGTTTTGAAAGTCCCCAAGGATGGAGCATCCACCACCTGTCTGGGTAACCTGTTCCAGTGTTTTACCACCCTCCTAGTAAGAAAGTCTTTCCTAATTCCTAAACTTCCCCTGCTGCAACTTGAGACCATTGCTCCTTGTTCTGTCATCTGCCACCACTGAAAACAGACTCTAGCTCCATCCTCTTTCGAACCTGCCTTCAGGTAGTTGAGGGCTGCTGTTAAAACCCCTCTCAGTCTCCTCTCAAACTGTGATCTGTGGACCACCACTGGTCCTCAAACTCTATTCAAGTGGTCTGCAGAAAGGTTGCGGAACAATCGAGAATATCTACTTGGCCCTGCACTTGAATTATTTTTTCTGACAATGGAGATCAAGGCCATTTTGATGATGATGCTGGCACTAAAGAAAATAATTTTATTTTATTTTTATTCATATTTAATCCAGAAGCAAAATGTGTCATTTTTAAAATTGGTATCACCCTACACACTACATACATAGTTTTAATTGGTCACATTTTTCAACTGTGTTTACGTGGTTTTCATTGGACGGAATTCAGCTAACATACCTGTATTGTATTTATTGGTCATCGTTGTCACGTGGAAAGTACTGACTGTACCAGAATCCAGTGCTTTTTCAAAAAATGTAACAGTTGTCAATCCAGTAAGTAGGATGGTAGGTCAACCCCCAGAAATGGGTTTGTGGTTGAAAATGAGATACTTGAAAAAAGAAAACAACAAATAATCAAACCAGTGACGGTGAGATCAGCGAAAAGTTCAAAGTTGAACATGTGACTACAGCAAGCAAACATACATCTGCTAAAGAACTTGCATTTATAATGTGTGGAGAGAAGATGGCAAAGCAGATTGTGTGCCTCTTTCAAATGACACTGTCATGCAGAATTGAAGATATGGCAGCTCATGTTAAAGACATGTTTGTGAAATGTGTGAACAGCAGTAGGTATTTTGCATTGCAATTGGATGAGACCACTGATGTCACTGACCTTGCAAATCTTCTTGCATACATCAGGTATGAGTGGGAAGGGAAAGTACTGGAAAATATTTTGTCATTCAATGCCAAGAACAACTGCTGAACAACTTTTCCAGTTACTAGATAAGTTTGTGAAGGAACACGGTATTGATTGGCAACGTTGCATTGGAGTATGTACTGACTGTGCACAAGCAAAGATGAGAAGACGTAGCGGGGTAATGGCTTGTATCCGCAAAGTGGCACCTAATGCCACGTGGGTGCACTCTAGCATTCATCGAAAGGCACTAGCTGCCAAGAAAATGCCAATGGAAATGAAGGGTGTTTTGGACTCTGCTGTGAAAACTGTTAATTTTATAAAAGCTAGATCTATGAGTTCTCCAATTTTTAGTGTACTGTGCAATGAAATGGGTAGTGCTCATGTACAAGTTCTTCATTCAATAGTATGGTGGTTGTCAAGAAGCAAAATACTTACTCGTTTATTAGAGCTACTTTCAGAAGTATAGTGATTTCTAACAGACCATCCATTCCAATTCGCAAGTTATTTTGAAGATCTATCCTGGCTTTCGCAATTGGCTGACCTTTCCAATATATTCACACACCTAAATGAGTTGAACGCTGGGCTGCAGGGAGTTTTAATGGCTATATTGGGTGTGCGAGATGAAATCAATGTGATGATCAGGAAATTTGACTTGTTTGCTAGTCGCAGAAAAAAGGACAACTTCAGCGCATTCCCAGCATTGGAAGGTTTTCTGTCTAAAAATGAACTGATTCTTGACAAAAAAAATAAAAAACAACATCAAAGAACATCTTGTTGCTCTCAAGAAACAGTTTGAAGATTACTCTCCAGTAGAAGATGAACCAAACAACTAGATAAGTAATCCTCTCAGAACTGAAATCACTGAGCTGCCCTCTGGTTTGTCAAATAAGGCACAAGAGTGCTTGTTGGAGCTTTCTTGCAACAAAACGTTATGGTCAGAATTTAAAAGACATTCCTTACTTGAGTTTTGGATTCAAAGAACTGGAGCATAGGGCTGTGCGAAGCTTCGGTCCCTGATTCAATTCGGCGGAGATTTGGCCAGATTCGGTGGCCAAATCTACGACTCAAACCACAGGACCCTTCAACCTCTCTGTACCGAATCGGAACCCTCCGAGTCAATTTGTAGAGATTCAGAAAGATTAAGAGATTCAGATGTAGAGCCAGCTTTAAATGTTTTTTCTACATACCTCTAGGTAGCAGGTGGCTTGTAAAAGCTGTGATGCTGGGGCGCATGGAGTGTCCCGCAGGAACGCAGGGGAGTCCCCAGGGCACTTGGCAGCAGACCTGGAAGTGGACCAGAAGCACTTCCGAATCCA
Source organism: Crocodylus siamensis (assembly GCF_052110815.1). Taxonomy (NCBI): domain Eukaryota; kingdom Metazoa; phylum Chordata; order Crocodylia; family Crocodylidae; genus Crocodylus; species Crocodylus siamensis. The sequence goes on from NC_143407.1 coordinate 20,183,529, forward strand.
AATTGAGTAGGGCCCATTTCGCACACCCCTACTGGAGAGTACCCAGAAATTGCATACTCCAATGCAACGTTGCCAATCAATACCATGTTCCTTCACAAACTCATCTAGTGACTGGAAAAGTTGTTTGGCGGTTGTTCTTCTTGGCACTGAAAAACAAAACAAAATATCTTCCAGTAGTTTCCCTTCCCACTCGTACCTGATGTATGCAAGAAGATTTGCAAGGTCAGCAATATCAGTGGTCTCATCCAATTGCAATGCAAAATACCTACTACTGTTCACACATTTCACAAACATGTCTTTAATATGAGTTGCCATATCTTCAATTCTGCGTGACAGTGTTATTTGAAAGAGGCACACAATCTAACTACTTTGCCATGTTCTCGCCACACATTATAAACACAAGTTCTTTAGCTGCAGGCAGAATAAGTTCTTCCTTAATAGCGTGAGGCTTCCCACTTTGGCGATTCAAAGGCTTGCACATTATGAAGCTTCCAGGGCCTTTACATTTACTGTTGCATGAGCAAACATTGTTACCGTCCCTTGTTTCAACTCATTGAGTTTGCCCTGAAAAAATTCAGGAGGCTTATCTTTGAAAGCCCAAATGTCCCCAAATGATGCCGGAGATTTACAGGCTTCAAGCTTTTGTTAGCCAGCAGGGTGTAGCGTAACACACATTGCGGCCTTGGTTCGTCTTGTTCACCAGTCCACGTGAGGCCTAAATTAATATAGCTTAAGATGTACTGTCTTACCGTCTTTCAGCATTTCAGTGTATTTTCATTACCTGTACTTCTACTCGTGCTGGTTCCTGGTAAACACAGGGTTGCACTTAAAATTTCCTTTACAGATGTATGTTTGCTTGCTGTAGTCACACGTTCAACTTTGAACTTTTCGCTGATCTCACCGTCACTGGTTTGATTATTTGTTGTTTTCTTTTTTCAAGTATCTCTTTTTCAACCACAAACCCATTTCTGGGGGTTGACCTACCATCCTACTTACTGGATTGACAACTGTTACATTTTTTGAAAAAGCACTGGATTCTGGTACAGTCAGTACTTTCCACATGACAATGATGACCAGCAAATACAATACAGGTATGTTAGCTGAATTGCGTCCAATGAAAACCACGCATACACAGTTGAAAAATGCAACCAATTAAAACTACGTATGTAGCGTAGTAGGGTGATACCAATTTTAAAAACGATGGATTCTGGATTAAATAGAAAGAAAAAAATGTTATTTTATTTTTATTCAGCGCCAGCATCATTGTCAAAATGGCCTTGATCTTTGTTGTCAGAAAAAATAATTCAAGTGCAGGGCCAAGTACAGATATTCTCAATTGTTCAGCAACCTTTCTGCAGACCACTTGAATGGAGCTTGCAGACTGATGGTGGTCCATGGACCGCAGTTTGAGAACCTCTGCTCTATAGACTAAATAAGCCCAGTTCCTTCAGCCTTTCCTTATAAGTCATGTCCCCCAGGCCCCTGAACATTTTTGTTGCACTCTGCCAGACTGTTCCCAGTTTGTCCACATACTTTGTGTAGTTGGGGGCTCATATTCAGCTTATGGTCCAACTGTAACCCCCACGCTCTTTTCTGCAGAGCTGCTGCCCAGGCTGTCAGTCCCCAGCTTGTACCAGTGCATGGGATTGTTCCATCCTAAATACACGACTTCGCACTTTCATAGTTTCATAGTTGTTGGGGGCAGGAAGGGACCTTACAGATCATCGGGTCCAGCCCCCCTGCACTTGGGCAGGAAAGACTGCTGGAGTCAGATGACCCCAGCACGATGGGCATCAGGAGACACTTTTTGAAGACCATCCAGGGTGGATGACTGTACCACCTCTGTGGGGAGCCTGTTCCAGACCCTCAGCAGTTGGAGAAATTCTTCTTAACAAGCTTTCAGGTATGAATACCCTTCCTCAGGTTGAGGAAGCACCTGCAGTTGGTGTTTGCTTTTCCTGGATCAGGAACCATGATTTTGTGGCTTTGGGGCCAAGGCACTCAGCTGGGTGGTCAAGGACACCCAGGTTTTTTTTTTGTTCCCGCTCTAAGAGCAATTTCTGAATTTTATTTAAGGACCATGTAACTTAATTTTCTTCCCAGAATAGCTATCACCTTGTGGTTATAGCAGTCTTTCAGGGGGAGAACTGTGGGTTTGAATTCCCCCCAGACTAAGGAATATAACCCATGCCTCCCACATCAGAGGAATACTCTCTAAGCTTTAGGTACACAGAAGAACTGCACGATTGTACAACACAGCTATGGGAAGAGGCAGAGAAGTGGTCACAACTGCATTTCATGTCAGTGTGTTACACATGCTCTGTGAACACCTAAACATTTGTCCTTCTTGAACTTCATGAGCTTCCTTTTGGCCCAATCCTCCAATTTGTCTAGGTCACTCTGAATCATGGCCCTGCCCTCCAGCATATCTACTACCCACCACCCCCACCTTCGTGTCATCTGCAAACTTGCTGAGGGTGCACATTATGCCATTTTCCAGGTTGTTGATGAAGAGGTTGACCAAAAATGGCCCCAGGACTGATCCGTGGGGCACTCCATTTGCTACTAGCTGCCAACTAGACATTGAGCTATTGATTACTACTCTCTGAGCCTGATGCTTCAGCCAGTTTTCTATCTACCTTACAGTTCATCCATCCAGCCCAGATGAGTGGGCATCACATCAGATCTGCTGAGGTCCCTGGTTCAATGCCCTACACAGTGTAGATTGTGGCCCTTGCCTGCCACTCCTTCCTTGCTGCTCAGCAAGCATGATCTTACTGAAGACATGGAGGACAGTTTAAGTCTTTCACAATACTTGTCAAAACGAATCCTAATTGCCCATTTTCTCTCTGATACAATACACGAAGGCTGAGCTAGAATCTCTTCTTTTAGGAAAGCTTCCATCAAGTAATTCTCTTCCTGAAGCTCAAATCTTCTCATTCAGCGGGTTATAGCAGCATAACAGCACTGAGTAACGGGGTAATTAGGCAATGATTTGTCAGGTTTGGGGGGTTGGAATGCTTCTTGTGTTATTTAGACCAAATAATTCTCAGGTTTCTTTTCTGAGGCCATACAGATGGTGGGGAGATAGGGACCTTCTATTGTAGCTAATCCTTTATAGTAGCTGTGTACCTTTAACACACTGAGGGGAGGAAGGTGTGATGGGCTGGAGCTGTTAGTCTACAGATGTGCTATTTATTCAGACCCTCAAGTGAAAAAAGTGGATTGTTTCACCTTAATCCTTATCTCCTTGTTGCTAAACAGCTGCAAAGTGGCAACTTCTGCAAGGGGTCAAGGGCTGAGATAGCAAAGGTTTGCAAGGGTTTTATCCTGAAAAGCATGTCTGAAAAAGAAATGTTCGTCCATCTCTTGTTATTAGGCATGTTTCTTACTGTTATAAAACAAGTTTGATCAGTGATTGTCCTGGTTATAATCTACACAGGGCTTCAATATCAAGAGCACCCAGGGTTAAATGGATCAGCCCCAATTACATGGAAGATTAAGGTGACCTTCCAAAATTTAGTGGCAGAAATGGGAAAAGTCCAGTTTTAGTGCCTCCATTGCCTGCGATAGCCATTAGACTGCACTCTTTGTCTGACTGCACTCTTTGTCTGGTAGTAAGACCGAGACTAGCCCTTGTACCATTGCTTCATGCTTCAATGAAATTGGTGGTACAGTCCCTGTAGCTAACAGCCACTCTGAGCTGGCCGTTGCCCAGCTCTCAACAACTATGATCTCCCTGCCTTCATTTGTCTTGTACCCTTTGTTGGCCATAGTTATTTCTTGGCACCCTGTGCAGCTCCCCTGCATGGCCCTGACTGATGGGCTCTCAGGGCATGTTACTCATGGGAGAGCCAAAACATTTGGATGGCTCTATTGCACTTCCACATCCCAGGGACTAAAACAAGAGAAGTTTGGGGACAATCCCAGCGGTTAATAGACATGGAGCCTGCAGTCAGGCTGGGCGGCCTTCTGGAAGGCACCTATACGTTTGATATGTGGGGAGCCGGAGGAAAAGCAAGGGCAACGTTGGACCCCTGCTAAACCAGATGGGGCAACTGACGCCCAGGAAAAAGCCAACCTATTAAATGGGTACTTTGTGTCGTTCTTCCATCAGTCCATGCCTGCTATGGGACAGGGAGGTCCGGGTGAGGGAGATCCCCTGCCCTCCATTAATGCTGACCTCGTGAAGGAACACATTGAGAGGCTGGATACCTTCAAGTCAGTCGGCCCTGACAATCTACACCCCAGGGTACTCAAGGAGCTGGCGAGCGTCATAGCCCAGCCCCTGGTACGGATCTTTGAAAACTCCTGGCGCTCTCGCGTCGTGCCCAAAGACTGGAAGAAGGCCAATGTGGTGCCTATCTTCAAGAAAGGGAGGAAAGTGGATCCAGCTAACTATAGGCCCATCAGCCTGACTTCTATCCTGGGGAAGATCTTAGAAAAGTTTATTAAAGAGGCCATCCTTAATGGACTGGCCAATGCCAGCATCCTAAGGGATAGCCAGCACAGGTTTCTTGCGGGTAGGTCTTGCTTGACCAGTCTCATTTCCTATAGTATCACCTTTCACCTTTGTGTGTTTCCACCAACAGACATTGCTCTTGGGAAGAGAAGTAGCCAGGGTACATTGGGCCAATGAAAGCACCTTAGCCCAGAGCACTGTGCCTGGGGAAAGTGTTTGAGGGTAAGGAGTGGTTTCCCCTTTGGGATCTGACTTTTCCTGCTTCAGGCAGGGTTGGAGTCAGACTCTTGGAGCAGGCTGTACAAGGGTGACTTTGTTCTTATCCCTCTCTGATTTTGGCAAGCTCTTGTTTGCAGGAACAGAGTAAGTTAGAGACTCCTAGAAGTGGGTGAGGGAAAAGTGCCTCTTGGAGTCAGCTTAGAGCAGCAAGAAAAGTTGAGGCCCTTTGACTCCAAGCAGCACCTCAAGGAACCTCAGCTTCTCCACGCTCTGTGATACTCTCCTGCTAGGTAGCCTTCATAGGAGGGCTGTGCTCAAACCTACCCTTTAGATGCACAACAATGCAAGGGAGTGCCTCAGCTATCCATGGTCCCATCCAGCAGCGAGTGGGCATGCCTTAGAGACTCAGAACAGATTAGATGGTGAGCTGGTGAAAGGAGAGGGAAAGATGAACTCCAGTCATTTCCACACTGGAGCACCAAGGATGGGCAAGACCAAGCTTATCGTTTCTGGGAGCAACTAGGGACTCCAGCTGGGACAAGGGTTGCATGGTACACAGTATGGTGTATGTGGGGACATGATAGAAATAGCAATGAAAAAAAGCAATGCTGCTGGGTCCCAGATTCTGATTCTCCAGATACACAAGTGGGGCATGGAGTGATTGTGCGACTTTTTGCCCAAGGTCCTTGGGGCAGGAACAGAAGATGTATTGTCTGAATCACAATCCAGGCCTCCACTAAAAGGCCACCTTCTGTCCTGACAGAGAAAGCAATTGTCAGGCAGCATCTGCAGACCAGCTGTGGCGGCATTGCTGGAGGCACCGCCACTCCAGTACAGAGACTTTTCTGCCAGGGGCCATGTGAAAGAAACGCTTTCTTCAAGCCCAAGCAATTCTGACTTATGACTGACCAGCAAGGAAACGGAGGAGCAGAAGGTGGGAAAAGCTGACTGAATGAGGCAGGAAAGCAAGGAAGAGCTAGTTGTAGGGATTGCAGCCCAAAGAAACTCCTCAGCTCCGAGTAATTTCCTGAAGAGAAGTCTCAGGAGGGACCCATGCGGATGCACTGGGGAATGATTGTGTTATGCTTGCCTCTGCTGTAGTGGGTTTATATTGGGAAGGACTGAGTTGAGCCCACAGCTAATGACCTGAGCAGGGTCTCTCCACTCACGTTTGCTGCCTCCCTCCCCACCCATCCTCTCATCCCATCTGACCTGGAACATTCAATTCCCTGCCTGGCACCCCATCCCCTTCTGCCTCCATCAGCGTTAGTAGCTGATGCCCATTCACGTTTCCCTCAAGTCAGGCTCTAGGGCTGATGCAGCAATCCTATACACCCTGGTGTCATGCACTGGATCCCAGCTGTCATGAATAGAAAAGTACTACAGGCTGGATTGCATAGACAAAAGCAGCTGAAATGCAACCCAGCCTGGCCCCAGCTGCAGGAGAGTGGAGTGGCACAGGGTGCAACCTTCCCTCCGCAGGCTCCTGGCTGCAGCTGCCAAGTCGGATAGGATCAATTACCCACCTCCCTTAACTCAACAAAACTCCTTAAGCGGCCCTCCAGTCCAAAAAATTGTCCACCGCTGTCTTAGAGGCACTGATGGGGGCAGCTACTCCTCCTAAAGCTGACAAGGGCTGCAGCTACAGGGCACATATGGAAATCCTGAGGTGAATCCTTTGCTTTTAACATGGCAGGGTTCGGCTGAGAGCATCAGAGAAGTGTCCGATAGTGGAAGTGGCAGGGTGAGGCATGTATGTACCATGCTGATGGCAACACTGGGGAGTCTCATAGTAAGTCAAACTGAGGAACAACTCAGGAGCCCCGATTGCAGCCCCTGGCTGTAGCAGCTTAGCCATATGTGCAGTGTTCCAGCGTGAACCAGTGTTCCTTCCCAAGGGGCTGTGCCCTGACACAGCACTGCCCTCGTTAGTGGCATAGGTGGATAGCGGAGTAGGAAACTCCCAAGGGGTCAGTAATTGTGTCTTTTCATTAGACCCTTGGCAGGCAGGGACTTCTAGAATGGAGCAGACACACTTCAGAGCAGTTTGCAAATGCAGTTCTGCTGCACCCCAACATATCACTGGAGCAGTTTCACTACTGGTTTGCATGCTGGGTGGGGGAGGGGGAAGCATTCAGGCTGCACTGAACACAATGTCTCAGGGTGTCGTTTCAGACTGGTCTTTCTGTTCTCTTTTTTTAAAATTGTGGGTTATAGAAGAAAATGACTAAAGGCAAATCACTCTGACAAGGGCTTGGTTTCTCTTCCATGCAGTATTTTGAGATTTGTGGGGGTTTTGTCTCAAATCAGAACAAAATCAGATTTCAACCTCTGCTGCACAATAGTCTTTCCATTCCACCCTGCTCCACTGGTTCCTCTGGGGGTAATGGTGAAGCATCAGCCCCACATGTGCTCTGAGGCTTTCCCTGCTGTTGATTTCATAGATTTCATAGAGATCAGGGCTGGAAGGGACCTTGGGAGATCACTGAGTCCAGCCCCCTGCCCAAAGGGCAGGAAGTCAGCTGGGGTCATAGGATCCCAGCAAGATAAGCATCCAGTTTACTCTTGAAGGTGTTCAGTGTAGGTGCTTGAACCACCTCCGCTGGCAGACTGTTCCAGACCTTGGGGGCTCGGACAGTAAAGAAATTCTTCCTTATGTCCAGCCTGAAACGGTCTTGCAGGAGTTTGTGACTGTTCGACCTCGTCGTCCCTTGGGGCGCTCTGGTGAACAGACGTTCCCCCAGATCCTGGTGGTCACCCCTGAGAAACTTATAGGTGGCCATCAGATCACCCCTGAGCCTATGCTTTTCCAGGCTAAAGAGTCCCATGTCTCTCAGCCTGTCATCGTAAGATCTGTTTTCCTGACCTCTGATCATGCGCGTGGCTCTCCTCTGGACTCTCTCCAGCTTCTCCACATCCTTTTTGAATTGTGGAGCCCAAAACTGGACGCAGTACTCCAGCTGCGGCCTCACCAAGGCCGAGTACAAGGGGAGAATGACGTCCCGGGATTTGCTCGAGAAGCATCTATGGATGCAAGCCAGCATTTTGGTCGCTTTACTAGCCGCAGCATCGCATTGGAAGCTCACGTTCATCTTGTGGTCAATGATGACCCCCAAGTCTCTTTCTTCTGTAGTGCTAACCAACGTAGCACTGCCGAGCCTATAAGGGTGCTGCAGGTTTTTCCTCCCAAGGTGGAGAACCTTGCATTTTTCGGTGTTAAACACCATGAGGTTCTTGTCTGCCCATTTGCTGAGCTTGTCCAGGTCAGCCTGGATCACCCTCCTATCTTCTGGCGTGGATGCTTTGCCCCAAAGTTTGGTGTCATCGGCGAACTTGGCCAGTCCACTCCTGACTCCAGTGTCCACATCATTAATGAAGATGTTGAACAGGATGGGTCCAAGGACAGAGCCTTGAGGGACTCCACTGGTCACAGGGCACCACGATGAGTGACTGCCATCAATTACAACCCTCTGAGTCCGACCACAGAGCCAGTTTCCCAGCCAGCAGATCGTGGTGGAGCCAAGGCCACAACTGGCCAATTTGGCCACGAGGTGATCATGGGATACCAGATCAAAAGCTTTTTTGAAGTCAAGATATATGACATCAATCTCTTCTCCCTGGTCCAGGTGATAGGTCACCTGGTCATAAAGGAAATGAGATTGGTCAAACAAGACCTACCCGCAACAAACCCGTGCTGCCCATCCCTTAGGGTGTTAGCCTGGGCCAGTCCCTCAAGGATGACCTCCTTAATAAACTTTTCTAAGATCTTCCCCAGGATAGAAGTCAGGCTAATGGGCCTGTAGTTAGCCGGATCCACTCTCCTCCCTTTCTTGAAGATCGGCACCACATTGGCCTTCTTCCAGTCTTCGGGCACTACACCAGAGCACCAGGAGTTTTCAAAGATCTGTGCCAGGGGCTGGGCTACAACGCTCGCCAGCTCCTTGAGTACCCTGGGGTGCAGATTGTCAGGGCCGGCTGACTTGAAGGTATCCAGCTTCTCAAGATGTTCCTTCACGAGGTCAGCATTTATGGAGGGTAGGGATCCCCATCACCCGAATCTCCCTGTCCCATAGCAGGCATGGGCGTCCCATGGGACTGATGAAAGACGGACGCAAAGTACCCATTTAATAGGTTGGCTTTTTCCTGGGCGTCAGTTGCCAGTTGCCCCAGCTGGTTTAGCAGGGGTCCAACGTTGCCCTTGCTTTTCCTCCAGCTCCCCACATATCTGAAAAAGGACTTTTTGATGTCCTTGATGCTTGAAGCTAGTTGGAGTTCAGTTGCAGCCTTGGCTTTCCTGGTTTGCTCCCTGCAGGACCGGACCAATGCAGAACAATTCTCCTTGGAGGTGAATCCCGTCCTCCATCCTCTGTAGGCTTTCCTTTTTAGCCGGAGGAGGTCCACTAGGTCCCTGGAGAGCCAGGAGGGCTGCTGTGCCTTCTTGCTGCCTTTTCCCCGTGTTGGAATAGATTTAGCTTGTGCATTGAGGATCGCTTCCTTGAGAAGCAACCACTCTTCTTGAACTCCCATCTCCCTGGGGTCACGGTCCCTAAGGATTGCTGTGTCTAGAATAATAAGCAGAGCCATAGTAGAGGTGCACAGAATGAGTGGCACAACAAAGATAGGACTTCTGTTCATTGTCTCATAACATAAGCTGAAGGGCAGCTTGACACTAGACGGCTTCCACTTTCAATCCACTGAAGAAAGGGGGAGCGGGGCTAGGGCACCAGTCTGGGAAAGAACAGACTTTGCCACCAACTTCCTGCATGACTGTGGGCAACTCAGGCTCTGATGCCCCAGCTTGTCCTCTGAGTCCCAGTAGTGGTGTGTGATGTGTTCTTAGAAGTGAGGTATGTGCCTGGATGAATAAAAGTAAATGTGGATCTCACTGTCTGAGAGATCATGGAAGTGAAGAGCTTAATTGCATGCAAAATAAAGGACAGAGAGTGAGGGGGTCCAAAATGACATTCAACTGCAAGGGGCATAAAGTCTGATGCTTCAATCATCAGCTGCCTGGAGGTCAAGTTACAGATGGGTTATTATCTATCTGTCTCCTCCGGTAATCTGCCCTTTCCATGATGGAATGCAGGGAACAATCAGCTATGAGAGATCAATGCCTGAGGTTTTAGGAGTCAAAGTGGAGTCAAGCAGGGCTGTGTCCATGCCCTGACCCTACTTGGGATTTTCTTCTGTCTTCTTCTGATGTACATTTGTGGGACCACCAGTGAAGGAATGTATCTGCACATATGCTCAGATGGAAAGTTATTCAACCCCATACACTTTAAAGCAAAGACTAAAGTACAGAAAGTTCTGCTCTGTGAGCTGCTATTTGCTGCTGTTGCTGCATTGATAACCCACACATTGACCTTCAAATCCTCATCAGTTGCTTCACTTGTGCCTGCCAGGAGTTTGGCCTTACAATCAGCATCAAGAATACCAACATTATGAGTCAGAATATTGATTCAATACCAGCAGTCACAATAGGTGGAAACATATTGGATGTTGTAAGTAATTTTACATACCTTGGCTCCATTGTTACCAACAACCTGTCACTTGAGACTTAATTGAATACCTGTATTGGCAAATCATGAGGCCCCATGAGTATGCTGAGCAAACTAGTGTGGATGTGAGTGCCTTTGATCAAGTGCACCTGGATGAGCCAAACTGCTAAGTTACCACACCTGTCCCTGATCCTTGGCTAATGCAACTGCCCCAGTTCTCTGCAGCCAGGTTGGCTGCTGAAAGTGCCACTCACTCCTTATTCAGGCTGCAATCATGCTTTGACACAGCCTTAGTTTGTTCCAAGAAGCCTCACTGCAACACAGAACTTTTCATGCCTGCCATTTTAATGGCTCTGAGGGGCACCTGGCAGATGCAGGCCAGTCCTGATGAGGCAGTCACATGACCCTGTAAGTACCATGTGATTGGAAGAGAGAGCTGAGCAGACTCTGTTTTAGCTCAGGCCCTCAGGGCTAAGGTAGCAGTCTGCTGCTGGTAGCTGGAAAGACAACACCCAGCTGAGCAGCTGCTCAGGAACCCTGCTAGAGAAGGATGGCTTGGTGGGGCTGCCTGCGCTGGGGTAGCGCCCCAGAAATGCTAAACCAGTTACCTGCCCAGTGTAGGGTACGTAGGGGTGCCTTATAACCCCAGCCCCGCTATCCAGTGGTTATGGAACAGAACAGACACTGGGACCAGCACACCTAGGGAGAGGCACCTGAGTCCCTGGGGGTATAAGACCCCAAGCTCCAGGAAGGGAGCATAGAGTTGGCCCCAGTGAGGGGGTAGAGAGTGGCCCCAGGAAGTGGGGCAGGAAGAAGTAGAGAGGCCTGCAAAAAGTGAGGTTTGCTGAGGTGGGTCTGAAGGACTATGTGTACCAGGTGTAAAGTAGGGCTTGCTTAGGCGGGTCTGAAGGACTGCACCAGGGTGTGCAGAGTAGGGTCAGCTGAGGCAGACCTGAAAGGCTGCACTTGGGCAGACCCTGAAAGAGCATAGTAAGAGCCAATTCCCTGGAGAGGGGCTAGTGGCTAAAGTCAGCCTTGTGTTAGACTTAAGGACTATTACCATGTAGAGTAGGGTGCATTGGGCACCTGAAGGGCTGCATGGGATCACCCAGAGTATAAGTAGGCAAGCCTGTGGCCCAAATAAGGCCACTCATGGAGCAGGGTGGGTTGAGTGTGGCTCAGTGAAGGGCAGTATGAAAGAGGCCCTGTGAGAGGAGACAGAGTGAGTGAGGCCCTGTGAGGGGGCAGAGTGTATGAGTAGACTGTGAGAGGCCCAGCAAGGGGCAGGGTTTGGCCTGGTCTCTGGCCAGAGCTATTATACTTTGGATGCCATCTGCAAGGCATGGGACACAATAAGGGGAGTTCGGAGCTGTATGTAAACCCTTTGGCATCGGGACATTAAAAAGCGCAGCCTCCTGCTTATTACATCAGGTAGATATCAACAAATCATGGCTGGTGAGACAGGACAGGCTGCCCTAGATGGAGAGGTGGCCAGTTTGACCAGCCACAAGTAGGTTCCTTTCATCGCATTCATATTCACAGCTCTCCCTGGTTCTCCTGACTTCTGACCGTGGCTTTGGCTTTCCAGACTTTGATTTTTGGATCTCCCCTGAAACTCAGCACTGGCTTTGCTGTCTTCTGAGTTTCTCTAGCATCCTGACTCTAATCTCAGATTTTCCCTGGAACTTGACACTGGCTCTGGCCCCTGGCTCCTTATCTCGGCGTAAGGTTCAGACTAAGTCTCTTGGATCTCCCCTCTCAGCTGCATTGGAACTTGGTCCCAAACTCTTTGCTCCAGCAGCCAGTCCCTGACCTGATGATTCAGTAACCTGTACCCCCATCCTGTTGACCTCCTAGTTGCCCTAAAGGTCTGTCCACAGGCCAGGCCACTTGCATCTGAGCCAAGCTCCCACAGTGGAACAACAGACTGACTGACTGTTAAGACCAATGTTAAATTATATCATGATTATGTCATCAGCACTTTTGTATAGCAGTGGATCCGGGACCACATGCTCCTCTCAAGAAAAGCACCTCAACAGCTTCCTAGAATGCAGAGAAGGCGACATGAACGGAATTTCCTGGCAGGACAAAGTTACTCGCACTGAGGTCTTGGAACATGCCAAGATTTAGAGCATCCATTCTCTTCTCGGTCAGCATCAACTTTCGTGGCTTGGTCACATGAGGAGAATGGACAATGGCCATATGCCTAAGGATCCCTTGTATGAAGAACTCTTTACAGGAAGACCACAAAGGTGTTCTTATCTCTGTTTCAGAGATGTTTGCAGGAGAGTTATGGAGGCCATGAACATTGAGCCTTTGGAGAGTTAATGGGCTGGGTAGTCTCTCCCACAAATAGCCATGTGACCCTCCTGCCCTGGCCTGTTATCACCCCTGAGAGTCCTGGCTTAGGATCAGTGTAGGCAGAACAGCAGGAGCAGGGAAGTGCACCTGCCTGTGGCTTTGGAATGCCCTTCAATAATGGAAGATTTGCTGAGCTCTTTGTTGCCGAAAGCATCAGCAGACCAAGGGGAGGAATCCCATGGCTAAGGATGCAAGCATTGCCAGGACTGAGCAACTCCCAACAGAGGCTTCATTGGTTCATCCAAGCATAAATACAGCACTGATGAAAAGGTGCAAGCTTTGCTGTATCCTTTTGCCAGCTGGATCTCTGGACAGGCCTGGACACTGAACAGGAGACAGGAGGTGGCAGAGGAACTCCATGGGAGGCTTTGCATCCTGCTTCTGCTTAGCATTCCAGAGAAAGGAGCCAGACTCTGTGTGTGTGTGTGGGGGGGAAGATAGAGGCTGAGTTCACAGGAACTGTGGAAGAAAGCAAAGCAGCCTCCCTGTGCTTGCCCTTAGGGAAGCATGATGGAAAATCAGAAACCTGGTATCTGGAGCCTGTGTTCTCTGCTTGGCTCAAAGATGCAATAAAAGGAACAGGAGGCCTTTGTTATGGATGTCAGGTCTCTTGCCCCAGTGAAGTGCTGTCAGCAAGAGATGGCGGGGACAGCTGGGGAGACGGGTGTCTCCAAATAGAGGAGGGGGGTGTCTACGAGGTGCTGCCCTTCCCTCTGTGCGGCCTCTGTAACATATTACTGTCCTGTTAGAGCTGTTGCTGTGGCTGATGTGCTCTGATTCAGCTTTAGAGTGCACAAGCCAAAGCATCCCAAGTTCCAGCAAAACCCACTCAGATGCCAGGCTTTACCCTAGGAGAGGACAAGTTAGAAGTATATCCAGCCTAGCCATTGCCTTGGCATGGGCATGTTCCTGTTCATCTTTTCCTAGCACTCTGGTTCCTCCAACCAGGAGACAGGGTCTTTTGGCTTCCCTCATCCTCCACCCCATAGAATTTTTTTTTTTTTAATTTTGTGTCTCAAGCCAAATCAATTCTGAATTCTACTGAATGAGGAGAGCTCAATCATTCAAGTCTGTGTGCTTGCTACCACCAGCAAGTATCTTACCTCCCCGACTTCAGCCTGGGGCTTGAGATGCTCCCAAATCTACAGCAGGCATCCTACACGCAAGCCCCAAGCCCATAGGCCTTGTAGTTCAGATGCCCCCTAGTCTCACTTGCCCCTAGCCAAAAGGCCAAAGGAAAAAGCTAAAGGGAGCCTGAGAGCAGTCCTATATCACTATAAATTGAGTAACTGATGTTCTTGCATTTGTAGATTTGTGGGGTACCTGCCCACGGTGCAACGGACAGACCTTCACTCTCTAACTACACCACATCATTCCAGGCCAAGAAAAAGGGTATTTCCCTTGCCAAGTACTGACTGGCTAGAGACTGCAGAGGGTGGGCATACGCATCGCCTACATCAACCACCCATCAACTGTGATAGTTAGACAGAGGTCACAGTTCTACTGGGCTGGTGGCCACAGTCCCATTCCTAAAGACTGGATTCCAGCAGTGGAGAGAACCCACAGTGCCCCGCCCCGGGGCTGTGGTCAGAAGGAAGAGATGCCTTGGAGAGGAGAAAGGCAAGGCTGAGCAGACACCCTTCAGCTGGGTGGGTTGGGACTGGGAACTGCCCATTACCAGTCAGCAGCTCCTAAAGAGGGTAAATGCTTCATGCAGGACCCGTGGGTGAGCAGGGATGTGCTGGGGTATGAAGGGCTGTTGCTCATGTCAGGAATGTCCCATGTAGAGAAAGGGCTTGTGTCACTGTCTCTCACCCTGTCCTCATCAAAAAGCTGGGAGACTGTGGTGTCGATGCCCACACGGTCAAATGGGTCGCCAACTGGTTGGAGGGCCGCACCCAGAGGGTGGTAGTGGATGGGTTCTTCTCGACCTGGAAGGACGTGGGCAGGGGGGTTCCGCAGGGCTCGGTCCTCGGGCCTGCACTGTTCAACATCTTCATCAGTGACTTGGATGACGGGGTAGAAAGCACCCTGTTCAAGTTTGCTGATGACACTAAGATGTAGGGGGGTGTGGGTGCACTAGAAGGGTGCAATAGGCTACAAGCTGACCTTGACAGGTTGCAACGGTGGGCGGATGAGAACAGGATGGGGTTTAACACTGATAAGTGCAAGGTGTTGCACATGGGGAGGAAGAACCGGCACCACACTTACAGGTTGGGGAACTCCCCTCTTGCCAGCATGGAGACGGAAAAGGATCTTGGAGTCGTCATTGACTCCACGATGAACATGGGCTGGCAGTGTGGGGAGGCAGTCAAGAAGGCCAACCATACCCTGTCATGCATCCACAGATGCATCTCGAGCAGGTCCAGGGAGGTGATCCTCCCCCTCTATGCGGCACTGGTCAGGCCGCAGCTGGAGTACTGCGTCCAGTTCTGGGCGCCACACTTCAAGAGGGACGTGGACGATATGGAAAGAGTCCAGAGGAGGGCCACTCGTATGATCAAGGGTCAGCAGGGCAGGCCTTATGAGGAGAGGCTACGGGACCTGAACCTGTTTAGCCTCCACAAGAGAAGGTTAAGGGGGGACCTTGTGGCCTGCTACAAACTGGTCAGGGGGGATCAGCAGGTATTGGGGGAGTCCCTGTTCCCCCGTGTGCTGCCAGGAGTGACCAGGAATAATGGTCACAAGCTGGTGGAGGGTAAGTTTAGATTAGATATTAGGAGGCGCTACTTCACAGTCAGGGCGGCTAGGGCCTGGAACCGGCTTCCAGGGGAAGTGGTGCAGGCTCCTAGCCTGGGGATTTTTAAAAGGAAGTTAGATGAGCACCTTGCCGGGGTCATCTGACCCCGGTGCTCTTTCCTGCCAAGGCAGGGGGTCGGACTAGATGATCTACCTAGGTCCCTTCCAACTCTAGCTACTATGAAACTATGAAAGGGTGGCAATGATGGCAAAGGCAGCAGCTTGGTCCAGGTCCAAGGACATCCTGATTGAGACTCGAACCTGGAGTTTATTCTCAGCCTTGCCACTGAGTTACTGGGTGACTTTAGCCAAATTACTCCTCCACTTTCTGCTTCAGTTTCCACTCTGACCCGTTGTCTACTCAAAGGATAAGCACTCTTAGTATGTGTCTGTACTGCACTCAGTTACACAAGTAACAGTAGAGTGCTACAAGGTGCCAAAAACTCTTGTTTTTTCACACTTTCTAGGCTTGAGGTTCAATAATAGGGTTTCCCTAAAGGCATTCATCCCCACCCTCCTCTTGCCCCTAACCTGTACCCTGTAGATGTTTGATGCCAAGCCTGCTAGGATTAGTTCCTAGTAGCTGCAGCCCTACATGGCCCCACATGCACCACTGGAATAAAAGTCCCTAAAACACTAGCATCCTGACAGCATGCACCTATAATCAATGAAGATCTTGTGAGAGAATACCTAGAGAGGCTGGATATCTACAAGTCAGCAGGACCTGATGCACTACACCCTAGAGTGCTGAAAGAACTGACTGACATCACTGCACAACAAATGGCAAAGTTATTTGAGAACTCATGGTGCTCGGGTGACATCCCAGAAGACTGGAAGAGGGCCAGTGTGGTGCATATCTTCATGAAGGGAAGGAAGGAGGACCCAGGGAATTTATAGGCTGATCAGTCTGACCTCAATCCCTGGAAAAAGCCTGGAAACATTTATCAAATAATCCATCATTGATAGGCTAACAGAAGGCAGTATTCTAGAAAAAACAGGCAACATGGCTTTGTTGTGGGTAGTTCATGCCTGCCGAACCTTGTCTACTTCTATGATCAGGCAACTTGCCACCTCAATAAGGGTGATGAGGTTGATGTCACATACTTGGGTTTCAAAAAGGCCTTTGACTTGGTCTCCCATGATGTCCTCATGATAAAATGGGCAAGTTGCAACCTCAACAACTAAAAAGTCTGGTGGCTAGGAAACTGGCTCTGAGGTTGGACCCAGAAACCGTTAACAGACAGAACTGAGTCGACGTGACAAAAGGTGACCAGTGGTGTCCATTATGCCTCGGTAGTCAGACCAGTGCTTTTCAATATTTTTATCAATGATTTGGACGTGGATGTGGAAAGTGTACTGGCAAAGTTCGTGGATGACACCAAGTTATGAGGAAGTGCAGTCACGCTGGAAGACAGGCTAAGGATACAGGAAGACCTGGACAGGCTTGTAAAGTAGGCAAATATAAACCTGATGATATTTAACACTGAGAAGTATAAAGTGCTCCATCTGGGGAGAAATAACCCACAACATACTTACAAGCTCGGTGGTGCTAAACTAGCCAGCAACATAATTGAAAGAGACTTGGGGTTCACAATCAACCATAAAATGAACACGAGTCACCATTGTGATGCCATAGCTGGCAAAGCAAACAACACTTTGGCATGCATCAACCCATGCATCACAAGTAAGACTAAGGATGTCATCCTCCTGCTCTACTCAGCATTGGTGAAGCCACAGCTGGAGTACTGCATCCAGTTCTGGGCACTGCACTTCAAGAGGGATGTGGAGAAGCTGGAAAGAGTCCAAAGGAGAGCCACACGAATGCTCAGAGGTATGGAAAACACATGAGGAGAGGTTGAGGGACTGTTCAGTCTGGAGAAGAGAAGACACAGAGGGGACTTGGTGGCAGCCTTTAGGTATATAAGGGACAAACATAAGGGGGTTGGAAAACACCTGTTCACCAAGGCACCCCATGGAAAGACTAGGAATAATGGTCATAAACTGATAAGAGGATCACTTCAGATTACATATTAGGAAAAACTTCTTTATTGTACGTGTGTTCAGAGTTTGGAACAGACTCCCCCCCCAGAGGTGGTACAGTCACCTTCCCTGGAGATCTTCAAAAGACAACCGGATGCACAACTTGCTGGGGTCATCTGACCTCAGTAGTCTTTCCTGACTTAGTGCAGGGGGCTGGACCTGATGATCTCTGAAGTCCCTTCTAGCCCCTAACTTCTGTGAACCATGCTCTATCAGAGCCAGGCAACACAGGCAGGAAAGGAGCTTTGAGGGCAGGACTGACTCCCATCTGGCAAATGCTGGTGGACCTGAGACGCTCTTGCAGCTGTTCAAGCCCTCTCACCCCTCCACCCCCTCATTCCAGCTGCACGTTCTAGCTTCTGCCTCCATCTTGCCCTCTCCTTCTCTTTGGACAAAAGGTGAAAAGTGAACCATTCTCACCAGGATTCAGAAACCTCCCAGGCATAGGCAGAGGGAGAAAAAATGATTGGGGTGGGGGCTGAGTGTGCATGCTCCCCTCCCGCCCCCCAGCTGTAAGCCTGTAGGGAAAAGGGCCAGCGAGGGGAAAAGGCCATGGGGGGCAGAGGGGGGCAAACTGAGGTGCCAGCGGTGAGGGAGGGAGCCAGGCACAGGCAGGGGCTGAGGTGCGTAGGGCCCTGGCCAGGCCAGCTGGTGGCACAAGCGGAGGCCTGGGGGCCACATGCCCCTCCCCCCGATCTGTTTTTGGGGTGGAGGTGGCTGCTGCTGTGTGCTGTGCTTTGCTCCCTGCTGCAGCTGCTCTGGGAGTGGCCAATGCCATGTGCCTACTGCCACTGGGCTGCACTGCACTCCTGCCCACCTGGTGGTGGGAGGCACGTGGCGTCGTGTGGCTCTTGGGGCAGTGGAGTTCAAAGCCCAGTGGACAGTGGCAGCTGCCTCTGCCTTGCACACTGACCAGGGGACACATGTCCCCTGGACCTCCACTTGTCCCACCACCTGGCCCAGCCAGGGCCCCACACTCCACAGTCCCTGATCCTGCCTGAGACCTGCTCCCTCCCTCTTCACTGGGGCCTCGATCTGCACCCCTCCACGGTGGTGAACGAGGGAGTGGGGCTGGGGCAGGGGCAGGGGCAGGTCCTGCACAGTTGGGGCAGGTGCATAGGACAGAGAAGCTGTGAGTGGCTTGTCTGGGGGGTGCCCAGCATGGGAAGGGGGTGGTGGCTCCTCATGGGGAGAGCCAGGTTGCCACTGCAGACCGGGGCTCTTCTCAGTGGGGGTGGTGGGCTGCACTGCACTTGGGGCGGGCGGTGGTGGCACTGGGAGAGGGGTTTAGGGGGCTAGAGCAAATTTTGGGGTGGTTGCTGCCCCCCCACCCCCAAACCTCCCTCCCAGCGCTACCACCATCCACCCTGAGCACAGCGCAGCCTGCCCTCGCCCTGCATGCAGATCCAGGGCACATGCCCCCCATGCCCTCCCAGGGTGTGCATAGCAGTAGGAGCTGCACCCCTTGGACATGCTGCTTGTGGGTCTGTCCTGCCCCAGCTGTGCAGCCCCTGCCCCAGCTCCACTCCCTCCCTCACCACTGAGTGTGTGCCTCTTCCCACCCCTGCTGTAGCTGCCTGGAGCCTGCAGCCAGGCTGCATTGCAGCCCTACCCGCTGCCCTGCAGCTTGGTGGGGCTAAGCCCTGTTAGCTCCTCCCTTCCGCCACCTGTGCAGAAAACATAGTCTCAAGTTTCACCAGATCCAGGCACCAGGGGATTTGTGCAGAGAATCCACTGACATAGAGCACCTCTTTGCCATGGATAGGGTTAGCACTGCAGAGAAATACAACGTTGCTGCTCCTCACTCCTTCAGAGCCAGGGGAAGGAGCATGAATAGCTGTTCCATCAGCAAAAGAGGTTGCTCCACTCCCACAGGTTACAGCTGTGTACACCCAGGAGCGCCAACAGGATTTCAAAGCTGTCTGGACCTATCCATAAGATCTCACTAATGACAATGCCCACATAGAAAAGAATTCACACCCTAAATCCCATTAGATATTGTTCCTGCTATTGTGTTTAGTAGTTCCAGCCCAAGAGCACTCACTGTCCAAACACAGGTACAGTCCTTGCCCCAAAGTACTCTATAGAGGAGCCCTTGCTTAGGGCGGTTGATGTCATGTCATCATAAAGAATTTTGATAATGGTAACAAATTTTGGTAGAAATCCAAATCTCACCAGAATCTCCCACAGGGCCTCTCTGTTGATTGAATCAAAGGCCTTAGTTAGGTCAATAAAGGCTATCTAAACATTTCAGTGTTGCTTGCAGTGCTTTTCCTGCAATTGTCTAGCAACAAAGATAATATCTTTTGTACCTCCTGAGTGGTCTGAAACCACACTGGGACTCAGGTAGACTCTCCTCAGTGAGGAAAATGAGTCTGTTCAGGAGAATGCAGGCTAGGTCAGGAGTACAATGTCACAATAACTGCTGCAAACAGCTCTATCTCCTTTCTTGAATGTGGCAATGATTCTGGCATTTCTCAAGTTACTAGGAATCCATGTTTTCAAATGTACCTAATAATGAGATGCAGTTGGTAAAAGATCATGTTTTCCACCTTACATATTTCCTCTGGGATTCTATCAGGACCACATGCTTTGTTCTTCATGTGCTTAATGACTCCCAAGGCCTCTTGATAAGTTACTGATGTCAGTACAAAACCACCATCATACAATCATCACCTCCATGTAGGTCTATAACTAGGGGGTTCCAGTATTTAAGAACTGCCCCCATTGCCATTCACCCATTAAAATAGGGCATGCTATTACAAGGAAGACACCTGCATGTGTCTTTAATGCAGTGGGTGCTACTGTACATCAAGTCAAGTCAATCCCGAGGCTGCTCTGACTGTTGGGGCACCTTAGATGCTGTAACAACCCTCCTAGGTTAGTTGAGTTGCTTTGTATCACTGGTGATTCTTTGGGCAGTGGCATGGCAGTGCCCCTCTCCTCTCCAGGTATGGATGGTTGCTGGCTGGCAGGGAGCTCATCCATCCTTTGACAGGTCTTGTTTTTAGTCCACACGCCCTCCTCGCTCAGGCTAGCCCACGGAGCGGCACCAGTTTAGTTACCAGCAACCTGACCATGGAACAGGCTGCGCTGGTTTACATGGAACCAGCTAGGAGACCGAGAGAGGCCAGGCCTGGTTACGCACTGTGCTGATATCAGCAACTCCATCTTTGCATCACCCAAAGAACCTTGTCTGCCTATGTCCTCAGACCAACACGGCTACGGCCTATGCCCCTGTCAGCAACCCTATAATACTGTGTGGGAAGGAAACCTTCATTTCTTGGCAAGGAAGACCTAGATAACTGGAGGTTTCTGTTCAGCTATAGCTTTCATCTGCCCTTGAAGCTATTGTGAAGTGTTCTTTCTTCATCCACCTGCTTTTATTTTTGAGTTTTTGTGAGTCTGGAAACCTCCCTCTCCATCTCACTGCCACTGGTGACCCCACCTACAGAACAAACAGCACCATTCTTGAGGTCACTGGGTAGCATACAAGCCTCTTCACCATGCCAAGGCTGCGATCCTTGGGAGGACAGCAACATCAACACTGCAGAAAAAGGAAGATCATCATCAATGTACTTCCCTTAGAGACAGGGAAGCTTTAATGCTATCAGTGCAACCTCACCTGGGATGCTGTGCGTAACCCTGGTCACCCACGCTCAAGAGAGAAGGATTCGCACTCGCAGGGCGCACCTAAGGGCGACTGCGATCATCGGGGGGCTGGAGAACTGTTCTTACAGAAGACTAGAAGAAACCAGCAGGCTGGAGCCAGCTCGCAGAGCTGTGTCGGCCAGCCCAGGGGGCTCCCCATGGGGCTGGCCGTTTGCAGGCGGGCAGCGTTCATTGCTGCTCCCTTGCCGCCGAAGTTCTGGATCCGGGGGGAGCCCCACGGGCCGGCCCCGGGCCCTGCAGCGGGAGCTGGCTCCTGCGCCTCGGTGCGGCGAGCCAGGCCGGGCTGGAGAGCGCGCCGGCGGGCCCACGGCCCTGCCGCCGCCCGCAGGGCCAGGCGCGCCGAGCGGCCGCCAAGGAGCAGCCTTGGCACCCCCGCCCGCTCCGTCCCGGGGGCGGACTGCAGCCCTCGGCCCCGCCCGGCCCGGCCCGGCAGCCGGCGGGCGCTGCGACCCAGCGGCGCCCGGAGCCGAGGCGAGGCGGAGCCCCGCGCGCCGCACACGCGCCCCCGCCCCCGGGCCCGGGGCAGCGCGGCCGAGGCGGCAGGTGCGGAGACGGGCCCCCGCGCCGCCCCGCGCGCCGGATGGGAAAGCGCCCCCGCCGCCAGGCGCCCGGGCCCGGCCCCGGCCGGGGAGCGCGGCCTCGGCGCCCGCAGCGCCGCCAGGTAAGAGGGGCCGGGCCGGGGCAGCGCGGGCGCCTCCACGTGCGGCCGGGCCGGGCCGGGCCGGGCCGCGCGCTCCTTCCCCGCGTCGGCGCTGCCCCCGCCGGCATTTCGGGGCCGGGGCCGGGGCCGGGGCCGCGGCCGGGGCCGGGCGGGCTCCTACGCAGGCGCTGCACCCGGGCCTCGGGCCGGCCGAGCTGGTCGCCGCGCTCCGTGTGCGTGTCCGCGAGCCCCGCCGGCACATGCTTCCTGCGGACGCGCCCGCCCTGCCCTGCCCTGCCCTGCCCTGCCCGCACCTCCCGGGGCAGCGCTGACCGCAGGTGCGGACCTGCCCGTGTCGCTGCCCGCGGCCGCGTGCTGTCGCGCCGACCGCCTATGCGCGCCGTTATGTGCAAGCGCAAGCAGTAACTTCCCAGCTCCCCCCTGGCTGGATGGGCCCTCTCGTGCGCTGTGATGATCTGCAGGTAAAACGCTGTTTTGTACACAGAGGGGTGGCAGAGAGACCGATGAAGGGATTTGGCTGAAATAAACGTCTTGGCTGGATTAAGCTAGCAGCTATTTTAGCTCAGGGGCGCAACAGTCACTAGCGATTCCAGATTTAGTCTCACTTCAAACCTTTCTGTTTAATTCAGACTGTAAATCCGGTGTCTCCTTTCAAAGTGACAGCTTCAAAACTGTGGCGAGACTAAGGGCTTTTCTCACCGTGTCTGATGTGCTTACATGGCATCCATTCCAGTAGTGTCTGATCCTTAACGTACTTTTGCTCACAGCAGCGTTGGGAGCGAGGGCAGTTGTACAGATGGGGAGCTGAGAGGCTATAAGTGTTTTGCTCGTGATGACCTAGGCAAGCTGTTGCAGGGCACTGAATTGAACCTGGTTACTGTACCTGGAGTCCTGACCACCGTGACCCTCCCCCGCTGCTTTGACAGTCCTGCAGGAGCTTGAAACATGCCCTCTCTCTAAATCCAAGGACCTGCACCAGTCCAAGGCAGAAAGAGCTTGGCTCAGTGGTTCAGGCAGAGGGCAAATAGGTGACCTACGGTCTTGTTCCAGTTCTGCCCCTGGCTCTCATTGAGTGACCTTGGGTGAGTCGCTTTACAGCCAGGCAGGCCTGTCTCCTCTTCTCTGAAGTAGGGCTGATCATCAGAAGGGGTTTGCTCGCTTTAACTGGTTGCAAAGCACAGTGGGAATAGAAGGGGTCTGTGTTTACATGCTGCCCAAGAGAGTTTGGATTATTTTATTTAAAATAGCAATTTCTCTCGGCTTTTGGAAATAATCTTATTGTGTAGCATGAAGCTGGTGGATTCCTTCATCAGGAAAGCAAGAGATTGATTAGGTCAGACTCAGCCTCCGAGCAGGCTGCTATGAAGCGAGCAGGGAGCAGACCATGTCCTGGGTCTTTCATTAACCTGGATCTCAGATAACTTGGCGCACAAGCAAAATGATGGGCTGCAGCTTGAGCCCTCTGATAATAAGGGAATCTGGACCTGGAGGGGGAGGGTTGATTTCCCCCCTAACTCCAAAACTTCCAGCAGTCTGGGATTCCCATCACAAATCCCTATGAGGAGGTGGTGTTGTCTGGGAAAGGAGACAAAGGAGTCCGACCTAGTACTGCCATACACCCTCTGTGACTGTTTCCCTTACCCACAGCCATAGTGAACCTCCCCAGTGGAGGAGAAAACCAGGACATGGTGACTGCATGCCCAAGCCCCTGCCCTCCCTACGCAAAATATGCCTGCCCTCTGATGGGATGGACTCACATGCTGCTTTTGGACCATGCCCTGCCTGCCTAGGAGGTGGTGATTAAATTGGCTCTGTGTGGAGGAGACTTACAAAGAGGATAAAGGCTCTTGTGCTACTGCCAGCCCAAGGGACTTTTTCTTTCCAAGGTAGCAGCAGAGGTGTGTGGTTTTGTATCTGTGGGCAGCTCCAGAAGTGGCAGGACTATCTGGGATAATTGTATCTGAGCAGTCTTGTTAAAGCTGAGACTTCCAGGAACTACTCCCCCATCCACTAGAGCTACTTCTGCCTCTCTGCCTGCTAGTAACATAAAGGCCCCCCATTTTCTCAATTTCCCCCTGCTTAGGCATATATTTCCATCACATCCAAGGAAGAAAACTAACCTGACTTCTTCTGATGGTAAGCAGTACTTTAAGCCATGTGTAATCCTCAGAGGGTCTTGGACTAAATAGGTGTAATGCCCATGGTCCTAGACTTACCATCCATCCAAGGTGATAGGATGCTGTCCTGATTTTTCATGAGCTTGGAAGGTACTGAAATCTTTCCCAAATCCCTCGTCTTCCACTCCAGGCTGGCAAACTTCCATTCAGTTTGCATGTGAAGTGGTGGTGATGTGATGGGGTGAAGCTGCCTCGCAAACAGGTACCGCAGAACCTCACTAAGTCATAGATTCTGTTACTGGAGCCCAGGGAACTGGTGTCCCTCACTCTGGTTCCAGTCCCTGCCTCCAGGAATATAAGAGCTAGTCACAAATGGTGAAGTGCCAGATGCCACCTGGCTGTGGCAAATGGCTTTGCAAGTCTATAAAGAAGAATGAAAGGAAGTGTAGGAAGAAATCCATTCACAGGACAAGCTTTGCAAAGTGCACCTTTTCCCTGGGGATTCCCAAAGGCTTCACAGATACTAAAGTTTTCAGCCTCAAAGAGTAGGTCTATATTAACTGTTTTCAATTTACAAATCAGAGAAAATTAAGCTTGGAAGGGACCTCAGGAAGACATCTAGTCCATGTCCTTGCTCAAAACAGGATCATCCTCAACTAGATCATCCCAGTCAAGGCTTTGTCTAGTTGGGTCTTAAAGACCTCCAAGGATGGAGATTCCACAAACTCTCTGGGTAACCTGTTCCAGTGTTTTATTAACCTGCTAGTGAGAAAGTTCTTCCTAATACCTAACCTAAACTTTCCTTGCTGCAACTTGAGACCGTTGCTCCTTGTTCTGTCATCTGCCACCACTGAGAACTGTCCAGCTCCATCCTCTTTGGAACCGCCCTTCAGATAGTTGAAGGCTGCTATTAAATCCCCTCTCAGCCTTCTCTTCTCTAGACTAATAATCCCAGCTCCCTCAGCCTCTCTTCAGAAGTCTTGTGCCCTAGCCCCCTAACCATTTTCACTGACCTCCACTAGACTGTCTCCAATTTGTCCACATCCTGTGTGTAGCGGGAGCCCAAAACTGGACACTGTACTCCAGATGTGGCCTCATCAACACCGAACACAGTGAATTAAGCATTTCCCTTGATTTGCTGGCGGGTAAACTGAGGCACAGAGATGGGAAATAAATAAGCTGAGATCATGTAGCAAAGTGAGTCACAGAACAAGGTGTGGAACCCAGGAGTCCTGACTCCCAGCCTTCTGCTTTAATCACTAGGTCACCCATCTTCCTCCAAAACACGGGGAGTTTTGAGGAGACATAACTGAACAGAAAGCCTGAGCGCCTTTGCCCCATGGAGAGTGATGCATGGCAAAGGAGACACTGCCATCTAATCTGTCTCATCTCCATGCTGAGCCTCGTTGGTGGTTGTAACTAAGCGATTTGCTACAGCGTTCTTTCCAGACTGGCGTGATCTTGCATGGAGATATAATCAGCCTGAATGGGCACGTGCAGCTCTGCTGCTATGGGGGTAGGATCAGGGCTTTCCCTTAGAGGCCAAATCCGTTCTTTTGAGAGTTCAGATTCCGCAGAGAGAAAGAAGCACTTTTTCCTTCTTAGCTGTACCTGCCTGATTAGAAACACAGGCTCCCATGTCACCCAGGCCTCTGCAATCAGTGGGAGAAATCTTGTCCCCCATTGAGTTAATGGGTGTTCTCTTACTGGGATCAGGGAGGCCTGGAGAGCCTGTCTCCATATGCAGCTCTCCATCACTGTGCACAGTGTCTTTCACCTGGCTGTGGGAATATGGCCAGGCAGGGTGGTGACTGCAGACTAGAATTTGTTTGTGTGTTTGTGGGTAGCTTTGAGAAATGCTGGGTCCTGTGTGTGTGTCTAGATGTGTCTCCATTGTCCTTGTATGTGAATGAATACTGCTCTGGGTGTGTGTGTTGGTCCACAATTGTCTCCCTAATTGGGTGCGCACGCGTGTGTGCACCTGTCTCTCCACGTGCATCCGCCTCTCTAGTACTCGGCACATCAGCCTGCTCAGAAATTAGCTTCTGCCAAGTTAATTACCTCACCAGTCAAGCCCTGAAATGAAACAGCAGAGCTGTTCCTGCAGCAGAGAAACTCTCCCAGTTAAATGCCTTTCCTCCTAGTCAGACAGACAAGAGAGGTGTTTCTGAGCTCTGGGAAGGCCCTTGGAGGACCCTGAGTCCCTAGTGCAGGGCCCAGATGTGTTCTCAAGGCTACGTACAGTGGGATTAATTCTTTGGTCGCTCTGGAGTGTGGGGCCTCTGGGCTTGTGAGGCAGAAAGCTGAGTGAGGTATTCTAGTGGTACACATCGGGGTTATGTAAAGGAGTGTGGATGAGAGCCCTCCAGCACTAGGGTGAGAGGTCTCTGGGAACAAGGTGCTAAGCAAGGTATTTTTGTGATTATTTGAATGGCACTAACATTGAGGTGTCCTAGCCCTGGACCAGGGCTCCATCATGCACAAATGGGGATGGGCCCTGCCCAAGGAATCTAAGCCTGGTCCCCCCAGGGAGCATCTCTTTTCTTCTGCCCTGACCTTACCTAATGGAGATAAGAAGGTGTTTCTCCCAATTTCTCAACACTGGCAATTTTATTTTAGAAATGCAGTGGCTGTAACTAGAGAAGACCTGAGTAACGTAGAAATGGTCTAGATTAGAGAGTTATCTGCTCGTCCTCTCCCAGAACACCACAGCAAGGGGACATGCAAGGTAATTAAAAGAAACTACCATTTCCCCACACAGTGTATTCTCGTACTGCAGAATGCACTGCCACAGGAGGTCACTGAGGGCAGGACTCCTCCAGGGCTTTCCAAAAACAGGAACAAGAACATCTAGAGCCATTGTACTTAATAACCAAAATCTTGGAAGGGAGGTGAAACCTCCTCTCTCAGTCCATCTCTGGTTAGCAGAGACCAAAATAAAACCTGACATAGGGGATCATTTACCTCCCACCTGTTACCGTAGGGTCCTCACTCTTTCCTCTGGAACATCTGGAGCTGGCCACAGTCAGAAGCAGGATGCTGGATTGGATGCATCCTGGCAACTCCTACATTTCCTAATTAGATGGTCGCCACATCTATGTGCGTGTGCCTAATTTAATCTGTCTCCCTAGCCCTATCTAACCTAATCAAGGAAGCCATATATTAATAGAAGCATTTTCACTACCAGGTCCCTTCTCCTTTCAGGAAGTAGGGCCCACAGTAATTAATGGCTTCTTCACAGGAGATCACCCCAAGATCACTATTTTCTAGCTTTTATATCCTGTTGATCCTCAACCTGCTGGATATCTGCTGAGCCATAATTCTCCAAGGACTCATCGTGGCATCTTGGGTGACTGGATCTCTGCTGGGCTAGGTTGTAGGGCGGTGAGCCTGCTGTCCATCTGGGCTATTATGGAAAGGAGGGGGTATAAGAACTGATATATGGAATCCAGTTTTTGATCGCTGCTGGATTGCCATGAAAGACCTACTGCTCCCCAGGCCTTTGTTTGCTTGTGCCAAGAGATCTGTTAAGCTTTTAAAAAGGGGTCTTTTCACTCTGTAAGATTAAGTGGCAGATGTGGGATTATCTGCCCCCGCTGCTGCTGGGTGATGATGATGTACTGCATCCCTGGCATTCAGAAGGATGAATGCGTGTGTAGCAAGTGGGTGTATACGCTTGCTTTATAAATAACACTAGTATTATTCTTCAGCTGGCTGATCAGCAGTCTCCCATCTCAGTGCTGCTGAATCCTGAGAGTAGATAATGTACTGAGAGTTCAATTGCAGGACAGGATACCAGCTCCTCCCCATTTGTGAATACAAATTTGCAGGCACTAGATTTGACAGTTAGGGGTGTGGGCTAGGAGTGTCTGATCTCAGTACTTTTGATGCCAAACAAGAATTTCCTCAATCCCTTCACTAGGCACAAGACTGATCCTAAGCAGGCAGACTAGACATGTTGTCTAGTCTGATAGCTCACTCTAAACTAGCATGCCCAATGCATATACCCAGTCCTTCTCCAGTGCCAGAAGAAAATCAGTTACCAGTGCTAGTAGGTATTTGGTGGACAGAGCCAGCACTAACAGAGGCTCTGAGACTAGAAACCTGCTGGGGATATTTTTGCCATTGTATTTCTAAAATAAAATTGCCAGTGTTGAGAAACTGGGAGAAACACCTTCATATCTCAGTTAGGTAAGATTTTTAAATCCCAAACAAGTGCAATATAGTGGAGAAGCAGATAAAGTTTCATACTTCCTACTGCACCATAAGATGAAAACCCCTTTGGAAATAACTAAGCACATGCCATTTCTTGCTGTATCCTCTACACATCTCACCATTTAAAAACCACGTGAGGCTAGTTTAAAAGCCACATGGGTTTTTAAAAATGGTACTTTGAGCTTCTTTTATTTGCCATCTTATGTTTGAAACTGTATGGTTCATGTTTTTTGAGTTTTTCTGCACCACCTCAGGGGCTAGAAACAGTATTTGGTTTAAAATGAAAACTGAGTGCCTCATCTAATCACTTGACTCCAGAAACTGGGATTTTAAGAATACCAAAGGACTATGAGCTAGCAATGACATTGCAAGCATTTTTAGCAGCAGCATCCCTTAAATCCTTTGCTTGCAAATAGTAAACAAATAGTAGGGGTGCACCGATAAAGATTTTTTGGGCTGATGCTGATGGTCAATTATTAACGAGCCATATTGGCCGATACCAGCCCAATTTCCAACATGCAGCCCAGCAGCTTGGAGAGTAGCATCTGGCTGGCAAGTCTTTTGAGGGAAGGAAAGGGGCATGGGGGCTGCAGATTGAAGCCTCCACAGTGAGGGAGGGGCTGGGGCAGGCACTACCCAGCCAGGGTGGGCCACAGAGTGGGGCTGCAAGTGGTTTGTCCAGGAAGTGTGGGGGGGTGCCAACCACTGCATGCACCCCTAGGGGCAGCATGTGCCCCCAGATCTGTGCGCTCAGCGTGGGTGGGCTGCTTCTGTTAGTCAGAGCCAGGGTCAGGGGCAGCACAGGGCTGTTTCCAGCAGGAGTGATAGGCTGGGGCTGTGTTTGCCATGGGGAGCAGCAGCACTGAGAGGGGGAGCTCAGGGGGGCTTGGGTTAATTTTGGGGTGGCTGTAGCCCCCCCCTCCCAGCTCTGCCTCCACCTGCCCTGAGCTCAGCTCCAGCCCAGTCCCCCTGCTGGGAAGAGCCCAACCTCAGTCTGCAGCAGCAGCCTACCCTCACCCCATGCCCAGATCCAGGGGGGACATGCTCCCCCATGCCTCCCCTAGGATGTGTACAGCCGCAGGAGCTGTCCTCCCCCCCTCCCTCCACCCACCAGATGAGCCGCTTGCAGTCTAAATACAATTTGGACTGATGTATCGGTGCACCTCTAGCAAATAGATGGACTTTCCCAACAAGAGAGGACCTATTTCCTAACCCGCCTCCCTCTACTTCTCTGCAGCCTCCTCTACAGGGGACTGTCTGGGGCAGGCAAGGGAAATGGCCCAAAATGATGTTCTCCAACAATCCTTAGTGGGCAGCAGCAGCCAACTGGTGGAGTTTAGAGCAGCTTTTATTCAGAACAGGACAGTTAAGTACCTTACAACAGAGGTGTAATGCACTGTTACACCTCTGTAAGGTACTTAACTGTCCTGTTAAGTATCATATGGAGTACCGGGCACCCGGGGCAGCGGTGACTTCTGGTTGCTACTGCCACTGCAATCATGGTCTCATGGCTGTTGCAGTAGCTGGTTCCCCACCCTCACAAGATTGTACCTGGGGTAGATGCCATAGTTGCCCCAACTTAGTGACACCACTGGTACCTTGTATCTAGGTTGCAGTGAATGGAGCGCATCCGGGACTGTGCCAACACTGGGGAAGGAGCGGGCTGGCTAGGAGGAAGCATGGCCCAGTGGTTTGATCAGTGAATGAAACCTCAGTAGACCTGCACTTTTGTTCCTTTTCTGCCACAGACTTCCTGTGTGACCTCCGGTGGGTACTTTAGACCCAGATCCTCAGAGGTATTTAAATGCCTAATTGCTTCTGATTTCTGGGCTGTGGTCTCACTTGCCTTTGGTCCCCAGCCATAGAAGGAGGATAACAGCCCTGCCCTGCCTCACAGGAGTGTTAGGAGAAATACACTGAAGACTGTGATGTGTTCAGATACTATGTGGACATGACAGTGCATGAATCTCAGGCAGACAGGAGGGATGTGGTGTTGTCTGGTGGGTGGCTGTAAGGGGGTGTTTTTTGTTTTTGTTTTTTAAGAAGGTGTCTTTTTTTCATTGGATCTTTCTCGGTCTTGTAGTGATGGGCTGGCCTGAAGAGGAAATGCTTCCTGAATGGGGCTGACACTGCAGCCGCTGGAATATGCAGGCCAGGGGCCTTCCTGGCAGTGCCAACAAAGTGGACTGTGCCAAGGAGCCAATTGCCAAGTTGCACAGGGGGGCCACGGCCGGGAGGCATGGTGACAACTTTCAAGATTGCCGTGCTTGGGGCTCAAGGGGTTGGAAAGAGCGCCATCGTCCGCCAGTTCCTCTACAACGAGTTCAGCGACGTCTGCGTGCCCACCAAGACGCGGCGCGTCTACCTGCCAGCAGTGGTCATGAACGGCCATGTGCACGACCTACAGATCATGGACTTCCCGCCCATCACATCTTTCCCAGTTAACACTCTGCAGGTACATGTGCCAGTCACTGACCCTGTAATGCCTGCCAAAGGGAGATGCGACTTCTTGGCTACTGACCCATCCTTATTGAGGAGTCAGTCCTGGTTTTTCCTCAAGGTTGCATGTGCTGTTATGACACAAACCCACTGCCACTGGACTCCTGCCATTTGATTCAGTAGTTGATACTAGTCCACAGCTGATGTTGTATTTTTGCATCCGCTTGCCTCTTAGAATTAGGATGCGTCTTAGGTGTGTAAGACAGGACGTGACTGTTAAACAAATGTTTAAGGGGGCTGCCTAGTAAAGGCTTGTTCTCGTGTTCCAAGTGCAGGAGCGAGAGTCAGGACTCCTGGGTTCTATTCCAGGAATCACAGCGTTGGCCAGAGCAAGTCATTATACCTCTTTCTTCCTCCATCTCAACTCTCTGAAACCTTTAGGTGGAAGATATTAAATCATCACAGTGTGTCACTGTTTCAGTTGGTAAAATACCACAATACCACAAAATAGGTCATTCCTGGTAGTCGTGCCTACAAGCCCTAGTTATTGACCAGCATGTCTTTGCACTACGTACTGTACAAACACAGACAAAAGGGCAGCCCTTGACACAATCTAAGACGAGGCAGATGGACCCAGACAGATGAGACAATATTGCTCAGTGTGATAGGCACCTGTCTCAGCTTTCAGTAGCCTAGCCATTGCCCTTTTCTGGTTTTGCAGAAGTTGTATGTTAATGAGAGCGGTTATGCATTTCTTGATGCACATCACACACGCACGTACACACACACAGTGCACAATGACTCTGATCATCCAAACACCAGCTAGTATGCCCACGCAGCTAAGAAACCACACTCGCATCGGACATTCCCATTCTTATAGAATGATAGAAAATTAGGGTTGGAAGGGACCTCGGGAGGTCATCTAGTCCAGTCTCCTGCTTAAAGCAGGACCATCCCCAACCAGATCATCCCAGACAAGGCTTCCTTGAGCCGGGTTTTAAGACCTCCAAGGGTGGAGAGTCCACAACTTCTCTGAAAACCTATTCCAGTGCTTTACTACCCTCCTGGTGAGAGAGGTTCTCCTAATATCTAACCTAAACTTCCTTTGCTGCAACTTGAGACCATTGCTTCTTGTTCTGTTATCTTCCACCATTACACGACCCACAGAACAGTTTAATGGGGGGGGCACAGAATACAGCCCATGGGCCAGATCCAGCCTGCCAGTTGATCTCATCTGACCCACAGCTGCCCCTGTGGTGGTCTGCATGGGGCTAAGCAGTGAAGCAGCCCACTCTGTGCTCCTACCTGCATCCACCCCACGCTTGCTGTTGTCACCAGCCTGGCCTTGTCCCCAGCCCTGGCCAGTATACACAGCTTCCTGGTGGGGCTGCTTCTGCTGCTGCAGCCACTCAGGGATTGCTCAGTTCCCCCTGCCTCCAGCAGCTCCAGCAGGAGTATTATGCAGGGTGCCCCAGGCAGGAGCACAGGGGTCTTGGCCCCATGGAGAGTGCCATGGGAGTATCTGTGGACCAGAAGGTGGGGCAGACTCTACCTGCACCACACGGCCTTGGCAAGCTCTGCTGCACGTGCCCCAGTTCTTCCTCCCACCACCATAGTCAGCTCCCAGGACATAGCACGTGGGCAGCCCCCCCGCCACATGCATGCACACCCCCACATACCCACCTCATGCCCCCACTCTCCCACACACACGTGCACGTTCCCCCAACACCCGTCCACAATATACAAGAGACTTTATTTTGAGCTATTATGCAATTGCTTCTACATATACTACTAAACAATCAATCAATCAGGATAAAAATTATTTTTTTAATAAAATTAAAATATGGTATAGTAGGTGTTTGATTTTTAGTATATGATTTTTTTTTTATCTATAACTTGTTATGGATAAAATCATATCTTCTGGAAGATTTTGTGTGCGGCCCTCAACAGCTCACCAAAACTCATTAAATGCCAAAATAACTGTCCACCCCTGGTCCATCTCCATCTTCTTTAGAACCACCCTTCAGAAAGTTGAAGGCTGCTATTAAATCCCGCCTTGGTCTTATCTTCTCCAGACTAAATAACCCCAGTTCCTTCAGCTTCTTTTCAGAAATTATGTGCTCCAGCCCCACTTTTGGTTGCTTTCCACTGGATTCTCTCTAATATGTCCATGTCCTTTCTGTAGTGGGGCCCCAAAACTAGACACATTATTTCACATGTGGCCTCACCAGTGCTGAGTAGAGGGAAAGAAGTGCTTTCCTCAGTCTGCTGCCAGCACTCCTGCTGATGCAGCCCAGTTTGCCATTAGTCTTCTTTGCCACAGTGACACCCTTAGCTCATATTCATCTTATTGTCTAGTGTAACCCCCAGGTCATTTTCTGCAGAGCTGCTGCTTAATAGGACTGTGCAAAACAGCTATGTCTCATTTTGGTTTTGGAGGACTGTAATTTGTTTCGGTATTTCGGATCACTGTTCCGTTTCCATTTGGGCGAATCTGTTTCGGAGTTTCAACGCTGTTTTAGTTATTTGACCTTAGTCTGTAATGGGGAATCACTAAAATGCCTATAACTTTGTCTTTTTTGCCTGATTCAGATGAAAATTACAGGGACGGTAGCCCCTTCTGAGGACACGAATCCTGCCAAATTTCAAGGAGATAGGTGCTGGAGTTTCTGTGAAACTGCACCTCAAACTGTTCAAAGCAAAACTCATATCACTTGCTAGGAGCGGCAGCATGCTGTCATCCTGCACGTAGATCTGGGAGCCTGCGCCCCCCAGGAGGCCTGCAGGGCTGTACCAGACTCCTCCCGAGGGGTGTGGACCCCCAGATCTGCGCATGGGATGACAGCAGGCTGCCATCCTTCTCCTAGAGCACTAGGGTTGGAAGGGACCTCAGAGACGGATTGCAGACACTGGCCAGGTACAGATGTCAATATCAGAGCAGTCCTTCCCCCTCTTCTCCCTCCATCTCCTTAGTTTTTGTTTCCTTGCAAGTTTGGCTCCAAAACTCCAAAATTTCCTGAAACATCTCCAAAACGTTTTGGATGTTTTTGTTTCATTCCAGAGATGTTTTGGAGCCTTCTGTTTCATTTCAGATTTGGTGTTTCGGGCACCAGAATGGGCCAAAGCCTGTCCAAAACAAAATGGCTGCTGAAGTTTTGCACAGCTCTACTGCTTAGCCAGTCAATCCCCAGCCTGTAATGGTGCATGGAATTGTTTCATCTTAAGTGCAGGACTTTGCACTCTTCCTTATTGGACCTCAAGAGATTTCTTTGGGTCCAATCCTCCAATTTGTCTAGGTCTCTCTGAATCCTAGCCCTGCCCTCCAGCATATCTACTACTACCCTT
The DNA here is from genome assembly GCF_052110815.1 of Crocodylus siamensis. Classification (NCBI taxonomy): domain Eukaryota; kingdom Metazoa; phylum Chordata; order Crocodylia; family Crocodylidae; genus Crocodylus; species Crocodylus siamensis. The sequence goes on from NC_143407.1 coordinate 20,217,297, forward strand.
AGCTTAGTGTCATCTGCACACTAGTTGAGGGTGCACTGTATCGCATCTTCCAGGTCATTGATGAAGGTATTGAGCAAAACCAGCCCCAGGACTGACCCCTGGGGCATTCCACCTGATGCATCTTGCTGCCACATGCCTTTCTCTTTATACAGATCTGAATGTTTTGGATGCACTCAAATCATTTAGGATAATTTAGACATTGTCTATATTCCTGTGGGAGAGGGATAAGGGTGTTCCTAACTCAACCTAAGGATTTGCGTAACAGTAGGAAAGATGGCCTAGTTTCAGCAGAAAGCTGAAACACGTGCTTAGCTTTAGGCACATGCTTAAGCCTCTGATTTAAATGGGACTTAAGCACAGGCTTACATGCTTCGCTGAAATGGTGCTAATGAGAGTGAAACTTGTTCCCTTTCCCAGTATGATAAAAAGAGCCCAACAGCATGTTGATGGCCAGGCGAGCAGGATGTCTGCACTTTAGGACTTACGGGCTTAGTATGCGCTTATGGATTTAGTATGAACACCTGGCCTTGCGCTGATGCACAATCAGGGATTAGCCAAAGCCCTGCTTTAGCATTTGATTTGCAGAGGAGCTGAGCCACACAAGTCCCATTAACCTCAATGGCAGCTGCAGGCCTCTTGAAAAAACATTTGGTTAACTAACTTCCGGTACATATCTTAGCAAATGTTGGCTGGTGCCTCTGTTTTTTCTCTTAGTGGCACACCAACAAAATCCAGTGTCCAGCTAAACTCCTCCTGAATTTCTAATCCATTGCTCCGCCTTTTTTGCCTTTACCCATGTATTGTGTGATTGGATTTGCTAAGTATGGTAAGCTTTCTTTGTTCTTCAGGCAAAACAAATCTGGGGCTTTTTGAGGACGTTGTGCTGCACCAACAGAAACAGGCTGTCCTTTTAAAAATTACTCCTTAGTAAGGTATTACATCCCCCCATCATCAATCTGCTAATGTCATAGATGACATGTCAACCAACAGGCTGATGGGTGACAGAATATTGAGGATTTGGGAGCAACAAACCCTTTGGATCTTATTGCAACTGTGCAATGCAAAATTTATTGATTTTTTCCCAGGAGCTGCAGTGCTTAAAGTCAGCACTAAGGTCGAGTCAGTTTGCTGAGACCCTAATTTTATAGCTGCCATCTTCAGGGTTCATAGAGGACTGGTGGAAGATGAAATGATGTTAAGAGGTTAGGTTAGTGACTCCTTAGTTAATGTTACAGGAGATACCAGTAATTCCATGCTCTGGTTTTCCCTTTGTAAGAGATACTTCAATGTTTCTTAAATTGCCAAATGAATAGATTACTCTCTATTACTACATTTCAAAAACATCTTTGAGGGCTAGAAAATCTCATACTTGTATTCAAATCATGGTTGAATCTTTGCAACGTTTCTTCTTTCCAGTGAGGAAAACAGGGTCCAGAAAAGTTTAGTGACTTGCCCATAGCTGCCCAATACGTCAGAACAAAAAGTGAGTTCTGACTCCAGCACCACGCTCAGTCCACTAGAAAACATCCCCATCCTGCATCCTGCAGACTTCCTGTTCTCCTGACATGTTCTGTCATTTTGATTTGCTCTCTCAGAAGGGCTGTTATGTTGCGCTTTCAGGCTTGCTGGGGATTTAATGTGAGCACCTGATATTGTTCCAACAGAGCACAAGGGATAAATCAAAGCCCCACCTTAGTAGTTTGATTGTTTCCAACAGTGCATTAGTATTCAGGAGTCGAGGCAAGAGAAAATGAGCGCAAATGCCTAGGACTGAAGAGAGAGAAAGGAAGGGGGAGAGGAGACAGAAAGTATTTACATAGCAGAGGTTTTCCAGATCGCAGTCCCATTTCAGTTCTGAGATGATGCTGTTTTCTTGCTTGCTGAGCCCAGTGGGGCTGCTTCCATTTTCCCACCTTGCACTCTAGGCACCTTACAGAGTGATGGCCAGGCTTTTCACTTTCTGTCCTAGATATAAGAGGATAGGGTGGAAAGGATTTGCAGACCTTATTTTGAAAAGTACTGAGCCTCTGCAGCCCTGTTTGGAAGCAGTGGGAGTTTTCTTCCCCTGTGGCAGTCAGTTCTTCGGGTCAGCTGGATGTTAGGGGCTGTGCTCCAGTTAAGAAGTCTCCCTCCAGCCAGGCAGTACTGCACTAGGATAATGGTCTGCAGGCTCAGTCTCTCCTCCCCAGGAGTAGCCTGAAGCCCAAATCCTCTCTTAGCTCTTGCTCTATTCCTGGAACAAACAAGATGGCCCTTGCCTCCTGAGCTATTTTGGTACACACAGCAAAAGATGGCTCCCCCACCCACCAGCAGTCTTGTAAGTCTAATTTTCTCCTTCCTTAGATCACAGCAAGCCCAGCTTGCTTCACTCGTTCACTCTGTTGGGACCTGTAACCCCCTGCTCTCTCCATCAGCTCCTCAGTACCGTGTGCTTGTCCTCAGTCTGTGCCTGAGGGGGAAATCAAGAACTGGTACCAAGAGGTGATGGAAACCAGCAGGGGTGTGCAGCAGAGTTCCCAGAGGGGGGAAAGAGTCCCAGCCTGTCTGTGCCCATCAGCAACCAAGCATCCTCTTTCCCTTCTTTGCATAGCACCACTTTCTGCCAGAGGATGTCTAGTTTCTTGGGACAGTAGCCTGGTCCCTCCTGGCATCCTCCTAATAATAACTAACTGTGGTTTAAAAGATCTGATCTGAGAGTCTTGTGGTGGGACTGCTGTCCTGAGCATAAACTGTTTACCCAATGGTTCTGTTGACTCCCAGACCGTCCATTAAACATACTAGATTTGTCTTGTGTTTCCATTCAGCTACATCACCCTGTTTTTTGGTGGGTATAAATTAGGTGACTCACAATGCAGAGAATGTGAACTGGTCTCATAGTTCTTGCTGCGGTGAGCTAAAGGTATCTGGGGGCAAAGACCAGGCAGTCATCTTGTTTGGTGCCTTGGAAGTTGATAGATTATAAGTGGAAGAGAGACCTGAGCTAAGTAATACTTTGCAACTTTACTGCCAACAGCTAATGAGACTTTATGAGATTGGGTCGGCATGTTGACCTCTCCTTTATAGAAGACAAAGCTTAGGCACATAGAGAGGCAGGCGTATATCCCTAATTTGCTGATTCCTAAGCCTACAACACCATTCTTGAGCTAAGGCGCAGGTGATGCATGTAGAGCAGTCCAGTAAGGTTATGGTCCTGGCTAGCAGGGAGTTCTAGTGGGAGAATGAGGTGGGTATAGACATGGTCTAGGTGGTTGATACCACTGCTCAGTGAGTGAAATAAGAGCTGCTTGGAAATGCTAATTATTTTAAAAGACCATTAGAAAAGTGGTGTTTCCTCCGCAAATGTTTGTCACAAAATAGACAGTTATTCAAAAAAAAAAACCTATGACTCAGAAACCAAAAAGAAATCTCTAGTATTTTTTTAAAGGAAAACAAAGTTTCAGTTGGGGGGAAAAAAAGTTTGGGTTTCATTTTTCAAATAGCAATCTCCTCCAGAAATTTGGGAATCTTGGCGACACTGGTAATTGACTAACCTTATTTGGTCATAAAGCCATTTTTCATTTGACGAAAGCAGCGGCCGTGCACTGAAAACAGGGGTCATACATAAAACTCGTGCTTCACTTAAACCTCTTTTAAGCCTCCTATTTACACTGTAGATTGACCCATTGCATCCTGCAGCCAGAGACACATTCATGGGGTATGAAGAATTGAGCTCAGCTCCTTTCAGTGGGGAGGAGTGTTGCTGTGATGAAGGATGAATACAGGAAATGGTTAAAGGAGGGAGGATTCCCCCAAAGCAGTGTGAAAGGAGAGGGTGGAAAGGAGGCTGCACAGGAAAGGAGAAAGATTAAAAATGAAACAGCGTGCAGAGGGAACAAAAGGTCAGCCAGAGAGACGGACTGAAACAGCGAAGGGTAATTTATTGACACAGGGGATGATGTTAACATACTCAATTAACTCCATGCCACAGTGTGCAGGCAAGGGCATAGGATGCAAACAGCTGGAGATTTCCAGGGAGAAAAGATTGCTCCCTGGAACAAGCTCAAGATAGTGAAGGGAGAAGGGGAAGGCAGGCCTTGGCCTACCATAGCTGCTCTAAGGACTCAGTTGCCAAGGAGAATAGAAAGAGAGAAGCCAGATAGTAGGTTGTGTGAATAGGAAAGAGAAGGCTGTTGAGAGAGGTTGGTGATCTGGATGGCTCAAGAGACTGGAGACAGGCTACAGAAACATTCCCCTGTGGGTGTCCCTACAGCTGTGGGGGACCAACTTTTTTAGCAGATGTGCCACAAGTTAAGCCTCCCACCTTCCCCAAGTGACACCGATCCCCTCCCCCTGCAAGATCTGCTGCTGTTTCCTGCTCCTTGCCTTTTCTGTCTCTGTGCCTTGCTCCCCCACCCTGATCAGTGCCTGTGCCTGTAATTGCTGCTACTGCAGGAGCTGATTTGCTGAATGCTGTATCAATAAATGAATCTGGACCTAATGCAGAGGAAGATACATATGCAATTGTCCTGGCTTTAAGACAATCACAGGCAAGGTAGCAGCCAGGATGCAATGCAATGGGGATGCAAAGAGCTGCAAGGGAAGGTAGTTAGGCATGTGTTATTTCATGTGGGCTGCAGCACTGCTGACAGACCTTGCCCCTGCCCATATACATCACGTGGATTTGGTTGCCCTGTGCTCGTTCCTTTAAATAGCTCCAGTCCTTTCTGTTAAGCGGAGCTTGGCAGCAGTAGGGCCAGGCCTGCTCCAGCGTGAAGTGGAAAGAGCCATTCAGTGATCTATAAATATACAGTGTTTATAATCACAAAATATGGGACTTGTAGCAATGCATAATTCAGCAGTTGACGAGACTGTGGGAAGCAGGCTATCAGGAGATAAGCTTTTCTCCCTGGGGGTCATGAGATGGAAGAAACAGCCCTTAATTTACTAATGCCCCAGGCAAGTAATGACAGCCACTCCTCCTGAAACTGCCTGATTGTTACATGAACAAGTCTTTATTGTGAGGACGAATGTATGGCTCATTTCTCTGTGTTGTGAGGAACATGGATTTCATAGTTTCTAGGGTCGGAAGGGACCTGAGCAGATCATCTAGTCCGACCCCCTGCCATAGCAGGAAAGAGTACTGGGGTCAAATGACCCCAGCAAGGTGCTCATCCAGCCTCCTCTTAAAGACCCCCAGGGTAGGAGCCTGCACCACTTCTCTTGGAAGTTGGTTCCAGACCCTAGCCGCCCTGACCGTGAAGTAGCGCCTCCTGATATCTAACCTAAACCTACCCTCTGCCAGCTTGTGACCGTTATTCCTGGTCACTCCTGGCAGTGCATGGGGGAACAGGGACTCCCCCAATGCCTGCTGATCCCCCCTGACTAGTTTATAACAGGCCACAAGATCCCCCCTCAGCCTTCTCTTGTGGAGGCTGAACAGGTTCAGGTCCCACAGCCTGTCCTCATAGGACCGGCCCTGCTGCCCCCTGATCATACGAGTGGCCTCCTCTGGACCCTCTCCATGCTGTCCACATCCCTCTTGATTTGGCAGCTCTGTACTGCCTTCTCTCAGATTTGCAGGGCTTCACCACATATCAGTCTTCATGGGTGTAGTTGACCCACAATGTAGGTTTGTACAGGTCGGGGAAGGTGTTCAAACTCACTAGTCTCACACTCTTCTTCCAGGAGCATTTCAGCCAGGGCAGCCAGACCTGTCACTGTTAGCTTCTTTTATCTGCTAGTTGGTCCAACAGAAGCAGCGTGGAGCTAATGTCACAGCAAACATTCTCACACTTGTTTCACAAGGGAAAGCAGCCAGGAGAGAACATCATGGCTACTACTTTTTCACATTCATTTCACAAGGGAAAGCAGGAAGACACTGTCATCAGTTCATGAGGAAAAAAGCAATAGGGACCTGATGTCATGGCAGATATTCTCCCGCTTGTTCCCAAGGAAATTGGTAAGGAAGCAGCAGCCTTATCTACAGTGGTGTGCAAACTCAGTTCCAAATTTAGCTCTCCATCTAGAATCTAATGCTCTGAAAATCGGTGCAAGCTTCCTCTAAGGAAAGTCTCTTGGTGAGGCAGAACAGGCCAGCCTGACAAGAGGCTACAAAGCATGTACATCAAGTTTCAGTCACCTTCTGGTTAAATATGGGGAGTTTGTCACCATGCACGAGAAAGAATATATGAGGTTTAGTTCCCTTGTTACTCATCTCAGGGTAAACACATCAGCTACAGGGAAGTGGCTTGTTTGAATGAATCAGCTCCAGTGTACACCCAGTCCAGTATTTTCTGGACAGTGGCCTGAGTTAGATGCTTCAAAGGAAGCATGTGAACCCCATAGTAAGCAGCAAGAAATTGAACTCACAGGTTCATGTTCACACAACTGGTGTATGTAGTTACCAAGGACAATTTAGTCAAATTTAGTCAGCCCTCCACAGCCATTTTATATTCACCATGGTACTAACTCCCATTTCAAAGAAACCAGTTGAAACAGGCATCAGCTTCATATCGCCCATCACAGGCTGGCTGCTCCTGTGTCTTTGGGTGTTTTTTTCAAGCACTTTTCTGGAAATATAGAACATAAGCCTCCCTTCTAGCAATACTTGCTTCCCTCAGGGTTACGACAAACAGTTTTGCACTTAGGCAAACTCCCATCAACATAGACATGTCTTCACACCAATCCTGTTGATGTCTAATTATATCTCAGCCGTCCTTGAGTTACTTTAAGCTCAAAGTCCTTTTCAGATCATAGAAAAATAGGCGGGTAGGGACCTCAGGAGGACATCTTGTCTAGCCCCCTGCTCAAGGCAGCAGCATCCCTATGTAAACATTAAATAAAGCTTCTTGACTTCCTCTTTGAAATGGTATAGCATCACTAAATGCGTTTTATGGAAAACGAAACCAAAGTAAAAGGAGTTGAGGACACTTGGAGATACACTGCCATAGGTAACTGTAGAATCCAAGTACTTCTGTCCCCTCAAGACCTGTGCTGTGAACCAGTGGAACTATATTGTGATTCCTGTCTATCCAGTCTGTGCATTGTGCGTCTAGGTGCCTTCAGGGCAAGTTACAGTCTCTCATTCTTTCTATTAGAAGTCAGGTGTTAACCCGAGTATTTAATCAATAAGCCACCCCAAACAGCAATTGATCTTTAATGAACTAATCATCATTTTTAGAATCCTTTCTGTTCTGCTGATACCATGTGACTGCAGGAGTCATCAGGAGAAAAGACAGTAAAAGAGAAAGCTTTATAGGATAACAACACCCCAGTGAAATCTAACAAGAAACCGTGATAGGCAAGGCTGAAAGCGAGTCAAAAGTTACACCATTCAAGCAAATTGTGTCCCAGCCTCAGCATTTGCCACATAATGAGCTGTAATTTATTACTCTCCCAGTCAGACTGGGACCATTATGCCTAGATGTCAGCCTGCCCCTGATATGCTGCCACTAGAATACGCTTTATCTCTGATAACAGTGATTGAAGAGTTATCCTGTCATTTTTTTCAGGCACTGGTTGCATCATAGGTGAGTTAGGTCCTGTCCCTTTCTAATCTCTGATTCATTCCGTTTTTTATGGCCTACAAAGTAGCATTCCAAACAGTAGTTTCCCTTTACCATTTCCTTCAGGCCTAGGTCTTTTCATTTGCTTTATTCCCAAATATTATAAACTCAAAAGGGGATGATTCATGTCTCACAGAAAAATTGATATAATTTCTTCTAACTGCATTATTATACTCTTAATATTCAAGTCTCAAGAGGTTTTGGGGTTTCTCCTGCACATACTGCAATCCAACAGGAGACTGCCACAGTTAGCATCATCTATTCCATATTGCATATAAGTATTACTATTTCCATAAGGCCCGGAAGATTTTGTCCCCTCTCTGCATCACTTCAGAGCAGTGTAAACCAGCATGATTCCCATCTGGAGAGAGTTTGGATAGGAAGTGTAAGTTGCATCTCTCTGCATATGCTCACACAATGCTGCCAGTTTGTATGGCTCACAAGTGGATCTCAGGCTGCCAGAAATTGGATTTTTATCACTTCATGGTACTGCCATGGGGTAGATCAGGGTTTGTCAACTGGGGGTATACCCAAAGGGCTACATGTGGGTGGGCGGGGATGGAGCGCCACCACACACCATTCCACGCTGCTGCACAGGCACTGCCTGCCTGGCCAGATCCTCCACATTCGGCCTTGTGCCACCGCCCCACTCTGTGTCCATCTGCGTGCCACCTCCCAGTCCACATCCAGCCACATGCCCCCACCCTTTCCCGCTCCATGTCCAGCTGTCAAGGGTACACTGATCCAGAAAGGTAGAAAAACTCTGGGTTAGATTGTTGTTTGGGCAGTGGACAAAGATGGACACCTGTTATTTCTCCCACACCCCTTTTTTTTCTTCTGGAACACGCTTCTCTCTAATCCTTTGATAGCAGCTGCCTTTCTAGGGTCACCACTTTGCTAGCATTGTAGAAGGAGGTGAAAGTATTTGCCAGGTTCTGATACAGCTTTTCCAAGAGCCCTGATTGGGCACTGGGAATGAGTAGTTTTTTCAGTTTCTTTTTGAGCAAATACTGCTGAAGCTGCTGCTGAAGGGCGGTAAAAGCAGGGTATATTTTCACTTCTGCATCCTTCACAAAATCCTGACTATTCTTTATTGAAATTTCTTGAAAAGTGCCAGCTGTTCAACAAATGTCTTTTTTTACTAACTTTGCTTTCGATTGACATACAATTTTTATAATTTCAGCTTCCATATGTAACATGTCCGTCTGTCTGTCTCTTACACACACGCACGCTACATACATACACACAAGTCAACTGTAGAGCTAAAAAACGTGGGGAGGAATGAACAGCATTTGAGCTAGCTCCAGACATTGTGTGGGCTGGTGCTGTTTTGCCAGCATGGCTGTGCCAGAGCATCTCAGCCCTAACCTACTATTATAAAATCCTTAAATCCCACATACTACAGTGCTGCCGATATGCTACAGTGCTGTTGTAGGCATGTCTTACTCCAGTCAAGGGACTAAGCTCATATTGCCAGTCATGGTCTATTGTTCATCCTGCTCTTGCATCCTGTCACCCCCACTCAACATAAATATAGTTTTGCCAATGGCTTTCAGTTCTAATCTCTTCTGGACTGCCATTCAGATCTGCTAATGGATCTTGGGCCATCTTATCTGTGAATCTTATCTCAGTCCCAGCCTTTCCTAAGGGAAAAAACAATCATGTTATATATCACAGTTATGATGTGGATAAGACCTACTCTGAACTAAAGGGAAAACAAACATATTACTTCTGAGATCTACACAATTTTCATGCATCTAGATCCCCACTTACACAAAGTACATTCATTACCACCAATTAAATATCCAGTGAAGTTCATTAGGTAGAGGTAAGCAGTGTACATCAAGGAAACTAGCTTTGTAAGGACCATGGACAGCGCATGAACTAACATGCCTTTCTGCAGTGCTTCCCAAACTTTTCCTCAGCATGACCCCGTTTATGACTCCTCACTCCCAACCTGCAGTCCCTTAGCCTTGACAGTGTCTCTCAATCCCAACTTGTAGCCCCCTGGCCCTGCTGGTGCCCCTCAATCCTGACCCACAGCCCTCTGGCCCTGCTGGTGCCTCTCCCTCCCAACCTGTTGGCTCCCACTCCCCCTGGGTGCCCCAGAGCCAGGGCCTGCAGCACCCTTCCTCCCCGCCAGCAGCACCCAAGCCTCAGCTGCTGCCCGTGGGAGGTGGCAGCTTCTGTAGCCAGAGCAGAGTGTGGAGCCCAGCTCCTACCCCTTCCCCTGTCCCCTCCTCTGTGAGCAGCACAGCCAGAGGAGAGCCCTTGGGAGATGGAGAAGGAAGGATGCAAGCTGCCTGCTGTGGGCTTGGGGTTCCCTCCCCTTCTGCCCCTCCCCTGGGGGCTCCATGGCCCAGTGGGTGGGACCTGGGACAAGAGAGAGTGCTGTGCTGCCACAGCTGCCAAGCTGAGGTGCCCACTGCTCTCTTGGCAGCAGTGGGGACACAATCCTATGGTGCTGCTGCTGCCGCATCTCACCTTGGTGGCCATGATGGTGCAGCGCTCCCTCCTGCGCTGGGTCCTGCCTGCTGGGCTGTGGAGGCGGTTTCTGCCTGGAGCTGGTCCAGCCCTGTTGCAGCTCCATAGCCCACGGTGGGCACAGAAATCTTGCAACCCCAACCGCTGATGTTGCAACCCCATTTGGAGTCACAACCCACAGTTTCAGAACTGCTACCTTTCTGACTGTGTCTACATGTTCATTAATGCGCCATAGTTATTGTGCATTAAGTTTAGTACTTGGATAACCAATATGCACTAATTTGCCATACTGTGTGGTAGTGCTGGTGCACAGGTTTTTTTGGACATTAACTGAGCAGTAGCCTAATACTGCTGCACAGTAGTGGGTTACCATGGGTTTTGCCTGGCATGCTACTGTGCAGCGTTATTAAGCTACTGCACAGTTAGCGTCTCATGTAGACACACCCTCTGTAACTCAGTCTGTGACTTGAGAAATCACAATAAGCTTAGTGCTATTGGAAGGCACCTAACCAAAGGCTTTCATATGCAGTTTTCCAACATGTTGCCCTTCCAATACAGATATGAAGGAGAACAAACTGCTAGAACTTGAATCCCATCTCCAGAAAATCCAAATCAGTTCTTACACACAATTAAACAGTTCGCAGATACAAGTGATTTCAGTCACAGTGCATCTGAACCATATTTAAAACCATATTCTAGAAGAGAATTGGAACTATTCCTTGATCTAACCCTTGGCCGTGAGATTGGCCAACTAGTAATAATTAGAGATAGTAGAAGCTAGGTGGGGGGAGGGAAGTTGCTTTGAGGGGTGCATCCCTGCGCTGCTGCCCTCACTGCAACCCTGCATACAGGAGGCACATCGGCAGGGCAGTGCAGGCAAGCAGCAGCGGGGAAATCCTTGTGTGGCCCTGCTGCTGTTTGCCGCATTGGGTCGCACCCAGTGGGCTGGGGAGGCTCCCGGGGAGAGAAGCAGGGCAGCAAGGAACAGCGGTGAGCAACTTCTCTGCAGTGCTCTGCGGCTGCCTGCCATGCTGGGTCATGCCTGCAGGGCTGCAGAGGCCCTGGGGGAGAAAAGCATGGTGGCAGGGAACAGCAGTGAGCAACTTCTCTGCATGGCTCTACTGCTCCCTGCCACCCTGCTTCTGTCCCCCAGGGCCTCCCCAGCCTGGCAGGTGCAATCCAGCATGGCAGGCAGCAGAGGAGCTGCATGGGGATCTGCTCACCCCACACTGCCCTGGTGACACACCTTCAGCACCTGCTACTGTTTTGAGGGGCATAGCCTTGTGCCATTTCCCTCAGTGCAGCCCTGCATGTAGTAGGTGCATTGCTGGGGCAGTTCAGGGCGAGCAGCAGTGAGATCCTTTTGCATTTCTTCTGCCTCTAGCGGCACTGGGTCATTCCTGCAGGGCTGCAGAGACCTCAGGGAGTGAAGCAGGGTGGGGGCCTGAGCCCGAAGTCTGTGACTGTCCCCTGATACAGATCTGGGGGGGCGTGGGTTCCCTCTGTCCCCCAGGAGTGTATGCTGTGGCAGAGAGCTGCCCAATCTGAGTCCAGAGCAGAGGGGTGGAGGGCAGGGGGCTGCGGACCCAGGCCCGTAGCCCTGACAGATGCAGGCCCCCTCCAGCAGGGCTGGGGGAGCAGGGGCTGTGAGTGGGGTGCAAGGGGCACCCGCAGTGCCAGGGGAACTCTGGAGACCCTTTAATTTTTATCATGGTGTCGCAGAGCACTTAGGTGCCCTGCGCCTGAGAACAGGGACGGCTCAAGAGAGGCCCCTAGCGGTGAGAAGGGGGAGGCGCAGCTGCCGGTCACCAGGGCAGCACAGGTGCTGGTTACTGGGGCAACCAGCGAAGCCTGCTGACAGGAAGGGGCAGGGCTTAGCCCTTCTTAAACCCAGGCAGGAGGCCAGGGTGGCAGTTCCCCTCTAGCAACAAAGGAGTGGGGAGTTCAGCCAGTGCGGGGAGAAGGGCAAGGAGTGACTGCATGAGTATCCATTGGTTGCTGCCAGGGCCTGGAGTATTTTCCCGGTAGGGATCAAATGTTGTTTGACCAGGCGGTTTAGCTTTATGTTATAGCCCAGGGGCTTTGTGCTTTGTGTTTACTGTTTACTGGAGGACCAGGTGAGGCTATTAGGGGTTGGAGGAGGCCTCATAGGGACTCCATGGTAGCGTGGGGTCCTGGTGCCTGAGAGGGCGCAGCATCTTTGGGGTGCATTGGCCCCAGGCCTAGAGTAAGAGGGGGGCAGCGAGGAGCCCCAAGAGAGAGAGGGAGGCGGCGAGGAGCCCCGAGAGAGAGAGAGAGAGGTGGCGAGGAGCCCCAAGGCGGGGGGGCGTCGAGGAGCCCTGAGAGCGAAAAGGAGGGCCAAGACATAACAGGGCCCTGGTCAGATTACATCAGCACCATCTGCAAGGCTTGGGCTGCAGTGTAGGGGAGGAAAAGGAGCCTCAGTTAGTGCCCCCTGTCATCGGGGTGCATAGAAGTGGGCAGCCTCCCGCTGATTACAACAGTCTATTAATAGAATAAGATCAAGGCATGGCAGGAGAGTAAGCAGGCGGTTGGCCCATTACAGGAGGCTGGAGGCATACCCGGAGAGGCTTCAATAGTAGTACTCCTTGTCACAATGGTGCATTGGCTGGGAAAGAAGCAGAGAACCCTTGGGTCCACGTGGAGAGGGAAAAGAGGATGGATGCTAACCCCCGACCCAGAGTCGGGGAAACAAGATTTGGATCGACCACACCCAGTGGTGCAAGGCTTACGGGATCAAGCAGCAGGACAACCAACCCTGCAAGCCAGTGAGACTGGAAGCACCTGACCCGGCCCAACGGTGCAGGTAGGAATATGCGGCTACACAGCCTGAGTTGGCCGTGAGGCAGCAGATGAGCTGCCCACACCGGTGGTAGAAATAACTATAGTGGGAAAAAGAGTAGTGGCTATGCTGGACTTGGGCTCAGCGCAGACCGTGATGCGGAGCGATATGTTATCGGCAAGAGAGATAAGACGAGTGGATTGTGCAAGGGTGCAGTGTTGGTGCGGGGACCCCCTTGAATTTGACAGGATGAGGGTCACTCTATGAGTAGGCAATAGGACCCGCCGGATGCTCATGGGGGTCGCAGACCATTTACCCTCCCTGTGGTACTGGGCTGCGACTGGCCCAAGTTGTTAGAAGAAATAGTAGGCGTAAGGCACAAAGCGACTGTGGAGGGGTTCGTGGGCAAAACTGAGCAACCCTCCCCCGAAGAGGAAGCGGGACAGAGGGTGGATATCGCCCAGTTGGGGGAAGACGAACACTTTCAACTGGAACAAAGTCAAGAGACGGACTTTTAGTGGGCACTGCAGAAACACCTCATTTGAAGGAACGATGAGGTATTGAGGCCGGAGCTGATGAGAACAACCCCAAGGTTCGAGGTGAGGAACAGCCTCCTATATCAGATCGAGCAAGGGAAGTCAGAAGGCGAAGAGGTTGTTCAGCTGTTGATCCTGCAGCAGTATCGATGGGCTTTGTTAAAGGTAGCTCATGAGCTCCCCATGGGCGGGCACCTAGGTTGGGACAAGACACAAACACACGTTCGGGCAAGGTTTTATTGGCCAGGTATGATGGAGGAAGTGGCGAGATACTGCGCTTCGTGTCCTGTCTGCCAAAAAGCAAACCCAAGGCAGCCTGCAAAAGCTCCGTTAGTCCCGATGCCTCTGGTTGAGGTCCCCTTTGGGAGGGTGGCAGTAGACATTGTCGGGCCACTCCCTTGAAGTAGCACAGGAAACCAGTACATATTAGTCTTACTGGATTATGCAACGTGGTACCCGGAAGCTGTGCCAGTGCAGACAGTGTCCGCACCAAAGGTGGCGAATGAATTCTTGAAAATATTCTCCTGGGTAGGACTCCCTAAAGAACTACTAACTGATCAGGGGATGAACTGTACATCATTCGTGTTTGAGGCAGTAAGTAAAGCCTTGGGAATCAAGCATCTGAAGACGGCCATGTATCATCCTCAAACAGACAGGCTGGTGGAACGTTTTAATCAGACATTGAAACAGATGCTAACAAAATTTGTGGTGGAGAGCCCTCAAAATTGGGACAGAATGATACCTCCTTTATTGTTTGCAGTACAAGAGGCACCCCAGGCCTCCACGGGGTTTTCACCTTTTGAATTATTATACAGCTGCCAACCAAGGGGAATCCTAGATCTAATTAAAGAGAGGTGGGAAGAACAACAGAGTAACGACCAGAACATCATCCAATATGTGATCCAACTTCGGGGATGCCTTGAAGCGGCTTGGAACACGGTTTTAGAGAAGCCCAGCAATGGCAAGTAAAGCATTACAGCCGAGGCACCCGGGAAAGACAGTTTGATGTGGGGGACCGCGTGTTGGTCCTATTGCCAGACAGCAAAAGTAAATTGCTGACCCAGTGGCAGGGACCCTATAAAATCATACGCCGAGTAGGGCCCATAGACTACGAGGTACACCAGATAGATAAGAAAAAAAAGCAAGTATATCACGTCAACATGTTGAAGTGGGAGGCCCAGGAGGGTATGTACTTAGTCCCTCATCCCGAGGAGTTGGAGTTGGGACCCCTGTTAGCGAAGGAAAGTGGACTGGGCGATGTAGAGCTGGCCCTGTGCCTGTCAGAAGAACAGAGGAGTCAGGCTGCTGAGCTAGTCAAAAAATTTAAAGATGTATTCCGGGGAACCCCGGGGGAAGCTCAGGGTGTGGTACACTGGATAAAAACTCCTCCAGGCCAGGTGATATGTGAGAATTGGAGACAGATCCCCCAGCGACTCCAGGGCCAGATAAAAGCTGAGCTGGCAATGATGCTGGAGCAAGGTATAATATGCGAATCCCACAGTGACTGGTGAAGCCCCATCGTAGCGGTGCCTAAGTCCGATGGAAAAATCCGTCTCTGCATCGATTATTGGAAGGTAAACGCAGTGGCCAAGTTTGACGCTTATCCAATGCCCAGAGTAGATGAACTGGTGGAAAACATTGGGCAGGCACGCTACATTTCCACTCTGGACCTGACAAAGGGTTACTGGCAGATTCCAGTGGCTCCTGAGGATCAAGAAAAAACAGCATTTGCCACCCCGTGGGGGCTCTTCCAGTTCTGCCTCATGCCGTCCGGGTTGCATGGAGCTGCGGCTACGCTCCAGCGGCTAATGGACAGTTGTCTCCCCATGGGGGTTACGCTGCAGCATATATTGATGATATTATTATATATATGGAGGGCTGGGATGAACACCTTGCCGTGCTGAGAGCCGTAGTGCAAGACTTAAGGAAAGCGGGGCTGACAGCCAATCCCAGGAAGTGTACGATAGGAAAAGAGGAAATGCAGTACCTGGGCTTCCTAGTAGGAAGTGGAAAGGTGAGACCTTTGCTGAGCAAAGTGGAGGCTTTGCGGAGGTATCAGGCACCCCGTACCAAAAGACAAGTAAGGGCCTTCTTGGGGCTGGCCAGCTATTACAGGAAATTTGTACCTCACTTTGCAGATGTGGTTGTACCGTTAATGGAGATGATAAAGGCAGGGACCCCAACCAAAGTAAGATGGACACCAGAGGCAGAGAAGGCATTCTGAGTGGTGAAGGATGTGCTATGCTTAAAACCACTTTTATATACACCCAACTTTAACAAACGTTTCCTGGTACAGACCGATGCATCAGATGTGGCTATCGGTGCGGTATTGGTGCAAAGGGAAAGAGAAGACGAGCACCCTATAGCCTGCATAAGTAGGAAGCTACACCTGCCGGAGCGGAATTATGCCACAGTTGAGAGAGAGTGTCTAGCAATTAAATGGGCCATCAAAACACTCAGGTACTATTTATTAGGGCGGAAGTTCACGTTGGTCACCGATCACACACCCCTGCGCTGGTTGCAGAGTATGAAGACCGATTAATGCAAAACACCTGAGGTGGGTCCTTAGCCTTCAACCGTATTGTTTTAAGGTGGAACATCACCCAGGAACCCAGAATAGAAATGCTGACTTTCTTTCAAGACAGTACGAGGAAGAAGAGGGACCAGAAGGAACAGAGGGACCCCCGACAAGAGAAAGAAGGGGGCGTATATTTAGAGACCCTAAACTCGCTGTTAGGAGGCCGAGTGACCCCTCCAATTTTGGGATCTCCCGGGGGGGCCAGTCAGGCAGGCAACTGGAGAAGGAAAGCCAAGACCTGGAGAAGGACAACTGGAGCGAGGCAGGAGAGCAGCAGGGAGACGGGCTCCCAATGATGATAATAATGTGCCTGCTGCCTTCTTCAGCGGGACATGCCCTGCCCAGGGCTATTCTCGTGAACATTTAAAACAGGGAGGGAGGACCGGCCTAAGCAGCGCCCTACCAAGGTTGGCTAGTGTGGGGGGACTACCTGTGGTAGGTTACTCTCAACAAATCCCACACAGTGCGCCTTGGGTAAAAGGTGAGCAGGAGACGCCTAAAAACCTCCACCTCCTATACCTAAATGGCTGGGTGCCTGAGGAAATGGCCGAGAGGAGAACCCCAGGCGGATGGAACGCATGACGAAAGAAGTACTCAGCTCGGTGAGTCTGGAGTAAAAGGGGGGGAGATGTGTCACAGAGCATTTAGGTGCCCTGCACCTGAGAACAGGACAGCTCAAGAGAGGCCCCTAGCAGTGAGAAGGGGGAGGCACAGCTGCCAGCCACCAGGGCAGCACAGGTGCTGGTTACTGCGGTAACCAGCGAAGCCTGCTGACAGGAAGGGGCAGGGCTTAGCCCTTCTTAAACCCAGGCAGGAGGCCAGGGTGTCAGTTCCTCCTCTGGCAGCCAAGGAGTAGGGAGCTCAGCCAGTACGGGGAGAAGGACAAGGAGTGACTGCATGAGTATCCACTGGTTGCTGCCAGGGCCTGGAGTATTTTCCCGGTAGGGATCAAATGTTGTTTGACCAGACGGTTTAGCTTTACATTATAGCCCAGGGGCTTTGTACGTTGTGTTTACTGTTTACTGGAGGACCGGGTGAGGCTATTAGGGGTTGGAGGAGGCCTCATAGGGACTCCATGGTAGCCTGAGGGGGTGCAGCATCTTTGGGGTGCATTGGCCCCAGCCCTAGAGTGAGGGGGGCAGCGAGGAGCCCCGAGAGGAAAAGGAGGGCCAAGACATAACAGGGCCCTGGTCAGATTACATCAGGACCATCTGCAAGGCCTGGGCTGCGGTGTAGGGGAGGAAAAGGAGCCACAGGCAGCCCCCTGTCATTGGAGTGCGTAGAAGTGGGCAGCCTCCCACTGATTACAACAATCTATTAATAGAGTAAGATCAAGGCATGGCAGGAGAGTAAGCAGGCGGTTGGCCCATTACAGGAGGCCGGAGGCATACCCGGAGAGGCTTCGATAGTAGTACTCCTGTCACACATGGATTTTGGTTTTTTTTAGCAGAGAGTTTGTGATATTTTATCAGGGAAAACCAGGATCCCTGAGCATGAGGCAGAGGCAGCATTTAGAGAAACATACACCAAGGGTGGTTATTTGCTTTTCTTGTTGTAATACCATGAAAATTATAGCAGGAATTACTCCTAGTTCATTAAACACTAGAACATACTGCCTCTGTAATTATCTAACATAACACCTTTTTCACCAACGAGCAGGACACTGGGAAGGAAGTCTTGGAGTAGCCTTGTGTCTTCATGCCACCCATATCAAAACAGTAGTAACTACAGATTTGGAACCAGTGTTGCATTGTAGATCCCAGAGATGCTGGAAGTAGAGAAGTACAATACTGCTTGGCTTTGGTGCTAGCATTTCTATCTGCACAAGCAGAAATGATATTGCTTTGAGACAGCAGTGCACCCTTGTCACAGGAGCACTTAGGTGCCCTGTTCCTAAGGAGTGGAGAAGGGGAGCTGCCAATCTCCAGGGGCAGCTCAGGTGCCGGTCGCTGCGGCAACCGGGTGGTCATGTGACCGGAAGGGGGCAGAGCCGGGCCTGTATAAATAGCCCAGGCCAGATCCTAGCCAACAGCTCCCCTCTGGCAGCCTAAGCGGCAGGAGCTCTGCCAAGGAGCAGACTAGGAGCCGAGCAGCCTGAGCGTCGACATGCAGATACAGGGTGGAGAAGACCCTGATAAGGAGGTGACGGACAGTTAGCCAGGTTGGCCTAAGGTTTATGTTACAGCCGAGAGGCTCTGTGTTCTGTTATGGTTTTCAAGTTGTTGTGGCTCCAGAGGGGGAGACTTTGGTTGGTTGTGGTGATTATTACTCCGGAGGACCAGGTAAGGCTGTAGGGGTGAGAGGAGGCCTCACAAGGGCTCCCCAGTAGTTTGGGAGTTCCTGGTGCCCAGCAAGGGCACAGAGAGCGGTGCCTGAGCTGGCACAGTAGTTTGCACCGGTGGTGCGGTAATGTGGGGGTGAACCCCAGCCCGGGGGGGGGCGGGCAGATGTACCAGGAGAAGTGCCAGGAGTGCAAGGGTGCAACAAGGAAGCTCTGGGAGTGGGCGAGTACACTAGGAAGAACCCTAGGAGAGGGTGAGTGCACCGAGGGAAGCCCCAGGAGCAGGAGCGTGCGCTGAGAGGTGCTCCAGGAGCAGGTGCGGGTACCAAGAGAGGCCCCAGGAGTAGGCAGGGCATTTCTGATTGTTAGAAACCCTGTAGGGGGGAGACTAAAAAGGATCCTAGAGGGGTTCCTCAGTATTGGGGACCCCGAGGGGCCTAAAAGGCCAGGTAAGGCTTCGGTCGCCTGAGCCTAAACGGACACCAAGGATTGACAGGACCCGGAAGGGTCAGGCAGGCCAGGTAAGGCTCAGGTCACCTGAGCCTAATCGGACTCATAATATTGGCAAGAACCCAGTAGGGTCAGAAAGGCCAGGTAAGGCTCCGGCTGCCTGAGCCTAATCTGATATCCACCATTAACTGACTTCAGAGGGGCCAGTAAAGGCTTAGGAAGACGGCCCAGTTGGGGGTGAGACAAGCCCAGAGGCGCCAGACAAGGTGTGCTGGTTGCAAGACAGGCCCAGGGGCGCCAGAGAGGACGCAGTAAGAAAGAAGGACCAGATATCATCCAGGAAGAGCTGCGAGTGCTGAAGGGGAGGTAGGAGGCACTCATTGCCCATAGGGGTGGGGGTGTTGGAGCACCCCACTTGGAACAGAGGTAATACCAGCACGGTGTCAAGGTGAAAGTAAGCAGCCTCCCTTACTGAACTTTATAAGAACAAAGACGTGGCGGGCGAGAAGAGGGTGCTGGATCACCTTAATTGACACGGCAGGGGGAGCTAGCGAGCTCACGGCCGCTCGCAGGCCCCACTCCGTGACACCCCCATCTAAGAAAACCTTTGTTTAGACCCTGGTAGCATACAGCATGGCATTGGTGTAGAAGCTGTCTCATAGGTGAGATGGCAAAAGGGCTAGCTGGAAGTGTTGGTGGGACAGAGTCACGGGCCTGAGCTGAGGCTGATTCCTGTCTGCATATTGCAGGAGTGGGCAGACGTGTGCTGCAGGGGGCTCCGGAGTGTCCATGCCTACATCCTGGTCTATGACATCTGTTGCTTTGACAGCTTTGAGTATATCAAAACTATTCGACAACAGATCCTGGAAACAAGGTAAGTGCTGGGCCCTTCTGAGTTACAAAAAGAGCCCTGTGCATGACTCAAATCTGTTTTCACTTGTGCATCCTCTTCAATTATATACTGGGCCAGAAGAGTAGGTTAGAGCCCAGGTCCCTCCAAGAATCTCATGCTCCTATCAATGCTGATTGCCCTAGAGATGAATGTCTTCTGACAGGAGCAAATTAGAATCAAGGCCCCTTCCACCAGCACTTACTGGTAATTCACACAGGCATTGTAAAAACACAAAGGGTAGCAAATAGGTCAGAAAAGAAATTTCCCAGCTGCTAGCAGCTACCAGTGAGATATTAGGATCCACAGTTGGGCCATACTGAATCATTGACAAACATTTTTGAGTTTCTTAACAATATTTGTAGACTGTGTGAGCTGCAGAGTTGTTTGCTGCACTGCATGTGACATGCCCCTCCAGGCAGAGCAAGATGTCCTGCTGACAGGCCCAAAACAGTAGCTTGTTTGCCACCCTTGTGATACACATGGGTAGCTTCTGATTGCTTTCTTGTGCCATCTGGACAGGCAGAGCAAAGTCCTGAGGACAGGAAGGTGTTCCCAGGAGACAAATGTTAGCCAAGAGATAAACTTCAGGGATGTTACAAGTGAGCTAGTGGGGAAGAGAAGAGCTAGAGGAGAAGGAATAAGGGAGCTGAAAGGAGCTAGCTGGGGACTGATTGGGATTGATGGACTGTGACCCTGAGGTGGAATGGAACTAACATAACTATTTCATATTCCCATTCTCACCATTGCTCTCTGAATCGTTCTTCTTTTCAGAGTCATTGGCACCACAGAGACCCCCATCATTATCGTAGGCAACAAGCGGGACCTGCAGAGAGGCCGAGTCATCCCCCGCTGGAACGTCTCCAACCTAGTAAAAAAGACATGGAAATGTGGCTACATTGAGTGCTCAGCCAAATACAATTGGCACATCCTGCTGCTCTTCAGTGAGCTCCTCAAGAGCGTGGGCTGTGCCCGCTGCAAGCACGTTCATACCACCATCCGCTTCCAGGGGGCACTGCGCAGGAACCGTTGCACCATTATGTGAGGCTTGCTCACTATGCCCATACGTACACTCAGAGACCAGAGTCTTCTCTAAACTGGAGGAGCACGGCCAGGAGGACACAAGCAACTCTATTTTCAAAGGAAGCACTGTCAGTGGCATGCCCGTCTCTCCTGGATGAAGCCTCAGCATGACCTGCCTCATCCCTGCCTAACCTTAACATACCAATGGCATGGCCTGTAGATTCAAGGCAGTGGTGTCATGCTCTGCCTTCCACTCCCATCAGCTGCATTGGATCATGGACTGAACTATGCAGTACTTCATAAGAGAAAAGAGGTTAACTGTCACCGTGGAGAGAGAAGGGACAGGGGAAGTCTCTCTGTTTATATTGCAGACAGTTGGTGAGCCATGACAGCGTGGAGCAAGGCAGAGCTGGGAGGCTACCACCTGGCTGTTACCCAAGGGTGACAGATTGGGTGGCCAGCTTGCCTTTCAGGGAGTGGATATCACATATGAAGGAAGGTCATAGATTAAAACCTCAGATCCAAGCACTTCCAAATTTTGTAGGTGTTTTGATCCAGAATTTTACTCATTAGGTCCATCTATGACACAGCAGATATGGGGCTCTGTAGTGGGGCGTGGGGACACAGCACTATCTGAATAAAAACTAGAATTTAAACCTGATCATTGGGCTTGGCACCCATCAATTGATCCATGGCAGAAGGGAGATGATGTCAGGGAGACCGTGGTCCTAAAGCTCAGTTTATAAACCTCCAGAGCAGGTCAGAATGTCACCACATCTCTCTGTCTTGGGCCAGTCACAGTCACAGTGCATTTGTCTCTTCCCCTGGCCATTTGCATTGTGCCTTAAGACTGCTATTCTGTGCTTAGCCAGGCCCATCTTATAGCTATCCTGATCAGGAATATGCCCTTCCCCACCCTGTCCCCTGTCCATGGCTTACACCTTCTCTGAACCACTTATTCACCTCTGTCGCCATGGGTTCCTGACTATATACACTGCACTGTCAGTGTGCACTCCGAGTTTGTCCTGCCACATAGCTGTATGCATCTGGCCCATCCTGAGTCTGCTCCCCCCATAAGTCTATTCCACTGTACATCAGACTGTAAGGCCTATTTTCCCCAGCACCTGTCCTGCTATAGGTCTCATTCTTCCGTACTTTTTCTTTCTGTATGTCTGTCCCATCAAGCTTTTCTCTCCCCGTGTCAATCCCATCCTGCGTGTCCTCCTCTGCAGGCTTCTTTTCCACAGTTCCAAGCACAATCTTTCACCACTTAGTGAAGGCAAAAGATGGGAGTGGCAGGAAACTCTCAGGGCCCAGTCATTTTTGTGGGGAGATGCATGAAGCTCTCATTGACATTGATGAGCAAGCCCTATTGGTTTCCTCTGGACAGCCTCCTACTCTTGACAAGTGGCAGATTTCCAGAGAGAATGGGCTATCCTGTTAACATCAACTGGATCCTGTTAACACCAACTACCTAATGCAAACATGTTCCCGAGTGGAGTGAAGCTGCATGCACCTTTGGCTCGCTGTGGTGACCAGAGATGTCTTCACTGCACTCAGGGACATAAGGAACCAACCAGCCTTAAATCAACAGGCCATTCATTCTCCCACCAGGAGAGAAGCATGTCAGCAGGGAAGCCAAATCCTCCTTCCTTTCACCCTTTCTATCTGGAGCTTCCTCCCTCGAAGGACAGAGTGGCCTGACAGCACAAGGCACAGCTGAATTGAGGGTTTTATTTTTTTATTTCTGGAGAGAATTTTCCAATGGTACCAAAAAAGAAAATAAATTACCCCAAAAAGTTAGGTTCTACCCTCCTGTTTTCTCCTGATCTATTTCTACAAGCTCAGAGCCTTTTTTAGAATCTCAATAACATGAGCCCAGGTCTAAGAGGTCCCCTTACTGCTGCATCTGTGTCCACATTCACACATACATGCATGTCCACCCACCTTCCTGCTAATGACAAAGATCTGGCAGCTGTTTTTTCTTCCTTCCTCCTTTTTATCTTTTTCTCATTCCTTGTTTCAAACAAGCTATTCCTTCAGCAGGTAGGTTTAAAGCAAAATGATCCTGGTATTCTTGGGGCAGTACCGCTCCCCCTCAACACAGCCCGCATCTAACTACACCGGCTTTGTCTGAAAGGTACTGGATTCTACCTCTTCTTGCTAGATCTGACCACTGTCAGTTGTGTACCAATTAGAAAATGATTATAATACTGAAACAAAACTAGGCATCAGCCTACTTGAAGGATAAAGAAAAGAAAATACTGTGTATACAGGTATAAGCTGATTTACTGAGTAACAGAGATACTTTGGCTAATATAAACATATGGCAGGACTTATGTTAATTTACGCCAAACCAATGTTGCCTCCCTTTGTGCAAAGGAGCATTTGTGTCAATACATATCAGGTCTGATGACAAAGTCATCCCCAGCTCTATATGCGTCACTTGTGGGGACTGGTTTATTAACAGCATAGGAGATGAAAGAAGAGTCACATACCATTAGAAACTCATCGGCTGCAGTTTCACATAAGTTGCCCACTAAATTTACCCTGGCTTAAGGCTACCTTGTAAAGACTGATGGACATATACATTTTTCGGTGACTCAGCTTATATGCAGGTATATACAATTTCCTAACAAGTAAAGCTGTCTCCTTAAACTGTTTAAAAGGGCTCATAGGCAGCTACAGTGGATCTCAACTTCCCAATGAAAGCGGCTTAATTCACAAACACACATACACTCCGTGGAGCCCAGGACTGTCATAATAAAACAAGTGAGACTTAAGAGAGAGGGTTCATTGTCCAGGCTTTACAAGGAGGATGTGCTGTAAATACCACTGTTAAATTTTCTAGGCTCTTCTGTTATCACTTTTTCCTAAACAATCCTTTCTCTAAATAAAACTCTTACAAGAAACACTGATGCCATCTCATGGCAGGCTCCTGAATGGCATTGTGTCAACACTGAATTTGTTTGAAGGCAAGCTGCAAAGGAATGAGAAGTAGGGTATGAGCCTTTTTTCCCCTTCTTTATGATAGATGATTGAGGCCTGTATTTTTTTTAAGGTTCATTTCTGCTTTTATATTACAAATTCAGCTTGTCTATTCTTTTTTCCCCCAAGAAGATTCTGTGGGCAAGTGGAGACGTGTTTGGGTTATAACATCAGAGACATCTTCTAGGTGAAAACAGATTGGGAGGAGAACTGATTTTTATTTAGTCTTTTTTTAAAAGGGCTGTTTTGTTAGACCCTCTAACTCAAACATCTGAGAAAAAAGTCGTCTTTGTTAAAGGGTCAATTTGGGTAGAAAAAGCTCCCGAACCTTATCAGAGACCAGCATGTTCTCTAGCCTGCCCAGCCATGGAACATCTACGGTAAAAAAGTAATAATAATAAAAAAGCAGATAAGAAAATCCAGGCCTCCTTTAGCTAGGAAAAAGACATAAGTCCAATATTTTCTCCTTGACAGGTCCCATTTCACAGGAATGCTATTCTCAGCTTGGTAACACTTTTTATTAAGAGTACATTTTTTTAAAAAAGAACTCAAACAAGTTTCACTTTTTTGACCCAGTCCATGGCACTTTGGAGACTGTATAATGCTTAACAGCAAAGGCACTTGGTAGAATATGGATTACACTGAGGTCAGTTTTGCAACTGGAATTGTGGTTAGCTTTCATTTCCACTAGAGAGGATAGCATAGTAGCATGAAAGCAAGAAAAACTTGCAGCTACGACAACCTAGTTCTCTACATTTGTTACAATGCTGCATATTACAGACAGTTGGCACTTTGCTGTACCCACAGAGAGCAGCTGTTGGCACCTAAGATCTATTGTTCATAAAACAATAGATCTTCATTTATTGTTCATAAACAATAGGTCCTTATCACTTCAGGTAAAGAAGAATCTCTATTATCATTATTGCATCTGTGACACATAGTTGAGTCAGTCCAGTAAAAGGCAGTGATACATATTCATAACAACCCATACATTATGCTATAAATAATCAACTGTAAATTCTAGGTTTATGAGTCCACTGAGAATCATAGTTGATTAACCAAACTACTCAGACTCTGTGATCAAGGTCAGTAGAAGCTCTTGCTGGAACTGTGATCCCAGAATTAACTGTTTTTTGTTATTTATTCTGTACCCTGCCTGTAGTACAAAATGTAACATGTTTTGCTACAGGTTGTCCTAATGTAGGGGAGGGCAGTTATTTGAGTTGGCGGGAACTTTGGTGAGCCATTGTAAGCTGGGCGAGCAACCCTGCTCCCCCCGCCAGCTCACCAAGACTCCCTGAGTGGTTCCTGCAGGCAGAAAGTGCTCAGCCAGGTGGATGGGATGAGGTAGCGGGTAGGGAGTGGCGTCTGGGCATGAGGCAGCTGGGGCTGGGACCAAGATCTGGATTGCAAGGTGGAGATAGCTCAGGCCCAGAGCCCAGGGCAGAGGTGCGATCTACGCTCTGCGCAACGGATCGTAACCGGCCCAAACTGGGAGAGGGATGGAGTGTACTCCTGTGACCTGGCCCCCTGCCCCCATCCCAGCACAGGCACATGTGGGCAGCCCCAATACGGTGCAGCTGTGGAGCAGTACAGCCTGGCAATGCAGGGTGGCCTAATCTGGTCACAGTGCTGTACTGGGGCTGCCCACGTGCACCTGTGCTGGGGTGGCGGCAGCAGGGGCCAGGTCATGGGTGTACTCTGCCCTCCTCCTGGGTCAGGCTGGTCACAGTCCATTGTGTGGGGAGCAAATTGTGGCCCCACACTGTTACCACCCCACAATCCTGGCCCCAGTCCCACTCCCAGATACTGCTTCCTGCCCATCCGTGGCCCCATCCTATCTGCTTGGCCCAGCGCACTCTGCCTGCAGGCGTCCCAGGCCAGTCTTCATGGAAATCCTGCCTGCTCCGTCCACCACCCCTGGTGGTGAGTGTGGGGTGGACAGGCTGGGGTGCCCAGGCAGCAGGGCTGCGTCTGGCAGCAGCAGTGACACTGGCAGCAGCAGTCAGAAGGAGCTGCCGCGGCCAAGCCTGCCAAGGAGTGGAGTCCGGCCATTGCGCCGCCCCAGCCCCCCGTGCCGAGTAGGGGGACTGGTACTATGGCCCAACCTGCTCCCTGCACCTGGGCCAGATAACATCCCTTGGCAGGCTGGATCCAGCTTGCAGGCTGTATTTTCCCCACCCCTGTCCTCATGCCAGCTCTTTGATATTCATTGACACATTATGTCCAAGTTATTGTTCTCATGTCAACTTTATCCCTTAATCTTGTTTGATAAGAAAATTAATTTGTAAATGCATATAATAATTATAGCATTTATAATGTGCTATAATGTAAACATATCACATAGTAAGCCAATACATAGATTATTGTAAACCTGTAGCTTGCAGTTCATAGCACAGTTACAGGTTTTAATATTTTGAAATACATTATAAATATAATTATGTTTTATAGTAATTTATAGGCAGAAAAATATATTCGTATTGACAATACTTATAATTTATATAGTGCTTTTCAGCATTGATGTGAACTGCAGTTACAGACGCCAAATCCTCACAACAACCTTGAGGGTTTAGTTATAATTATTACAGGCAGGAAGTCTAAGGTAGAAAAATTAACTCTGTTTCCCAAGGTAACAGAAATTGCTGTTGGCAAAGCTGCAGTTAGAATGGAGGAGTTCTACACTGCCAATCCCATGCTAAGAGCACCAGAAGGTGTTAGTTGGTGTTGGTACTGGGATGTGACCTCACCAACAGGTGGGAGAAAGAAACAAGGTCAGTAATATTTACAAAGAAGCTGTTTTTGAATGGTTTAATCAGAAATGTTTTTATCAATAAACTGTTTACAAATCAACCCTTAATATAAAGTGTTACCATACTCTTCCTATAAACAGGTTTCTGGTATAAGATGGAACATTTCTCAATCTGTGTTTTATTCACTCAGCTCTCTTTCCATGGCAGGAAAATTGTTCCCAAGCCTTCTTAGCAGACGTCTTCCCTGGGAGGCAGAGGGGAGACTTGCATTGCTCTTTGCTATGTGCGCCTGTTGTTCATCATTCTGTCTTGGAGGAAATGTGCAGACTGAAGTGCAATTTATTTCATTCACTATCCCCACCTCCCCCATGCACATTCTTTCTTCTGTTTAGTTTGGGGTTTTCTTGGACCCGGGTTTCTACTTCCTCTTTGATTTCTTGTTAGAGAGTCCTTAAGATGTCTGTAAAACCTGTAACACACTGTACCCCTGTTATTTGAAATCAGATTAAAATCAGGTATGTTTTCCCTTGTTCTGTACCCACGTCTCTGTCATTTTCTTTTGGTGTCTATTTGTTTTCCTGCCTCTGCACTCCTCTTCTTTATCAACTGGCCAGCATGGACACCTTCCCATTTCTGCAACTCAGAATTCTAGTGGATCAGACCCAAAGTCCATATCAGGGCCAGACACGGGCATGGGCAAACTGGGAGGGCGCCCAGGGCCTGGACAGAAAGGGGGCCCAAAAATGGTAATGTTTTTATTATTATCATCATTATCTCTGGTGAAGGGGGGGCCTAATTCTAAAAGTTAGCCCAGGGCTGCCAGGAGTCTAGGTATGGTGCTGTGTCTGACACTGGTCTATACCAGAAGGTTCAGAAAAGTTGTTATAACCCCAGATCAAGCAGATGAGAGATAATCTGCTTGTATGTGAGATCTCATCCTGATTGCAAATAGTAGCTTAAACCTGGAGCATTAGGCTTAACATCTCCATAATTATTGTTGCTATTAATTATGTTAAGTCTGGAAATTCTCACTATGCATAATATAGTTCAATCAAATCCTCATTAACGCCAACTCAGCATATTTCTAAAGCTTTTTTTTAATGAGCTCATTCCATCCCTTCAGCATCAACAGTTTCTGACTGAAGCAAATTACTGATGCATGTTGTTTTCTATACTATTGACCCAATTGGGGTTAGAACTGAAATAAAAAGCATAACTCTTTACTGTTCAGCTTAGTTGATTCGTGCATGGTGCTACTGCCCTGAAGTCATGAGTTCAAGGCCAGGTTGGACTAGATAATCTTTCAGTGTCTTTTTATAGCCTTAATTCTGTATGTGTAAGTGGTTACATACCTGCTGTTGTGGTTCAGGGGTAGAATCCTTGTCTGCCACACAGTTGAGGGACTGAAGGCCTGGACTGGGCTCTGTCTGGCCTTTGGATTCTGTCTCAATGGTCTAAAGGGGGAATGGAAGGTCTGGGCAGCCTCCACTCCTCCATATTCTTGCCTATGTGTATGCATCAAAGGTCCTGATGACGTCTCACGCATATACCATGATCCAGAAGGATCCATGCTTGCCTGCTATATGTAGTTACATTGGAAATTTGCTGGTTTCTTTATAAAGAGAGGCTGAACACTTTTCCTTTGCAGCTAAAATAACAACGAACTGGCTTGATGATTGTGCGTCCCAACAGCCACAGTGTAGTGCCATGGGGCAACAGGATACAACACCATTCCACTGAAAGAGAAGCTGAAAACTATGGCACAGTGAGTGAGATGTACCTTGTTACTAACGAGAATGGCAGCTCTGGCACAGAGACCTTTCTTACTCTTGATGTCAAGAGCAAAGGAAAAGGTCTGGGTCTAGTGGCTGTGATTTTTTGCACTCTGATGTACCCTGAATTCTGCTGAATCAGCTTACAGATGAACAGAAATAACAAGTAAAAATTATCCTGACACAGCCTTGTATGGGACAGCACTAGTCTGGCCTATTAACCTCCCCCCCCCCCGCAATGAACCACAACACAAGGACTATTCTTGCTGGTGATGTGTGGTGCTCCCACCCATGGAGTGCCTTGGGGGTGTCTCATGGAGCAGCTCAGAACAGGGTGTGGCTTAGGTTTCTTGAAGTTACTGGTCTTGAAGTTATTAGGTCTGTGCTGAGTTGAGCCCTTTAAGAAACACCACATAAAATTGCATACGCTGTCCAGGGGCAGATGCACTTACTAGACACTTGGGTCTCCACTGTCACTCTGATTTGTTTGGCCATGTACATGGTGATGATATTGTACTGCTGTAAATGAGATGAGATACAGGAGGAAATAGGCTGTCTCTTTTTGTCCTGAGCCAAATTCCACCTGGATGCAAAGAGACCTCCAGTGTTTGATTCCCTTCCATACCAAAGGAAGTGTCCTTAAGAGAACTTGCAAAGCCCAATGTCCCAGGGAGCAGGGTGACGCTGGCGACTTACCTGCGGTGCGGAACGACGCTCCCGGGAAACCCACGCGGCTCGTGAGCTGGCTTTATGTGCAGCTGCGGCCGGCCGGTGACATCAGCACCAGATGCCGGCTGACGAAGATAAAAATGATGGCGGCTGCAGCGGAGGGGGCAGATGGCCCCGGGGAGGGAAGGCAGCAGGCGTCTTGGGAGGAAGCTGGCTCCCTGAGGCATCCAGAAGACATTAGAGGGAGAGAGTGAGGAGCTCCTTGGTGAGGAACCCCGCAGGATTCCCCAGCAGCCGGTGAAGAAAGAGCGGGGGCTGACCGGGACGTTGGAGAGTGGGAGCAGCCGCAGGGAATGCACAGGACTCAGGTGAAGGACTGACCCGGAGGGGAGCAAAGGACCCGGATGAGGGGTCGTGATTGGGGCGGGGTCGCCGCCCGAACTCCAGAAGTGGGGTTAGATGAGGCTTAGGGGACCAGGGAAAGGGGCCGGGAGCCAACCCTGTATCCAGGGCAGCTCGACCCTAGGCGTTTAAGGGATGGGGCCCTGGAGGAAGTGGGCTGGGCTTGACGGGCCACAGAACTCCACTGAGTCGGCTCAAGAAAGGTGGCGTGAGGCCGGGGTGCAGGGGTGGTGGAGCCCCGTGTACATCTGCTGGGCCAGACCTGGGCAGCAAGGGACCTGCTAGGCGGCCCACCCATTGGCAAGACATCAAGACTTGGCAGGCAAGAGCAGGATTGGCGACGCAGGGAACGAATAACCTCAATGCCTTTAAGAGCCCTTAGGCCCGGCTGAAACATCAGAGCCGTATTCTCGGGGTAACTAAAGCCTGGTGGGCATACCCAACTATATTACAAACCCGATACCTCTTCTTACCCATTCAGGAGTTCAGAGCCAGATGCTGGGTTATTTTCAGGGATAGTATGCCCCAAGACAGAGTGCAGCCTGAATCTTAGTGCATATAAACTAAATAGAGATCTCTCCAAATCCCTCAAAACTCTGAATAGAAGCCAGGTTCATGCCAGCACTCATTGGAGGCAATACAATAAGCAGGTGAGTGGAACTGGCACTATTTCAGTTGGTTCTTCCTCAGACCTTTCAGCTTCATAATAAACCATGCCTTAACTACCTCAGCAGGTTGTAGATCATATAGTGAGATGAATGCAAACCCAGGAAACAACTAGAAAGGCATCAGCCATCACCCAGGTCTCCTCAGGCCTGGGCCATGTCAGGAGGAAGTCCTGTAGAATTCTTTAGGCTTTCTTTGTGAGTCTCTAGAATTTAATAAGGCCTTTCATTGCCAGTGTAATTTAGTGATTTAAAAAATCTATTAAAAGGAGTTCATTCTCTATTTGGTGCTCTAGGTTTTGAAAGCATTTCTGGATAGTTTAAGTCTCAGTTGGCTGGCTTAAGGGGGAACACTCTGGATTTGAACCAAAGACAATGGAAAAATTTCCCTTATCTTCCTAGGTGCTGGAAATGAGTGTGAAATGACTCCCAGGTGTCTCCCTCCCTCAGCTGAGGCACTTAACAGAAGTTACGTTAGTTGAGAGGACAGAGCTGAAGCATTTTTTATCCAATCTGAATTTTTAATTAGATTCTGGGGCTATATAAAGTGGAGGCATAAAAAGTTTCAGAAATTAGCATTCCTGAAAGCTTTTCTGTGTTGCTGTTTAATGTAGACAGGCTTAAGTACATAACTGCTACATTTGGTGCATGAGTCCAAAATTGATGTCCTCAAACTTGCCTGACCACAAAGGGAAGTACCTTTCCAGCAGTAAAGTTCCCCAGACATCTACAGACCTGCTTGTGGGCATACCCCATAGCCCTTACATCTTGACAGTACTGAGCAGCTAGGCACCTACCTCATGCTTAAGCCCTGCCACAATTCACAAACTTGCACATTCTGCTATTTTTCTCCTCTGCTGCACTTGAATAAATAGGGTTTTTTTTAGGATATATCACCCAGTTCAAAAAAACAGCCAAAAAAGGAGGTGGTATCCGTCACCCTTTATTCAATAGCTAAACACACTCTGGATATGAGAGATCTAGTTTGACGTTCAGCTTCTTTCACAAAACTGGGAAACTGCAAATTAAGTAGCTCCCTAATCATGGTGTAGGCATAAGAGGTCTAAGTCAGGTGCCTGATGAATTTGTTTGTGGCTGAGAAGCCCAATTCAAGAGTGACAAAGCTTGTTACAAGTTTCACACGCTCATGTGTCCACGCTGCATTCTTTTTTCCTGCTTTTCTTCCAAGTTTACAGCATGCTGCTTGCTTCTTTCTCACTTTGCTTCCATCCTCTGGATCAAAGCTGCTTTGTATCGAGCTGCACCCAGTGCCAGATGTTCCCTCCAGATTGCATGGGATTCTGTGCACTTCTTTCTCCCAGCTTTCTACGCTGAGCAACTTGCACATGAGATGCCTGCACAAGATTAAGTCATTCAACATCAGTCTCCTGATATGCCTAGCACATGTAGTCCACATTTCTGAATATAAAACAGGGCTGACAACACACGTCTCGTAGATTTGAACCTTCACCTTAATTGATAGTTTGCTGTTTTTCTATGCAACATTTTTGTAATAGCCTGAAATTCTTAGCTGGTTTTCCAGTTCTGTTAGTCGGTTCAGTCCCATGCACCAGTATAGGCTGGGGGCTGACAGGCTGGGCAGCAGCTCTGCACAAAAGGACCTGGGGGTTACAGTGGACAATAAACTGAATTTGCACCAACAGTGTGCCCTTGCTGCAAAGAAGGCTAACAATATACTGGGCTGAATTAATAGAAGCTTTGCTTCCCTTCTATTCGGCACTGGTGAAGCCATAGCTGGAGTACTGTGTCCAGTTTTGGGCTCCCCTGCTACAGAAAGGATGCAGACACATTGAAGAGTCCAGCAGAGGGCAACAAAAATGGCTCAGGGACTGGGGCACATAACTTCTAAGTAGAGGCTGAGGGAACTCAGCCAAGGCAGAGATGGAACTGGGACTAGCTTCCCAGATTAAGGACAATAAGAAGTCCTTTTTTAAATACATAGGAGGTAAAAAGAAGGTCCCGGGTAATGTGGGGCCCTTGCAGGACGCGTTGGGAAATTTGGTCGTCACACCGGACGGCAAAGCTAACATGTTTAACGATTTCTTTGCCTCTGTCTTCCTAAGTAGGGACCAGAACAGCCACCTCCCTGCGGGCACTGGGGGGAGTCACTGTTCCCCTGAGCACCACCAGGGGTGACCAGAAACAACGGTCACAAGCTGGCAGAGGGTAGGTTTAGGTTAGATATCAGGAGGCGCTACCTCACGGTCAGGGCGGCTAGGGTCTGGAACCAACTTTCAAGAGAGGTGGTGCAGGCTCCTACCCTGGGGGTGTTTAAGAGGAGGCTGGATGAACATGTTGCTGGGGTCATTTGACCCCAGTACTCTTTCCTGCCATGGCAGGGGGTCGGACTAGATGACTTGCTCAGGTCCCTTCCGACCCTAGAAATTATGAAACTATGAAACTATGAACTGGACTTATTTAGTCTGGAGAAGAGAAGACTGAGGAAGGATTTAACATCAGCCTTCAA
Organism: Crocodylus siamensis; assembly: GCF_052110815.1. Classification (NCBI taxonomy): domain Eukaryota; kingdom Metazoa; phylum Chordata; order Crocodylia; family Crocodylidae; genus Crocodylus; species Crocodylus siamensis. Next base: position 20,249,619 of record NC_143407.1, read on the forward strand.
CTACCTTAGGGGGGTTGGAAAGAGGATGGAGCTGGACTGTTCTGTGATGGCAGATGACAGAACAAAGAGCAATGGTCTCAAATTGCAGCAAGGGAAGTTTGAGTTAAATATTAGGAAGAATTTTCTCAGTAGGAGGCTAGTAAAACACTGGAACAGGTTACCCAGAGAGGTGGTGGAAGCTGAATCCTTGGAGGTTTTTAAGACCTGGCTAAAACCTAAAGCTAAAATGATCAGGATGGTCCTGTCTGAGCAGGGGGTTGGACTAGCTGATTTGAGGTCCCTTCCAACCTTAACTTCCTATGATTCGATGACTCAATCTGAAGGTCAAGATTCCAGCTGGTTGTAGAACCCAAGTAGCAAAAGCTGTCGATGACACCAAGCGATTCACCCTCCAGCGTGATGCCAGGCACTGGTTCTTCCACCCCTTAGTACATGATCACAGTCTTCTTGAGACTGTCAACCCAAAGCTCTTGCAAAATGCAGAAAATCTGCTCAAGAGATTTTTGCAGGGAAGATTCAGTGTGGACAACCAAGGCTGAGTCATCTGCAAACAGGAAATCTCTCAGAACCAGTTCTTTCACCTTGTTTTAAACCGTGTGAATGTTGAACAAGACTCCATCTAGTCTGGTTCAAAGATAAATGCCATCATTGCAGTCCCTGAATACATGAAGAAGCAGGAATGAAACCCCATTGTTGATGTCAATGACTTTTGATTCTTTATTTCCATACAGTACAGTTGCCTTTATACCTTGAAGTCATGAGTGAAGGATGCTCAATGATTTGGGGGGACAATCCAATTTCTTCAGAACAGTAGAAAGGTGTTGACCATACTGAAGACCTTTGTCAAATTGATTATTGTTTTTCTCTACACTTCTCTTGCAGTTGCTTGATTGAAAGTGTCATATCACAGGTGGAGTGTCCTGAGGAAAAGCCACATTGACTTTCAGGATAGATACTTTCACCTAGAGATTGCAGCGTAGGGAGTATAATACAAGTGACAACTTTTCTAATGACATTCAACCTCTAGAGTTGTCACAGTCACTTCTATCCCCCTAGTTTTAATGTAATTGTACAAACTGAGCATCTTGGAAATCTTGCAGTAGCACTACCTCTTTCCAACAGAGCCGTATAATTTCATGGAGCTTTCAAAGTAATTTGTCACTAGCACGTTCATAGATTTCAGCAGGCAAACATCTAAGGTCAGGGGACTGGCACCAGTTATTAAGCACAACTGACTAGGCACAATCACCTGAAAGAAGTCCTGCACACGAGGTCTGATCACAGTGCTGACTGTGACACTGACCATGCCTTAGTCTGCTGCAAAGTCAGAATCAATGCCAAAAAGATCCACAGTGGCAAAACTACTTGTCATCTTCAGATTGACATCAGCCAAGCTAAAGATGTAGAAAGATGTAGGCTATTCAATGAAGAAGCTGTGAAGCAAGTTTACCTAATAACTCAGACGTTTAGGCTTGGGAAAGCCTAAAAACTAACGTGTAATCCTACTGTAACAGTGTGTTTGAAGAACGCTCCGAGACCTTTCTACCACTGGTTGAGAACAGAAGGATAACACTAACCATCCACAAGAAGTCTCCCAACACCACAGCCCTGGAAAATTTGAGAAAGGCTTCAAGAGAAATGCAAAAGGAGGCTAGGAGTTGTGCCCAGGATTTTGGGCTGAAACTCTGTGAAGATATTCAGAAAGCAGCTGATGCAGGTGATAGCTGCAGAATGTATGAAGGCATCAAAAGAGCAATTAGTCCAGTTAAGAAGAAAACAGCTCTGATGAAAGATTTAAATGGAAGTGTCATTATTGATAAGCCAAAACAACTCAAGCGTTGGCTTGAACATTATGGAATTGGGTACTCCAGTGAGACTGATATCAAACACGAAGAGCTTGAAGGATTACCACAGTTAGAAGTTATGAGGAATTTGGATTACAAACCAGAAGATTTGCAGAAAGCCATTAAACTGATTCCTAGGAAACTCCACATGACTCATGTAAACCCAGATGGCATCTCTCTAAATGCAGGGGTGTGCACTTGCAGCGGGATAAAAGTAGTGGCACAAATTTTTGCCACTACTTTTTGCTGCTGCACATGCCCCTGCATGTATGGTTTGGTGTGGGGCAAATTGCTATGCTTCTGGGAAACTGCCATTTCCCCGCTCCTCCAGGCTCCCACTATGCTGGAGGAACTGGGGGACAACTAGAACAGGGGAGATATTCTGGCTGGCAGCCAGAACGTCTCCCTGGAGGACAGAGTCACTGTTGTGCTGCTTTTTTTTTAGCACAGGTTTTTTTGATACCAGGAGTTCCCAGTATCACATTTTGTGCTGCATGCGATTTGCAGTGCCTCAAACAGTTTGAGGTGCCACAAACCGCACATGCGAGCTCATCTGGATGTGCCCAGAGATGTCAAATAGGAACCCATATGGTGACAAAAAAATTCTGACTGTTGTTCTGACTTCTTTACAACAGAATAATTTCTCTATTGTTTTTCTGTAATCAAGAAATGAGTAAAAGCTAAAAGCCGGCATTTCCTCAGGAGTGCTTTGCATCTAAAAGCATTGAGAACTGCTGCTCTGTCCTATTCTCAAGCTGTGCAATTGAAACATCTCCTCTTTGCATCAACTAATTTATACATAGGGCTAAAGAGAGAAGAAAACTTGGGCTGCATTCTCTTTCCAACTATCTGATGAAATACCAATACTTAAAATACTTGTAGGAAGGGATACCTTTCATTTGTATAGCTATCTTGTCTCACCTGCTGCAAGCATGTGCCCAAACAGGGCAATGATGCAGAGACCCCCCAACACAAAAAAGAACTCCTACCATGGGCAAGAATGATTTGACCTCATTCTTCTTCTTTGAGCTGGACACACAAACACTGGTTGCAAGACAATTGTGCTAATATTGTCATTAGTTCCTTCTGAAGGTTAGAATTAGTAGCTATACTGGAGCTACAGAAAGCCCTGGATCAGTTGATTTAATAAAAAGTATCATTTTGGAACCAAGAGTTCTAGTTTTTTGTATGTCTTTTTGTCTCAGACCAACACGGCTATCAAGTACACCCCTGGATCAAAAGACACTTGCACACAGTGGCCAGGTCCTCATGAGCAGCGGTATGCCTTTGAAACAGCACAAATAGTAGTGGCATGTCCCTGCCTGTGTCCCACTGCTCCATTGTGCTGGAGGGGGTGCTGGCTGGGGCACAGGGTGCCTCAGCAGGGGCTAACCAACCTCTGCACTGAGGCACCCTGTGTCCTGGCCAGCTGGAAAGCAGCACGTGGAGATGGGGGAGCGGGCAGCCCAGGGCTGCCCGCTCCCTCCTCTCTGCGTTTGTCCAAGCATTCACCACTTTGGCATGGGCTGCATTGCTTTTTTCCCAGGTTTTTTTTTTTTTTTGCTACAGGGAAATCCCAGTAGCAAATTTTGGCCAAATGCTGCAAATTAGGAGTGCCGTACACTGATTCTTGTGCAACTCATGCAGTTTGTGGTGCAGCAAGTACCACAAACCACGCGTGCCTGCATGTCTGGATCCAGTGAGTAAGGGTGTGTGATCTTCTTTAAGACTTTCTTCATCTGGGAATTCATGTCTGTTTCACAGGATGAAGGGAAGCTCCAAGTAGGATTTGAGGGGAGCATTGCATGTCTTCTGATAACTGCCACTATTTACTGACTTCCGTGGAGGCATGCCCTAACTAGCGTGTTGGATGCAGAACCCTGAAGGACCATGGGAAACATGTCTTCAAGCTTCAGATGCCACAAAATGAGCTCCCAACAGGTGTAAGATTCAGAACTGCAGACTCATCTGCAGACATCTGCTTCTGACTCCATTTCCCCTAGTTACAAACTAATCTCTGACTACCTAATTCTTATGCCTCTTAAAACAATCCTTAAATCGCCTCCTGATAACTTAATACCTCCCCACCCCCAGCTTAGCCTTTTTGAAAGAGGAGGAGGAGATGGTGATGAGTCACAGAAGAAAATTACCAAAGAAAGTTTCAAAAACACATTTCAACAGAGCTATTAGGAAAAAAAATCCTTGCAGACTTGTGGAAAAATAATCTGTTAAAAATGTTTTAGTTTTGCAAAAGAAAATACTTGTTGCAAAAAAACAAAAGTAAAAAATATCTACTCTTCCCAGAAAATGTTGCTCTGTCAAAAAAAAGAAAAAGAATGCTGAAACCAAAATGGTTCAGCTGTGTAATGCTGCCCCAGAACTGCTTGGGAGTTGTAGTGAAGGTGCTTCATACTCTGCTACGAAGGAACTCCTCCACTAGATTTCTCCTCTCAAAATGCATCTTCCACCTTCAATAAAAGTCTGGCACTATGTTCCACTAGCTGCTTTCTGCAGTCTCATTGCCCAGTTATTCCTATACACTAATGGCAAGACCTATTGGGTGCATATACAGTACTTTGGTTCCTTGCTTAGCTTGAAAATTAGCAGGTCTTTTCCCTCTCTAATGTCTATGATCTGTTTCCTACTACTATCTTTTCTACCTGGGCAGTATCTTTTTTATTGGAGGCCTCCTGAGCAGGGGAACTGACCCTATTAATTTGTTAGACAGTTCAGAAGGGTCTTTGAAGGAACGACCGAATTTCTGCCTTTTTCAATGCCCATTTCAAATGAGTAACAACAATAAGGTTCTTTACTACTGCACACTCACAGACACAGAGATCCAGAGCTGCACAAACTTCTAAATACATCCACAGTACACAAAGACAGTATAAATATATATCACCAATACACTTTCATGCTATGCAGTCAAGGACTGTGTCCATACAAGTGTGAATGTTTGGTTCCCCAGGGACAACTAGCAGTGGGACACCTTGTGCCACTGGAAGTTGTCCCAGGGAAACACCTGTGCCATGTGCCCTCTGGCGTGCAGCAGGTTACCCTGGATATGGTAGGGAGGGCTGGGGTTAGCACAGGGCTGGCCCCAGCAGCCTTACCTGGAGTCCTGGGGGCCTTTTGGAGCTGCAGCAGCAGCAATTCTGGCAATCGGATCATGGCCAGCAGCTGGAGCGTGGCTTTGGCTGTCCAGGCTCCAGTTTTGAGCTGTGCATACTGTCCCCGCATGTACCACTCTGCATTTTTTTACATGGGTTTTTGGACCCCTGGATATCCAGGGGTCAAAAAAAACCCAAACCCACACTGCTCCCTTGCAGTGCAGAGAACAGCTGAATGTGTGCTATGTGGTACCACGTACCATACAGCTGCATTTGTCTGGATGCAGCCAAGATATGACACACGTTCTTGTGGTTTAATCACTCGATTGGGATTCAGGGTTGAACTCCCAGGTCTAGAATAATTTCGTGGATCAACATAGGCAAATCACTTGATCTTTCTTTACCAAAAGGGGAAAACTAAGTACTATGAGGATAATCCTCTTTCTCTGCCTTGTTGGGGTACTCTGTAGATAAATTCACCAGTGTATATGAGATGGCCAGACAGAAGTAGATAGAAAAACTTATACCGCTGCAACTTGCTGCTTTCTTTCATTTGTAAATTATCACCTTTAAAGGCATTTTAACCAAGCGATTATTCCATATTCAACCTTCTTTTTTATTATGAAAATCATTTAAAAAATAAGTATTCCTGACTGTTAACAGAGAATTTCTTGAAACGGTGCTGGGATTGTCTGTATTTAGAAGCAGAAACAAAGTATGGCAAAAGGGACCTTTCCCATTACATCCGAAGTACCCAAAGAATGATGATGAGCCTAAGGCCATTAATCTGCCCCTAACACATCTAGTTAAAGAGATGGGCAGTGGTCCACTAAATGTAATTGTGTTATTCATATGCATAAAACACATGCATAATGGGCTGTGGGATCACAGGAATATAGGAGCAAAAGGGGCCATCTGGGTTACTGAGTCCAGGCATCCATGTAATAAAGTCCACAAAAACATTGCTCCAGTCCCACCCACGCAGCACAGCTACAACACTATAACAGATATAGGATCACTTGTACAAAAAAACAAACAAACCCCACAGAGACTCAAAAGCTCTTATGTGCCATGGAAAGACAGCAGAAGAGATTTGGATCTAACATTTACTGTCAGCAAAAACATAAATGGTGATCAATGTCATCAAGCTTTAGTCCTAATGACATTTTGATTGTATCAAGGGTCTGTGATAATCATGTCATGCACATATGTCATCATTCTTATCTGTCTTGGAAGAAGATGGACAAATTCAGGTCTAGCATTAAGCAGTACAAGCTTTCAGATAGATCTGCTTCAAAGAGGACTTAATTCTTGTCTCCACTATTACACTTTAAAACAGAGACTTGGATCCAGGTTTCTACCAGGTTGATCAAGTTACCAAAGGGATGCCACTTGCTCAAGAAGATACTATGTCTGATCCTTTGCCATTCATCCTAATTTCTGTCTGTTAGGAAAGAAACAAATGTTCACAGCCCTGGTCAGACTCTTCATGTTCCAAGGGACCCACCGTGATGCCTGCCTCTATTTTCATCACCTTTCACATAGGCTCTGCATCTTATGGGAAAGAAATGTGATGGTCAACCAATCCTCAACAAAGCACTATAACCCCTAGCTGTCATGTCCACCGTAAATGCTCTGATACCATATCTTCAATTTCATTCTGCAATGGAGGCTGTTAGTGTGTTTCTAATAACTAATAGCATGTAATTAAAGTGAAACATGTGGCACTGTATGAGCAATGGATAGCACAGAATGTCACTCAACTGATCCACTGCAGGTAGCAGAAGGCAGTGACACCCTTAAGCATTTCACACCACACATCCAATCCTGCAGCCTTGAGGATCTTCTTGGGAGCTTGTTAAAATCTGACATCTCCTTTGAGGGGGTTCAGATTAATCCTGATCAAAACCTGGGACAAACAAGGAGTAACACAGCCCTTTACACATATATAGCCTTTCCAAGTTACTTGGCTGGCTCTCTTGATTGACTTGTCCCTGGAATGACTGGCAATGAACTTGAATGACCCGAGATGAGTTGCAGGGTGGGGGTTGATGGGGAAAGAAGAGTGTTAGGACATTTTATGTTGCACACTTCATAAATCTTAAAACAGGACAATGGGCTTGTAGTCTGTAGGAGCATTTTTACATGTGCTTGGGACATGGCAACAGGTGCTCTAATTAGTGAGCTGCACTAATTAAAAGCACCCATGTGTCATGTGTATCAGTATCGCTACACATCCTCATGCTGAAAAAATGGCAGCGGGGTACTTTGAACTAAAGCTGATCGAACGTGCTTTATTTCAAAGTGCCTCACCACCATTTTTTCAGTGCAGGGACATGCAGCAACGCTGATACATGTGACATGTAAGCTTGCTGGAGTGCATCAATTTTTGTGCTTCAACATACTCAATTAATCAATTAATCAAGTATGCTCCCATGTGCTGGATTCCCAGCATGTCGGACCAGGTTCTGCATATGTGTATAGGGTAGGTTCCAGGATAAGCTTCTACAGCACTTCTTCAAGTAGTGCTAACTGCTCAGTGGGCTAATGCTTCTACCAATCTTACTGAATACACTTCAGACCTAGACCTTCCTGGTACTACCTGAAAACAACAGGGGGAACTGAACAATCCTATCACTTGGTACATAGTTGCACAGTAGTCTTGACCTCATTTCCTAAGAACTTACTTAAACATGGAGCTGGCTACAGCTGAACTGTAGTACTTTTAGTTTTCTACTGCTGCTTTTAACAAACAGTAAAATGGGTTGAAAACTACATAACAGCTTTTTGCAAAAAGAAAAATACATATTTTTATCAATGCTTCAAAAAATTTTAAAAATTCCAATGGTTTAATTAACATAGACTATGCAAACACTTGAGCCCTTGTCTCTAGGTACTTACCATATGCTTCTGATTTAATCCTCCCTTGGAAGGCCAATCTATCGGCTTAGGGGGAGGCATTTCTTAATGAACTAAAAGCAAATTTTGTTACTTGGAAATGCAGAAGCAATATAGCTGTTATGGTCCAGGAAATCAGAGAGGCAAGAATTTGTATGGGGGATATATTTTATTAGACCAACTGCTTGGATGGGATAGATTTAGATAAGCTTCTGGGTATTACAGCACCCTTCCTAAGGTCTCTGGGAGAGAAGCAGGCACAGCAGAGCTCATTAGTGGATGGAACAAAGCCTTGTGCAAAACTCCATACGTAAATAAAAAATAAAATCCTGTACTTATTTACATATCGAATTTTACACAAGGTTTGTTCCATCTGCTAGTTAACCTTGCTGTGTCTGTTTATCTTCTAGAGACCTGAAAAATGGTGTGGCGGTACACAAAAGCTTGTCTAAATCTAGCCCAGCAATGTAGTTGGTCCAATAAAAGGTATCTCCCACAAAAACTCCTGTTTCTCACTGCTTGGAAAGATTTTCTTGTGGAGTAATTTATAACAAGTATCTTAATTAGCTAACATAGTTAAGGGTTTTAAGTTTTTGGGTCATTTTTTTATAGATTATTTTCAGAGTATCTCCACTGAAAAAGATATACTCAAACAGCAGAAGAGGTTTTGAAATGGTTCTGTTGCACAAACACTGAGTTACACAGTGATCAAAGGGTTAGTGCATAACTGTAACCAGCATCATTAACAATTCCCTCAAATACAAATTTCCAAGCTTTATACTAATAAAGACAATCCACAAGTAATTCACACAGAACATTCACCAATGTCAAACTGCACAACCATGAACTGAAAGGATCCTAGGTATGGTTCCTGGACTGCTCCTTCTTGATAACACAGGGCATCTTTGGCCATGGTACCTGCTGGCCAACTGAACCCATGATGTTTCAGCTCTTGTCATTTCAAGTAGCTTCCTACTTCAAATGCATCTATGGCTTTTGGTTTAATTGCAATAATGATAAGCTTAAAGAACACTTGTATTTGGCCCTATACTTTGTAAAATGGCCTGACTAGGAACATTGTCAGAGTTCATACACAGGTACTTTTAACTCCTGAAGTTTGCAGAGAACAACTTTTGCATTCAATAAAAACCTTTTAAACATAATGAGGGTGAGATATAGCCCATTGCTTCAAAAAATCAGGCTGTTCCAAACTCATGGGGACTATTGCAAAGCAAAACCATATATTCCTCAAATATATAACATGAATTTTCATTGGTATCCATGAGAACTCCAGCTCTGGCTCCAGGACAATAACAATAAATATGCTTTGTCTTTCTTTTCTGCAGTTGCTCTGAGAATCTCAAAGTGCTCAATAAACATGTATTGGGCATTAAACATGTATTAGGCCTTTCAATGCCCTGAGAGGTCAGTTTTATTAGCCTTATTTGACAGATGGAGAATCTAAAACAGAAAGAAGCATAATTTTAGGAACTCAAGAGTCTTCACTTTTAAAGCCCTGTTCTAGTTACCTCTTTCTTTTCTAAAGGGTTGAAAGTGCCCGATTCTCTGTATATGCAATATCAAGGCCCAATTTTCCTCTTAATTACACAGGTACAGCTACAAATGCACTAATTTACCTGACAGGGAAATGTCTGTTCAATTAAAAATACTGAAATGGGCTAGGTATATCACACAAGGCCAGAAGGACCAATGATTGTACATTTCATTTGCATCTGTCTCCACTGCTAATACTCTTGCACTAAACATATTTACACATGTTGATAGATTTCCTCCAAAATGGGGCTTCCATGCTGTCACAATCATACAGCTTTCTCACACTCAGGATGCAAGTTCAGTTCTTAGTTACAGATTTGGTACAAAGTCTTCTGAAATAGCCTCCAAAATTTTAGTCCTTAATGTTCTGCCTCCAGTTGCTGGTGTCTTGAAACTAGAATTGTACCTGGCTTTTGGATTCTCTCTCATCTCAAAATAAACACCAGACTGATTGAAAAGGCCACTTTTCTAAGCCCCTTGGCTGAAAACATGGGTGGACTTCAGTTCACTGACAGCTTCAACCCCGTTGTTATTTGTTTCTCCTTCCATCTCCCAAGTGATTGCCTCCCAAGGGGCTGTATGGGAGTAAGAGAAAGAAGAAATTTGGCCCATGGGGGGGGGGTTTTGAATGCTATATTTTTTTCTCCTGACAACTGAGGGCTAAAATTGACCCCCAAAAACATATTATAAAGATATCAGACCCAGGCTTCTTCATCTTCCTCCGTGAGCCACATTTTGACTTCACTCAGGGATGACTTTATCTCCAGATTCCCAGCCTGGGGGGAGTCACTCTGTTCTGAAAGCCAAGTTTCCTCCTCAGACCCAGCATTTTCTGTACTGTCTTTCCAGGTGCCAGCCAGGCTTCCCTGACTTGTCCGACTCTGGTGTTTTGAGCTGTGAGCCTTCTCCTGGTCTTTAGCTCTGACTGTCTTTTGTGCCTGTCGATGTGCCACCGGAGTGGGGATTTTGGATGGCCGCTTCTCAGGTCTGTTGTCCCTGCGGGGGCGGATTTTGGGTCTCAGCTTGAGCTTATAGATGGATGGCACTCGTTCAGGCTTTTTCAGTGCCCTCTTGGGCTTCACTTGAGGCAGTTTGGACTTTTCAGGGCCACCTGTAGGGCTTTCATTGGATGTTGCCTGTGGGGCTGTACCGTTTCTGTGGACATCTGCAGATGCTGAACGTCTTGTTGGCTGTTTCCTTGACCCACTGTCTCTGATTTCACTGGATGCATCCTTCTTAAGGCAAGTCCCTTCAGACCCTTGAAGCTTTTTTTCTTGGTTTTCATCCATCAGGAGTGAGGTTGCCTGAGGAGAATCTTCCCCAGCCTGCTTTAGTGGCATTGCAGCAATCCCATTCTCCACATCCACTTGGTGAAGTGTCTTGTGGCCCTTGGAGAGTTCATCAATCACATCATCATAGTGCAACACAGCAGGGTGCCATTTTGCCTCTCTGCTTGGCACATAGACACCACTACGAGGCACACCCTCACCACAGGAAAATGTGTGCCTAGAGCTGGCAAGGGGACAGAGAAAAGGTGTAGCAGACTTCCAGCGTCTGAGGTCACAGACAGCAGTGTCACTTGCTAGGCTGCAGTCTGGTGGAGCCTCATCTAGCCAGCTCCTCTCTAGATGGTGGTTTTCAGCAGGAACAGCCTCTAGCTCCTTTATGTTGGCTAAGATCTCGTCCTCTAAGCTCCTGTAGAGTGCCTGCTCCTGGGCCAAATTGATGGGCAGAGGTGTATACACGTGCTCCCTCTCCCCTGGGTGGCTCACTGAAACTCCCCCACTTACACTACTGTTTTTAGTGTTTCCTGCCACTTCCTCTTGCATTGATTTGGCACATGGAGGCTTGTCTTTCCCCTCTGTGTCTGACTGACTGGCTCTGTCCCCTGGGCTAGTGGAAAGGCTAGTAGATGACATCTCTGGTTTGACTACCCTACAGCAGTGCCTGTGACCCTGGCAGCTATCCTCAGCTTTGAGCACTGCCCTGCACTTGTAGGGAGCAGGAGCTTTTGCTGTGACACTGGCTGGGGCTTTGCACTCATTGCTGAGATGGGGCTCCCCCTGGTAGCTTTTATTAGGTGTAGGGGGCCTGCTGAAGGGAGAGCCAGCTTTTACTGGGATCTTTGTTCCACCCTCCATTTTTTGCACATAGCCCATGTGTTTAATGGGAGAAGATGACTTCACAGCCCCAGAGTCCCTTTGACCATGTGTAACACTTCCTTCCAATTGTCCTTTAAGACTCTGTGTAGCTTTCTTGGCATCCCGTTGCGGGAAGGGATGAAGGGCCTTGACTGGGCTGGAAGAACGGACTGTACCAGGCAAGTTCTTGACACCTTGTTCCCGTGGCTTGTGACCCTGTGGGATATATTTCCCTCCATTCAGGGCACTTTTTGAAGACTGAGCTGAGCTGTCCTTGAGTACTGTCATCTGGGTCTTGGATTCTGTATATCGGGCTTGTGCCAGGCACTCTGGTTCTTTTCGATGCACCCCAGGAGTTCTTCCAGACAGCCTTCCTCTCTGTGGCTCTGCAACGGTTTCTGAGACACCAGAACTGTCCTGTTCATGTCTGGTTGGCTGGGAGGGCATGGAAACATGAAGTGCATCCCTCCCATACTGAGTAGAAGAGCTCTGTCGGGAAGGAGGCCTTTCTTCAGCAAGCAGCTGCTTCCGGGTAGGTGTAGCAGACCGCTCCCTTGTCCTGCAACATGAGAACAAGCATCACTCCAGTGTGGCAATTGCCTCTAGCCCCTGGTGAATTCATTCATTGCTGTGGGTGTCAAGACAGTACTGAGCTAATGGGCAGCATGAGGCTGTAAAAGCTCCTTATTATTGTCTTTCAGACATATGCTACAGTAAAATCCCTGTTATCCAGGATTTTACTAACCAGCACAGTCTAATAACTGGAATTTCTGGCTGGCCGGACATAGCGGGTGGGGGGAAGCATGCACGTGGTCACCACCGCCACCACCCACCACGCTGTGCTGTCGCCGCTTCACGTGCAGCCACCCCCCACATCTGGGAGGAAACCTGGGCATTTTTACATTACTGGCACCCTGCCATTCCCCACTCACCCTGGATATCAGGGATTTTACTGTATAACCATTTCCCCTATGTGTAATATGTGCAGAGGCACTGGCACTGTCATTCTGGTACCAAGGCTTGTTGCCCTGGGGCCCACAACATCGGCCTTCAAAGTGGCTTAAATGCCTTTTTGAACGGGTTTAATGGCATTGCTGTTTACACCTTCAGCAGCGTATTACATTTTAAATGACACTCTGAGGTGTTTTAGTTTGCTACCCTAAGGAAGTGCAACAGCCGTGGGGGGAAGCACTGGGCTCCCCGCAGCTCAGGGACTACTCGGCTTGCCAGCAGCTCACCCCTCCCCCTGCTGCCAAAGAGGCAAGTAAGGATCGGGCTCCCACCCTTGTGTACACACCCTGGGGGTTTAGTTTGGTTTAAAGCTGTTAAAAACCCACTTTCAATTTAGGGATAATTAAACCAAATTAAACCCCCATGGCATGCACAAGCACCCCTTGACAGTGCATGTCTTCTCTGGGAGAGACTGACAAGAAAACCAGAGGCTACTTGTATATGCCACAGGGGTTTAATTCAGTTTAGTTTTCCCTAAATTGAAACCATGGGTTTTTAAAAACACTGGTTCAATTTGGGGAGAATTAAACTGAACTAAACCCCTGTGGCATGTACATAAGGGTGGGGGCCTGATCCTTACTTGCCTGTTTGGTGGTGGGAGGAGTGAGCTTCCGGGGGAGTTGAGCTATCCCTGAGCTGTGCGGTGGGGGGGGGGGGGGGGGGGGGGAGACACAAGACCAGGTGGCAGGCAGGCAGGCTCCGAGGAGAAAAAAAAAATCAGGTCATCACTTTTTCTGTTGTTGTTCAGTGGAGCCTGCCTGCACGGGCTGCTGTCGGGTCCCACAGGCCCTGAACTGCGTGGGGCCTCCCAAGCCCCAAGCATGTTGGCTTCCAGCACCCCATGCACAGTTGCATTTTGTTAGGTATGAAACTAAAACACCTTGGAGGGATTTTATCTTGCTATGTACGAAAGTAATTTAAAGCGGAATACACCATTGAACAACAATGCCATTAAAGCAGTGAAACAGCAAACAGCAATGCCATTAAAGCAGTGAAAAAGGGCATTTAAGCCACTTTAAAGGCCAATTTTGTGGTGTGTACAAAGGCCCAGAGACCCCAGATGCTAGCAATCATACTGAAAACAACACCAGGTGCCGTGAGTCACATTTTGATGCTCCTGAGAATGCTGCCAGAGGTAGTGTTAGCACATGCTCCAGCCCAGCAGAGACAAAGGCACCTGTATCCTGACCTCTCATCCATCCCGTTACGCCTAGGACATCACACAGACATATCAGGCTACCTCCACCTACTAACATACAACCCTCTGCTCTTTCAGAATTAGGATTCATTCTCCAGGACTGTCCATTCACCTCAGTCCTGATATACAGTATCTCCAATATTCAACTCTTGGGGTCTCACCGAAGCAAAACCCTAGAACAGGTGAGTGACTCCCTCCAGCTGATCCCAAGATGACACTGATAGGCACTAAATAAACATGAAGTCAGCCTGAATCAGGCCCACTGGGGTGGAAACCAAAGGAAAAATTGAGAGGCACGGGGGGTACCACAGTGTGTTCAGACTAGAGAGGCCTGGCTAGCACTAACAGGCAGTGTTCTCCACCTTCCTCCAATGTCAGCTGCTTTTTGGTGTCAGCAACTACTATCAGCTGCTCAGCACAGCATCCTTAGGAGCTGGGCTGAAATGAAGCCCAAGATCTGTCACTAACATCTCTTCATTACCTGGCAGAGGGGGCTTTCCTGGCTTCTGATTGCTCCTGAGGGGTCCCGAGTCCTGAAGTCTTCTTGTTGGCGCTATCTGGCGATGAGGATGAACAAAGCTTCTTACTGGTGCCAAGGCTGCATGGTGTGTAAGTCCTCCACTCCACTGGGGGTAACGGGCTTTGGGATCTGCTGACAATCAGGGTTGGCTGAGGCTTGTTTGAGTGATCAGTCTTGGATGCCAGACAGACCTTGATCTCATGTTGCACTTGCATTGCCTGTAGCCTCTGAGGACTCGCCATCTTTAAAGCCTGCTTGTGAGCTGTGAAGAGACGCAGAGTCTCAGCACAAAGACAAGCACCTTTCTCCACATTGCTGTGGATTAATCTTTTGGAATCATGACACCTGGTGTAACAGGCAGCGTCTGCCACGTCCCATTCAGCTCTGAACCCTCTAATGCCATGGAGACTGGGTGGGACTTGAGTTTATACCAGCCTTGTCTAAGCATCATGTTGCAAACCTCTTGTGAACAAGCATAATGAATTAGAAAACACAGCAAGACTTTCCATGTGGGCTTTCATTCCCCCAAAAAACATTTCTGAGTTGTAATAACAGAAAACCTGACTGTTTCCCATGATTTCTATTATCCAAGTCTTCAAAGGGAACAGTTACTCTGCATCCCAGAACTGACTCCCTGAGGCATTCAAAATTGCAAAGTATGCATAGGTGGATCTAGGATTTTGAAACAGGGAGTGCAATTGGTGAGGTGTATCATGCCATATAACAAAGCACATATTTTTTTCTTGGTAGAAAATAAATTAGAAGCTTTAATAATATTCTAGGGACCTAGGGCTATATTATTCAGTTTAACATTGAAGCAAAAACATCTATAACTTTGTTGGAATGATTTTAAAATAGTCTGGATGGCTGTGAAATAGAAGTTACCAGGAGCAGCTACCAAAGAGCTTGATTAGTGGAATATCAAGATCATTAAAAAGGAGGGAGGGTCATTAACATCTCTGCAATGAAGACTTCAGAAGGAATTTGATAGATTTTAATGAGCCATGAATTTACTTGATGTTTTTGCTGCTGCCTGAGCATAAATGCTGCTGCCATTGGCGACACGTAGGGGGTGCACACAGGTGCACCCCCCACCGAGACTGGTTGCCGCCACTGGTGGCACCAGCAGGTGGGCAGTGCTTGCCACCCTCTCCCCCCCCGCCCCGACACCGCTTTGGGCACCTGCGGCAGGTCCCTGCTTGGCCCACCCTTGCCACCGACATCACCATGGCTGCCTGCAGGCAGTCCCTGCTTGCTGCCGCCTCTGCCTGCCAGTGGTTGCTGTGCCCCACCCCCCAGCCTCAGGTTGCACAAAGCATTCATGGCTGCTGCCACTACCAAGCAATTGGTTTTAAACTTTGGGTGGAGCAGGAATCAAAGTGGGGAGGTGCAAGTGCACTAGGGCATCCCCACCCTCCACCCCCAATTCACCCTGAAAGAATGTGAACTGAAACAAACACTGCACTGGGGTAGGACTCAGTGGGATTGCACGTGTCTCTTCTGAAATGCTAGTCTGACCTCTAGTGGCCACCAATAGCTTTAGGCGAGACAGTGTACCACAACCCTAGCTTTCTTAGAGTCTTCTCTGTGTTTAACAAGACATCTGACTCCTGCTACCAGAGGACAGTGGCCATCATAGAGGACAGTCCGGTTGTCCTCTGCCCTCTATTGATACGAACCTAGACGCCTTTACGTCCTCTATTTTTCTCTTGAAGAGAAAAAAAGAAGACATAAAGGCGTTGGGTTTCGTATCAATACAGGACAGAGAATAGAGTAGCAGAAAACGGGAATGTCCTGTATGATGGCCATCTACCAGAACCCAGAAAACAACGAGACCCACCAAAAATGTGTTGTGGCACCATTTCAGCCGCTGCATTGTTTTCCACTCTGTATAGTAGGGATTGGTGAACCTAGAGGTATGCTTGGATATGCTTCTCCTTACTTTACTGTGTTGTTTTTTTCCTCATTTGACTCTGACTCGTGTAATCCCCTGTTAGTGAAGGCCCATAGTCCAACCTAATTCCAAGAGAAAGTGCCCCCCATCCTCCATCCACACCTGAGGTTGGAAAAATGGAGTTGGCACATGTGGAGACTTACACAAAGAGGTGCATCGACAAGGATCGTGCTTATCCAAGTAATGTTCCAGTGTGTCCCAGCCCCCTCCAACCCGCACCATCACATGATTCCGTAGGATCTGAAACAAATAAAGCACCCATGAGTGGTGAATCTCCATGATCTGTGCAAGACATGAGCAAAACATGTCACCATTCTACTGTTTACTTCCTCAGTGTGCTATGTGTGGCATTGCCCATGCACACACAAAAGCCCCAGACTGTGCACATGTGCATAGATACATGAGTTCATGCACACATGTGGCACATTTTCACAGTATAAGTAGACTCTAGTCTTCATTGCCAACAGCAAGGCAAGAAGGGAGGCTGTCTAACACCAATGCACAACTCTACCAGTAGGGATAGAAGAAACTATCTCTCTTTGGTTGCCAGATCACTTATCCCAAGCAGAGGGTGTGCAGGATTCTCAGCACCCAGCAGCTCCCAGCATGTACCCAATGCACTGAGCTTGTCTGAACACCTGGCCCCAGTTGTGCAAGTGCTCAGCCTTTCTGCAAATTGCAGTATCAGGGACCGAACTTGATAGATGCAATGTACCCTCAGTTCCTGATCATTTCATTGCTCAGCATACCCCAGACTCTGTATTTTGCTTTGTAACATACAATACATACAGGCAAACACATGCACATTTTTGGTTTGCATGCCTCCCTATGTGTGCACATGCAGCCATACCTGTGGTTGCATATGTACATGCACAAACAGCTGCTCTTACCCAGCTATACATTACATGTAGATAATGAGTAAAAATCTCACTTAGTCCAAAGGACATTTGCACACATTCGAATGAACAGGAAGCAGTGGAGGACCATCAACCTTGAGGCCATCACCAGCGTTATCTGATTCCTGCTTTGGAAAATACGCAGGGACTCAAACATGGCACAAGGACAGAGCCTGCTCCTGCCACATCTTATTCCAGGAGAATGTCTCTGGAGACCAGAGATTACCCCTGTCATTGCAAGATGCATGTGTAGGTCAGGAGGATGCACAGTCACCTGGGTGGCATCCCTGACAGTATGAGAGGCGTCTGGGGGATAACATCGGTGAGTCCCACAACAAAGGGTAAAAAATCTGAGGACCTTTGATCACAGTTTGCAGGTTGCTGCACATTCACATAAACAGCTATCAAGAAATGTATGTGTGTATAGTGTATACATTCACCCAGCAGCTATCAAGAAAAAACCCCTTCCCCTCAGGGGAAACTTTAGAGACCTCCTATATAAGACATTAGATTAAGCAAAAGGGAGGGAAGGGCCAGCTTGCTAGCAGCCTTTCCTGTCCTGCAGTGTCTGCAGTAGTGTGGAAAGGTACCAGATAGCCCTGGAGCCTGGGGTCCTGTACTCATCTGTGTGGCACAGGCAAGGTCCGCTTCCCTCACACTCCCCATCTATATGCTTTGGCTCTGCTCTTGAAAGGAACAGAAGGAAATCCATCCCCCGGAGGCCAGTCAGTCCAATAAGGGGATCAATTGCAGTGGTGGGCTTATCCTAGCAGGAGATGGAGTGACTCACTGTATACAGGGCACAAGAGACCTACAGTACAGACCTAGAGCTTTATATCACCACTGAACTGCCCAGTCCTACTCAGGGTGACAACATGCCCTCTGTATTGACACATCCCAGCTTTTGGGATGGGGCCAAACACAATCAGATGGGTAGAATCTACATTTGAAGAGCTCCTATCAGAAAGACCCAACATTTCAGCAACAGCAGCTAGCAGCAGGGTTCCCCTCCTACCTGAGAGCAGTTTAGAGCTCCTGGTTCCATCTAGGCTGCAAGATTTTCAGGAAAGAGACAGTCTTTCACTATACACACATACAGCACTTAGCACAAGGAGGCCCTGATCTCCCTTGGGCATACCCAAATACAGTTCTGTTAAAAATGATTGAAAATCTACTTTGCATAATCAATAAAGTTCTTCCTGGAAACCCCATGATAACAAAGTAGTACACATACTTTTCTCTTGTCGTAATAGTCTCTCACTCAGTGTCCTGTCTGGCAAGGAGGCAGAACCATGAAACTCAGCTGGATCTTGACTAGGGAGAGCAGGGCAGCATTCTGGGAAACTTCAATTCATTGCCTGGCCTGCTCTAACTAATGTAGCAGATATATTCAGTACGTACAGAGAAAAGAGACCTGAGGAAGGCTGTGGCAAAGGAAGTACCTGTTTGAGGCAGCCAGTAGATTAGATTACGTTAGTCTGCACTGTCCCTTTAGCATTTCCCTTCCAAATCTTTAGCTGGCTGCACTACGCCCCGGTGCTTCAGTAGCTCTTGTGTCATTAGCCCAGCATTGCTTCACATAGCGTCCATATTTCCCATCCTCTTGGGACTGTGTGCAGTGTGTTGCAGACAGGGCCTGAGAGGAGGAGTGAGGGGGCGTGCTGTAGCTGCATCTAGATCATTGCCTGCTTACCTGCCATGTGGTGCCTGCATTGCTGTGCCTCCTCCTGAGTCAGGTTTTAATCCCTTAGCCAAAGTTGGCAGCAGTCCTCCTGGTTACAGAGGGGATAATTCTCTTCTTATTTCTCATATGCAGAAGCCACCCTCAGCTCTTCAGGCCTTAGAATTAGCCAGTGGGCTTTATTGATCTGGCTTAACAAGTCTGCCAAAGCAGTGGTGTTGCCCAATGGCTGCTTAAGACGTCCTCATCATCTAAAGATGAGTTAGGCCAGTCTAGAATGGCATAGGGTACATTCACACTGCAATTGACAGTAGGATTTAAAAGGGGGTAGACAAACCCTTGCTGGCTTCAGTCCAGCTACTTCAGGCAACAATAGCAATATAGTGGCATGGGTGTCACCAAGGAACCTTTGTATATGCCCACTGTCCCCGGTGGGTTCATACTTAGGTTGCTGCCCTGCACTGAAGCCTGTGGTTCTGTGTCTTCACTATGGTTACCTGTGTTGGAGAAATCAAAGCTTTCATCTTATATTACACCTTTGCTTGCAATATAGACATATTTGCAAGCAAAAGTGTTAACAAATTAATATCACAACAGCATCTTGAAAGCTGGACTTACTCTGACAAAAATGAGGGTGTTTGAATCTCCCACTCGGTACTTCCCTTCTGACACCTTGATCATAGAGAATTGGACTGGGCAGGTGCATCGGCTCACAAGGTGCTGGACCTGAGGAATGGAAAGCAAACTATTCTTGGTCAATAGCATTTTCTTCTCCATAGGCAGCCTGGGATAGCTCTATAGCCTTGGAGAAGGTATATGGATAAGCTCCCTGGGCCCACTTGCTATAATCAGTGAGAGAGACAGAGTGCCTCTGCTTATCCAACATCCCATCAGAACCACTTGATCGTGTAAATGGAGTGGGAGTCCTGCAGGAACAGCTTGCTGCTGCTGCTGCTGCTGTTGCTGTTGCTGCTGCTGCTGCCTTCTTGGGATTCGGTCTAAAGATCAAGCTTATGGAAAGTGGTAGGGAAAGGATTTCCTCACTTCTTGGTCTGGTTATCTCTAGGAACAAGAAGAGCAGAGGTCTCTTCATAAATAAAATGCAACAGGAAGAGGGAGAAAATTTAATGAATATTTTCCATCCTCTAAAATAGATTTGATTCAGGATTGGGTTGAAGATCTAGGAAGGCATGAGTTTGAGCCATGCTGATCAGACCCTCTGTGGTCTATGAGGGCCCAGCTGAGGGACTAAAGAAGCTGGTTCCTCTTGTGCTGTTCCTTTTGGAGTCATGGTCCCTGCCATCTTCTAACAGTGCTGTAAAGTGCTAGGGTACCCAGTCTTTTGCATATGGGAGCCTATAGGTGCTCTTAGGTTTGAAATGCTTATTTGCAAAGAAATAAGAATCTCTCACATGTACACGTTTTGCTTTGAACTATATAGACAACTACCACTGAAACTGCTCCCAGACAGGTCCTCCTGAAGTTCACCCCTGGATTAAAGAGTGAGTATAAGGAAGATTGACCCCCAGTGCCAGTGGGTTACACCATTCCAGCTCTCTTACCATCTGGTCCAGGTTCTTGAAGTCACAGGGTTTTCTCTGGGGTTTGGGAAGTGGAGTGTTCTCTGGGGGCAGGTCCATCTCCTCACGGATCTCCTCCTCAATCTCTTCCTCCATCTGGATCAAGGTGGGAGCACTCATTCCGAAGCGAGAAGCCCGGCGGGCCACCTCTAGCAGGCACAGCACAAAATTCTTCTCATTCTTCCTCAGCACCAGGTCCTCAGTCTCAAACATCAGGACCTCTTAGGCATAGGAGTAAAGGGATAGAAATGACAAAGTAAGTAAAATGGGCAAAGCAAGAGAAGAAGAAGAGATAATAGACAAGGGGAAAGATGGAGATGGCAGCACAATTGATAGAGCAGCAATGCTTTAGTTACCCTTGGCAAGAGCCTGGTGTTTTTCTGGTGTCAAAGCTGGTGAATTCTCTCCCCTGATGCAGCATATAGGCACTGTAACCATCATGTCTGTCTGCAACATGGTCCCAGAGAACATCCAGTCATTGCAAGATGCTTGATTAGGTTAGAAGGATTCCCTGCTCCTGATATGCCAAACAAATGGACATTCATACCTATCTTATAATGTGGGCCTGAGGATGTTTAGTCTGGCTAACAACTTGAAAAGAAGATGACTTGATTGGGATAGACAAATGCCTTCTTGGTGAAAATGTCAGGCACTAAAGGGATTGTTAATCTCACAGGGAAGGGCATACAAGAATCAATGGTTGGAAGGTAAAGTCCAACACATTCAATTTAGAAATGAAGCAATCATTTTTAACACTGAGGTGATTAACCACTAGAACAAACTCCGCAGGGAAGTGGCGGATGTTTCATTGCTCAATGTCAAATCAAGAATGGGTGCCTTTCTGGGAGATGCTTTAGTCAAACACAAGTCACTGGGCTCAGTCCAGGGGTAGCTGCTTGTCATTTCATGCAGGAAGATCAGATTACATGATTTCATGGGCCTGGTGAGTTTCAGACAGGACACTGAGTGAGGGACTATTATGGCAAGAGAAAAGTATGTGTATTACTTTGTTATTATGGGGTTTCCAGGAAGAACTTTATTGATTATGCAAAGTAGATTTTCAATCATTTTTAAAAGAACTGTATTATGGGTATGCCCAAGGGACATCAGGCCTCCTTGTGTTAGGTGCTGTATGTGTGTATAGTGAAAGACTGTCTCTTTCCCAAAAATCTTGCAGCCTAGATGGACAACACGATATACAAGTGGGATGTAGGGAATATTAATGGGTTCAAACTTCTTAATGCCCAACATATGAGGCAGCACCCCAGCTGGTGGCTTAGCCACAAAGCCCATCCTCCCTTTTCTCCCACTTTTCTCCCTTAAGATGCTTCATCTCAGATCTGAATATTCATGATACAGTTTCTGGTTTGTGCTTCATTTAGTAAAAAGGGAGGCAGAAACTCTTGTGATCCAGGCTCAGGCCCAGGAACATGCAGACTCAGGATCTTCTAACTTCTACTTTGTGACCTTCATCAGGTGACTTCCCTTTAGTTTCTCCTCTGTTAAATCTCCTCTGTTAAACAGGCATAATAACAAGGGTCACAAAGCTAAATTAACAGTTGCAAGATGCTTCAAAAGCCTTGGCTCGATGCTGGATAAGAACAAATTATTACTAGTGTAAGAAAAGTCACTGCCAAACAAATGGTAGGAAACCAGGTTAGAAAGGAAAGAAACTGAAGAGAGCAATCTGGATCTTCCCTTACCTTTAATATCCATCTCCTTCCTGCACCACTGGATGAAGTTGGACACATTGTCCCTGGCCTGGAATGTGCCTGGCTGGGCAGACTCATTGCAGGTAACCTCAGATCTGGGCAGCTGGAGCTTGTGAGCCAGGCCTGGGTAATCCTGGTGGAACTCCCTGGCCACCCGGGTGACATTGTTGGCATGAAAGCACAGCACAGAACCGGTCTCCAGCACCTCCAGGAAGGAGCCAACGTCAATGTCCAAGCTGTAGAGTTCCTTGAGCCACTCAGCCAGGTCCTCCTTCATGGCATAGAGATACTGCTCACTGGATTTGTAAGAGCGAATGCTGCGGACTGTGGCCCCCTGGATCCCAGACATCTTGCCATGAGAGGGGGCTAGAAAGAGACACAGAGCAAGGGCACTGGAGATTTCCCTGTGTGACACTTAATAGCCAGACCTTTGATATGATTCCTGACTTACCCAAATATGGTTAACTTCTACCTTGCTGTCTCCAGAGCTGCTTCTCATAAGCCTACCCCTGCTCCCTGCATCTCCATCGCTCTCCCAACGTGAAAAGGACACTCCAGAATCATGTTCAGACAGCTGCAATATTTTTCCTTGTTCCTACAGTTCTTACAGGATCACAGGCGACAGCAGCAGCAAAGCTTCTCTCAGTCTCTTACTCATTGCGATCAAAGCCACAAAGCAAATTCCTCTAGGCAGAGAAAGTTCCTCCATCCATTGCACATGCAGCCGGCCACTCTGCTCCTCTGAGCCCAGATCCCTGAGGGTGTCTTGTTTCCTCTGATAGATGGTGCTGTCCTTACTCCGGACACAGCATACTTCCTGCCCCAGACCCCTGGGTCCTGCCTGCAGTGGGTCCACTTTGCTCCAGGACACGCACTCCTTTCCTGGGAGCTGGGCTGTCCCCCCACACAACACCCTGCCTCTTGCTTTAACGAGTTGGGGACTTCTTTCACTCTACCAAGAGCTGCCACTGCTTCCTCACCCCCAGCCCCAGGGAGGTGTCAGCAACCCCTCTCTTTCCCCACTCCCCAGGCGTGGTTGCTGGAGCCAGCTATGATTCTAAAGGGAAATCACCCCTCCTGGAGAGCCTAGTGTTTTGTTTCCTTCCCTAAGTGCTGTTCCCTTCTCCTTGGTGACAGAGACTTGCTACAAACACTCCCCATTAACTCTTTGGACTGCTGGTCTGCCAAAACAAATGCTCTTTGCTCCTTTTTTTTTTTTTCCAGTAGTGACCAATTCAGGCCACAAGGTTTCAGTAGCAATCTGCATCAGTTCAGGAACATCTGGGTCTGCAGTAGTGGTTCTGAAGCATGTCTGCTATTCATCCCTATCCTAGAACCACAACGTGTTTCATCCCAAAGCGCTTCACAACCACTAATGCATTGATCCCCATTTTCCTCCCCCTGCCCTGTGCTGTAATCATCATTCCCATTTTACAAACTGAGGTACTGTGGGGGAAGCAATTTGGTCAAAGTCTTACTGGGCGTGTCTACAAGAGACATTTACTGAGGAGCTGACTGATTACTTCCACAGTAAATGTCTCAGCATCTACACATGCACCCCTATTAGGGTGAAGGAAATTAATAAACTCCACATCAGGTCATACTTGTACATACAAGTCCTACTCAGTTGCAGAGTTTTTTCATGCGCAGCAGCACACGTGTAGACACTGACCCAGCTGGCTAGGGCATGAGAGTTATTCAGTGGCTCACCCCATGCTGAAGCACCCTCATGCCCCAGCCCACCCCTCCACAGCACATTAAGCCCACTCGGAGCAGCCTAGGGCTGGTAGACTGACCCCCTGGGTCCTCTGCCAGTTAAGACTGCTCTGACCCAGTTCAGTGTGCCGTGGTCCAGGGGCACATGTAAACAGTGCACTCAGGAGCTTCCTGGGAGCAATGAATTCCAAAGCAATAAGCTCCAGAGTTTATTGCTGCACATTAATGGCACATGTAAATGTGCCCACAGGGAATCAGTGACAGAGCCTGGAGGAAGGAGTATCCAGGGGCTTCTATAGACATGCAGCAAAGCTGCTCCGACGTGCTGTAAATCCAGTGCATTGGAGCAGACTCGATTAATCGAGTCTGCTGGAGCACGGAAATTAACATGCTCCAGCAGCCTCCAGCATGACTTGTTTGATGAGCTTTACTTCAAAGCACCCCACCGCCACTTTTCAGCGTGGGGACGCTGATACACGTGATGCTCGGTAGCTTTTAATTAGCACCCCCTGCCTTTCAGAGCACATCTATAAATGCCCCGGGAGTCCTAACCTGCTCTAAATATTAAGCAGCCTTGATTAAACTACATTAAATCCATAGAAATATAATTAGGTCAATCAAAACACAGAGAATAACTGAAACTAGAGTTTGGTCCTCTGGCTCAAATGTAAAGAGAGCTGGATCCTCCACTTGTTTAAATCAATCCACCTCCACCAGGATCAGTAGAGATGTGCTGATTAACACCAGCTCTGGTTCTGGCCCAGAAACTTTTGAACCCAGACAGCAGGACGGTTGGGTCCATCTGTGTTTAGCAGCATCAGAAGTCACATATTCCAGCAGAGGCAGCAACTTAAGACTTGCTGATATTGCAGGGCACAGATATTTTGGTGTTTGTTTTCTAATCCCATGGTGCCGTGCTGCCCTATTGCAAGCCCTGCACTTTTGTGCTGAGGTGATACTCCATTATGTCACGCCCTCCTGTCATGCATGGACATAGATAGCATCACGTGGGGACAGAGTCCATCAGAACCGAGGGACGCTGCTCTGGAAAAGTGGCAAAGTAGCCATTCTACCAGAAAACAGTGAGGACAACCACTTCCCTAGCTGTGCCTGCCTCCTTACAGAACCTAAGTGTAACAAGAGCAGTGGCTTTGGCACTCTCATCATCAGACTGGTCCTCGCACAGTAACCCAGGTGATCTCAGTGCTTGGATAAAGCTGTTCGGTTCTCTGGGGATTTATAATTCGGAAGGCTATAGCAGAACACGGAGGGCTTCACTTCCCCCTGCCTCGCTGTGGAGCGCTTACATGGATGGAAGCTCAGCCAGAGGAGCTCAGAGGAGGCGCCAGATACACTTAGGTGGCCCTTCAGAGTGAAACATTTTCCTCCCTGAAACCTAACTGAAGAGGTGGCTACAATATTAGAGTGGAGTTCACATGAAGCTGTTACAGGACTCGGGCTGTTTCAAAAGAGACTGCCTTCAGACAGGTCATTGGGAGGTGGAATAGACCCAGGAGGAGTAAACACAGGATAGACTAACTATACGTGACTGGATGAATTTTACTTCATGACTGCTCCTGCTCCTATCAATGTGTCCACTGTTCTCCAAAGAAGAAAGACTGGGCCCTTCAGGCCTAATGCCAGAGAACAAGCTGCCTCTCCATGATCATTTTGCCTCAGAGTCCCCCGAAAGTTGGATTTGTCTAGAACTAACCTGGAGAATCCTTGCCGTGTCATAATAAATGAGGTAAATGGTGCTGGTGACTTGGGTTGTCTCTGAAACAAGCAGCATATATTGCAGCAGGTGAGATTCACCTCATGGGCCTTCTTCTAAAGTGCCTTGAAATCTGGTCCTCAATCTATGAACAGGAATTAAAAATGGTAAAGCTACATGACTGAGAGGGTGTGGGAGCAAGGTTAGGGGCTGTGATGTCCTTGACTACAGCCCAGAAAGGGGGCAGGGGGTAGAGATGCCTTCCCCATACTGCTTAACTCTGCGATAGACTTGCACTTTGCTCCTAACCCTGCACAACTCTTGTATTAATGCTCTTAAATATATTCCACTATGTGCGTGTGGCACCTTGAATGCAGCCATTTTAATTCAAGATAAATCTCACAGAGCAAAGGGGCGGGTCCAGCTGCCTCTGCTCCAACAAAAATAGGTTGAGGTTTTGCTCAGAGTCTATACTCTTCTTGCTCCTCCCTTTTCTGCTTGGAGGAAAAGGTGAATTCTAGTGCATCCTTGCCTGCCCCATGATGAAAGGAAGAAAAGACAAAGTCATGAATGAGTTTAGAGTTTAATGGTTTAGTGCTACTTGTCACATACTAGCCTGAGCAAGGAGTGTTCCTGGGATCAGCCCTCCATTCACCAGGATGGAGTGGGTTGTGTGGAGCTTGCAAACCAGGGAAGGGTATATGGATTTGGGTGATTTGCTGCCTACCCCCTGGGACCTGGGCAACATTAAACAATGTAACAATCAAAGACCAATCTGCCAGTTTCAAGCTCCTCCTGCACCATCCTCCTAATATTTGGGAAGCGCATTTTTAAAATAATTTATAATATACAAATTTAATTTATAAATATGTTAATTCAAAACCTTGGTCCAAATCATTGACATGCAACTGTTTCCTCAGCCTTCTCCACCTTTAAAGCCAACTCCATCTTGTTAAATTTTGATTGAAGCCCATAATGTTCTAGAAGGCAAAAGCACAGAGCTGAAGAACTAAGTTCAGAGGTGATGGTCTTCCACTGGGAAAGCTCTGTTTTAAGATATTTAAAGCTCAACAGCCATCAGCCAAAGCACCCCTACTGCTAGGCTAAACTGAGATAAGGGAGGAGAAGTAAGGGTTGGTCTTTGACTTTACACCAGTGCCCAGAGGCTTTTTATGGTCAACACAGGTAATCACCATCCCAAGAGTTGAAAAAGAAGGCGCCCCATCTGGTCATCAGCATCACTGTCAAAGCAGGAAGTTTGGGTATAAACATGCCATCCACTATAACCCCAAGTTCATTTTATATTGTTCTTTGCTTCTCTCCTGCCTTTCCAGTAGAAAGGAATATATATTCTTGGTGGAGAAAAGAAGAGATGACAGAGGAGGAGGTAGAAAAAAAGGAGGCCAAAGGGCTGGAAGTCAGAGATGAGAGTGGGGAGGAAGAGAACATGGTTTTTTCCGCTCCACTGTCACCTCACATGTCAAGCATGGAGCAGGTCCAAGAGCCAAACAAATCGGAGGAGAGCTCATTCTGGACTTGGCTCTCTTCTTTCAGTTTCCTCTCTGGACTAATCACCATAACAAACAGGTATAAGCATAAGGCAAGGGTTTTTATGGATGACATCTTTTATTGGACCAGTTGCATGGTTTGGATAAATTTAGACAAGCTTTCAAATGCAAAGCAGTCTCCATCAGGTATAAGCATGATAAGCATCCTCATCCTCTGAAACCAGGGGCATACACTCTGGGCACACACTCTCCTCCTTTAGCCTCTAGGCTAGTATCCTTTCCTGAGGAAGAAGCGTAGAACAGGAAAGGAAGCCCTGTCCATCAGTGCTGTTCCTTCGTCGGCAGACAGGTTCACAGCTGTGTTGTTTTGAGGGCATCTGTTTCCTAATATTAAAACACAAGATTGGATCCAAGTGTAAGAATTTTGGAAGTAGGTTAAATTTAGCCTTAAGACCCTTATCCCCCAGGACCATGAGATCTGCCATACTGGATCAGACCACTGC